>NC_058418.1:3866048-3953418 GCF_002201575.2 Neomonachus schauinslandi
GGCTCCCTGCTCGGCGGGGAGTCTGCTTCTCCCTCTGACCCTCCCCCCTCTCATGCTCTCTATCTCATTCTCTCTCAAATAAATAAATAAAATCTTTATTAAAAAAAAAAGATGGGGCGCCTGGGTGGCTCAGTTGGTTAAGCGACTGCCTTCGGCTCAGGTCATGGTCCTGGAGTCCCGGGATCGAGTCCCGGGATCGAGTCCCGCATCGGGCTCCCTGCTCGGCGGGGAGTCTGCTTCTCCCTCTGACCCTCCCCCCTCTCATGTGCTCTCTCTCATTCTCTCTCTCTCAAATGAATAAATAAAATCTTTAAAAAAAAAAAAATTAAATGGTTTCAGAAATTCCACCTGAGTCTGAAAAAGCACCCCTCAAGGATAAGCCTGCAGCTTCAGGGGGAGACGGGAAGACATTAGTGAAATTGAGTTAGTGGCGTTTTCACCCGTGGCTATATATTGTCCACCCCAAGGTCAGTAAACCCAAATCTCTGCAGGTGGAGCCTGAGCATAAAGATTTGCATGCAATCCTCAAGTGCTTCTAGAGCCCAGGTAGGACTGGAAATTGCTTAATCTTTAGAAGGATTAAGCGGGTGTCTCCAGGAATTCACCTTGGAGCCTGGGGAATCCAGGTGTGCCACAGAGTATGGGACGCCCTGTGACTGCATCACTCTCTAGCTAACACTCATTTTTGTTTTTTAATTTTTAAAATTTATTTAATTAAATTAATTTATTTGAAGATTTTATTTGTGAGAGAGAGCGCACAAGCAGGGGGAGGGGCAGAGGGAGAAGCAGGCTCCCCGCTGAGCAGGGAGCCCGATGCGGACTCGATCCCAGGACCCTGGGATCATGACCTGAGCGGAAGGGAGGCATGTAACGGACTGTGCCACCCAGGCGTCCCCCTAGCTAACACTCATTGCCTACCTGGAGGACCAGTCCAGGAAAGGAGGCTGGCCGCTACTTCCCCAAATCAATGGGATTAAGCTCTTATCAGTGCCTGGCTTGTCTCTAATCTTATCATGGCTCTCAGATCTTTTATAATCTGAGGCAGTCCCCTGCCCACCACCTTTCCCGGTAAACCATTTCCCCACGCCTGAACTTCGGTTACCCCCACTGGCATTTTCAACCCTCTTCTCTGACTCATCTTTCACACTCTGGCTCTAAAGTTCCCCAAGATTTGGTTTTCCCTCTAAAGTGAGTGGAGGGTATTTATCTGTCCACATCCCGTTGGTGGGTGGGATATGTACTCACTGCTCTTCAGTGCTGAAATCTGAGTATTGTTCATCCTTCATCCTTAAACAGCCCACGAATTTGAAACACGCTCTTAGATCTGCTGCCTAGACCAATGGCTCTTGACTAGGGTAAATCTTGTCCTTGGGTAGACCTTCGTGATGTCTGGAGACATGTTTGGTTGTGACACCCAGGGAGGGGAGGATTCGACTGCCATCTAGTGGGTTAGAAGCCAAGGATGATGCTAAACATCCCACAGTGCACAGTACAGCCCCCCACGGGGAAGAATCATGTCCCCAAGTGTCAGTAGTAACAAGGTTGAGAAACTCTGCCTTAGATTCTACCATCCACTGGACTTCCTTAGTGAGGTTCTCTAGCCTCATCTTGATTACCTCTTTCTATAGACTGAAGACTAGAATGTTCTACCGGACAGTCACATGGCTTCTCTCAACTTCATCCAAATCTCTATCACCTCCTCAAAATAAAAATGACAACAGATCCCCCTCCATCTCCAAACCGAACCAAGTAAATGCTCAGGGAAGCATCCTATCTTAACAGCGTCCATCAGTCTTCATCCCTCTGCCTTGCCTTATTTTTCTTTAGCACATTTATCATTTCTTGGCATTAAATTTTATATCTCTTCATTGCCTGTCTTGTTTACTGGAACGTAATATCTATGAAATCAGGGTCTCTTTTGTTTCCCACTGAATTCAACAGATATTAACTGGCTGACAATACCTGTCACTGTTGTAGACACCAGAGATCAGAACACACAGACAAACCCATGTCAGTTTATGGTTTAAGGAGATTGCGTCCTATTTTAAGGGAGAGTGCAACGAAAGGACGGGAATGTTCTGAGCTGATTCAAGCAGGCAGTTAACTCGTCCATGTGCTCTTCAGTAATTAATGAGCTCCGGATGCAAGTATCTGGGGAGACAGGAAGGATCAGAGTCCTTCTCCTCATGGTGGCTTTTTACTTCCTGGAGGGGCACTCTGCTGATAAGTTAATAATAAACGTTTGGAAATTCATAGTTTTAGAAAGCGATGAGTGCCGGAGAGAACAGAGCGGGATGAAGAGATGGAGTATGCCCGGGAAGGAGTGTGGGGTCAGGGCAAAATTCTGTGCTTATCAAGGACGCCCCTCACGGGAGAGAATTGAAGGTTAAGAAGGATATATCCTGATGCATATACTGGGTCCTAATCTTCCCCAAATAATTGGTACCAAAAGACCCCTTAAGATGGTTCCATTTGGAAAGTCTCCCCCAGTTCATTTCTAGGGTGACGCGAAGCCTGCTGGTTTGGGGCAGACCCTGCACTGTGTCCAGGCTGGTGGCATGAACTCCTTGCTGCTTCTGTGCTCCGGCATCTCCGGCCATGTCCGGTGGTGTCTGTGGTCGTGAGGACGCTCCCGGGTGGGCGTCTCTGGCAAGCGTCGGTTGCAGAGCCCTTACCCGGGGATTCTAGATTCTGGAGCAAGGCCGTGCCTTCCACGACGGAACTCCTCACTGTCGGAGACGCCGCTCCTGGAATGTTGAGTCCTGATCGATCCTGCGCCTCTGAACGAGGCCAGAAATGCCCATCGTGATCTGGGTGCGGTTAGACCCCCCGACGACCGGGTCGGAACCGGCTGGGTGCGGCCGCTGTTGCTTGCTCCGTGGAAGAGGTGCAGAAGAGGTGCGCCGAGGAACTGAGCGGAGAAGGTCCCGAGGGCACCAGTTAGTCACATGAAAAATTGGCAACGGATCCCGGGGTTTCTAAGGCCGTTACATCGGTGCCTCTTCCTCAGCGCACACTGTGGCCTCACGGGGTTTCCTAAGAGCAGCTGAGGGAGGGGAGAACTGCAGCCTGGCTCACAGAGGGGACTCCATAGGGAATTCTCCCAGCGGCCAGAGCTGTGAGCGGTACCCATGGCTTCCCACTCTGTATGGAGGGAGACCTGGCCTGAAATCAGGTTATACGTGGACTTCTGGGACGTGGAAAATTGCCCGGCTTATTGGTCAGGGAAAGGGAGACGGCTGAAAGATGGGAGTCACGGCGGTCTGTGGACAAGGCAGGTCAGTGACTGTGAAAAAGCACACAGAGCGTGTAGAACTTTGTGTCTCCCGTTCATGCCCCCCAGGGGGTATGCACCGCACAGAAGGCTCTCAACAGCCGGGTAGAGATGATGCTCTATCTAGCAGGTGTGTGGTTGTCTCCTTCCTCAGGCCACTGCTTGCGTCTTGAGCCCTGATGTGGGATCTGACAAAACACCAGCTCACGCCGAGGGGTTCATTTTGGGCTGCAGAGGTTGCGTCGGTACATGCGGGACTGAATCCACCGTTCATATCATGGATTGCGTTCTACAGAACCAGCTGCCATGGCGGAGTGGCCTGTAAAAGGCTCGGCTCGGGGATGACACCTCGTGCGGGGGGGGGGTGCTCTGTGCGTTGAACTGACAAGGCTCAGTGTAAGGTGCTGTGTTCCTCATAGCTGGAATACACAACTCTAGCTCTCAAGGGGTGAAAAGAGAATTGGCTTTCATGACTCTCATTTCTAAGGACTCACTTGAAGAATTTGTGCTTCCTGTCCTCCAACCTCAGGATCTGTTGGGTGAGGTGTCTTCGTTTTCAGAAGGGCGACCCTTCTGCTGGGAACCAGGAAGCGTTCCTGCCTGGTTACTTTGGCTTTCCGTGCTGATTAACCAGTGGGCAGAGAAATGAGTTCCTTGACTGGCATGGATAGTGAGAACCATGACGACTACCGGGGACTAGGGTTACTGCTACATAATGGGGTCAGCAACGCCTCTGTCTGGGACCCAGAGGATGCCCTGTGGCCTGCAGTCATGGGGACAAGGAAACTGCACGTCTGCGACCCAATAAAAGCAAAGTTACTGAGATAACCCCAAGGGATGGTGAAATAAGACTCAGGTGAATCAGAGAGTTTTGATACCTGGCATCAAACTTTAAAATTCCAAGGATACAGATAATTGCAAGACACAGGCAAAGCACGGAGAACGTCAGAGGCAACCAACTTAGCTGCTCCAACCTTCCTCGTCATATTAGAACGACTCCTGGTTCCAGATATGAGGTCCTCATTTAAGTGATGTATATTGGGGCTTCAGTTACACAAAGGAGTTCCTTTGATCAATGACTTTCTCTCCCGCCCCTCCCATTCTCTGATAATTAAATAGGAGTCACATTTTCCAAGGCTTGCTGCCCCGTAAACGCATACATCCCGGCTCTGTTAACTATAAGCCATCTAGAAAGCCTAGTATGTCCTGTGAAAAGCATTTCATAGATAAGGAGTCTAGTTGGGTTTCCTCTGATACCGCAAGAAAGTCTGATTAGCGTGTTTACAAGCCAGGATAGGAAGAGTGGATTACAGACCAGCTGCTAACTGTTTCCTTCCTAGCAGCCCACGATTCAGACCTTTCGGAAAGGAAGGCCCATAGCCAAACTATGGGAAGGGTCCAGATAGTCCATTGACAGATGAATGGATAAAGATGTATATGCACAATGGAATAGTGCTCAGCCATCAAAAAATGGAAATCTTGCCATTTGCAACAACGTCGATGGAACTAGAGGGCATTATGCTAAGTGAAGTAAGTTAATCAGGGAAAGGCAATTATCGTATGATCTCACTCACATGTGGAATTTAAGAAACAAGACAGATGAACACAGGAGAAGGGAGGGAAAAATAAAACCAGACAAAATCAGAGAGGGAGACAAAGCATAAGAGACACTTAACTACAGGAAACAAACTGAGGGTTCCAGGAGGGGCGGGGTTGGGGGGATGGGGTAACTGTGTAATGGGCATTAAGGAGGACACATGATGTAATCAGCACTGGGTGTTACACGCACCTGATGAATCACCAAACTCTACCTTTGAAACTAATAATACACTATATGTTAATTGAATTTAAATAAAATTAAATAATTAAATAAAATTAAATAAATTTAAAAAGAGGAAGCCCAAATCACCCCACCAGACAAACGACCTAGGCAAAAATACAGTGCTGACCCACCACAAGAATCTAGAAGGCGTGGCAGAAAGGGAGAGATGAGTAACAGTAGTAGTCTTGGGTCCAAGGTACAGTGGGCACTGTGGCTTGTTCCACTAACCGTACTGAAGAACTCCGTGTAGACTGGCTGGAGCCTTAAGCACTCAACAGCTGGGTGGACTGAAGGTGGAAGTGAGTGTACTTGAGAAGTGCAAGGCTTGTGCACTTGCAGATGCACACGGTACCCCTTGGTGCACCTGGAACACCAGTCTGGGCTTCGATGTACATTCTCACGCAAACATGGACTCCCCTTTCTGCCACGATCTTACCTCAAGCATGGGCCATTCATCCTTCTGTATTCGTCCCCGGAATCTTTTCTGGTGCTCTTTACCCCATAGAAAATATTAGCCCAGAACTGCAGGAAGTCAGTGCCTCTGAGGAAAACGCCTAGCCAGTGGGGGAGGGGCTAAACTTGGCACATAAATGCCCCAAACTCCCATCTTTCCCGCAGGGGATTATATGAGGCATCATATATGCTCTACAGTAGGATTCAAAGGCATGAACCGCCCCACCATCGCTCACAGCATGGATTCCAATCACTTATCCTTACATTGGCTCCCTTCCTGTCCCCGTCTTACTCTCCTTGCTACCTCCTTCCTGTTTTAGGGGATCATTTTCCAAATAAACATCTTGAACTCAAGTCCCTGTATCAGGCTCTGATTTGGGGAATCCAGATTAAGGCAGTATCATTCTGATAAACAGGATGAGGAAGAGACGCAAGAAACAGAAGTGAGGGGCGCCTGGATGGCTCAGTCGTTAAGCATCTGCCTTCGGCTCAGGTCATGATCCTGGAGTCCCTGGATCGAGTCCTGCATCGGGCTCCCTGCTCTGCGGGAAGCCTGCTTCCCCCTCTCCCACTCCCCCTGCTTGTGTTCCCTCTCTAGCTGTGTCTCTCTGTCAAATAAATAAATAAAATCTTAAAAAAAAGAAACAGAAGTGAAAGATCTCCATCTCCCTAAAAAAAAAACAAAAAAAATCAGTTATGGATAAAATCACCAGAGTACAAAAGACTCAGGGACAGAAAAATGTAAAGAAATGGGTTAGTGCAATTGCTTTTGCAACTCTCTTCTTTCTCCCCAGTTGTTCATACCGCCTGTGAATTCTTACACTATACTTAAAAATAATTCCTCTAAGGGAAAGATTTGGTGCATCAGGAGTCTATTGACGTATATATGGTGAAGACAAGAACTGTTTATATGGAAATGACAAAGTTCCCCCAGCAGCCCCAAGTCTGTCCCTGCATCCTTCTGCAAGTCAGTTCAAGAAAACCTATCTATGGTGATTCCTGTTCTGATTGAAGATAATGCAGTTCACGGGTGAGATCGCAAATCAACAGTAGAACTTAGGAGTTCAAAATGCCAGGGGTAAAAGAAAATAATAATAATTAAAAAATAAAAATAAAAAAAGCCGGGGCTAGGGTGTTACACACCGTGGAGCCGGGAACCAAATGTGAGGTCTGGTGGTTCCCAGGCTGGCCTGCAGGGATCCCGTGGCCACGAAACAGACAGTAGTGTCCACAGAAGTGAAGGCAGAAAAGGCTTGTGTGCAGGTGTGACAGAATGTGTGGCGGGGGGGTATTTCTGGGGCAGGAGGTGTAGACTATGTGGGTGAAATATTTGCCTTGGTCTTGTCTCACCATCCAAGTATTTACTGCTGTTTTTCCCGCAACAGCTTTTATGCCCCTCCTCTATCCCGATGGAGTCCGTATCCTCTTAGATCAGGACTGGAGAATGTGCAGAGGGTGGGCTGCACCCAGAGAGTTCTCCTCATCCTTCAGGAGGCAGCTGCCACCGGGCACCGACATTTGGTGCACATCTCTTCATCCCAGATGAAATGAAGAGGACCCCTCCACACTTGCTCCTAGCTAGGTATTTCCAGAAGGAGTAAAGGAGACAGGAAGTAGAAGTGAAGAGACTGCAAGGAAGGGGAAAGATCAAGAGCTCTGCAGGAGGATGGAAAGAAAGAAAAATGAATCCGTCCCAGAGGCTCTTCTGGGGCGTGTTCAGTAAGGGCTCTGTGGTGTGGTCAGCAAGATCCAGCTTAGAGAACTCTGAATGTGATCTGGAGTCTGGGGTCCTCAGGGATTATCTTAAAGGGTTTTGGGGCCTTGGAGAGACCCTGAGGAAATCCCTGGGATAGGGTCAAGACTGCATTCGATAGACCCCTAGTAGGAACAGGCTGTGTACTCAAGAAAGCATCTTGGTAGTTGAAAATACCCTCGTTGAACAGAGTCCACAGGAGCACAGAACACATAACTGGTGAGCCTGTGTATCAGTGGTTTTCCGATTCTTTTGCCTGGGTCTCCTAGTAACAAATATATTTTCCAACATGACCCAGTACACAAACACATGCATAACCACACACTTTGACAATTGTGCTATGATGTTTCCTATCTACACTTTGTGTTTCAAAAAGTCTGAATATAACTAACACTGATTTCATGATCCACTAATTTGTCATGGTGAGCCGTTTGAAAAAACACTGCTGGAATGGAGAAGGACGGTCTTTCTAGTAAGTGGTGCTGGGACAACTGAATATCCAAAAAGGTATTGGACCTCTACCTCACCCTATCCACAAAATTAATTCTAGTTGGTTGTAGGACTTAAATGTGAAAGGCAGGACCTGAAAGCTTACAGAAGAGCTTCCTGACTTCAGGACTAGGGAATCGTCTCTTAAACAGAAGGCAAAAATATTAACCATAAAGGAAAAAGAATGAAACACTTTCTTATGTTAAAATTAAGGATTTGTGTTGGGCGCCTGGGTGGCTCAGTTGGTTAAGCGACTGCCTTCGGCTCAGGTCATGATCCTGGAGTCCCAGGATCGAGTCCCACATCCGGCTCCCTGCTCAGCAGGGAGTCTGCTTCTCCCTCTGACCCTCCTCCCTCTCGTGCTCTCTCTCATTCTCTCTCTCGCAAATAAAAAAAGTAAATAAATAAAATTAATTAATAAATTGTGTTAATCAAGACTATTTAAGACATTCCCTATAGCATAATGGTAGGCACCTAAAGCTGACTCTCCATACCTCCTTTAAAAATGAGATCAGCAGAACCAATAAAATCACCCCTTGCCACACTTTAGGGCATAACAAAAGAATCTTGACCCTATCTTTCCCCTTACACAAAAATCTAATACGAATGATTTACAGACCTAAAGTCAGAAGGCAGAACAGTATGTTTTTAGAAGACAACATAAAGAACATTTTGATGATCTAGGAGTAAGCTAAGATTTACTGAAAAGGACATAAAGTTTTACAGTGAAGATACATAAATTAGAATATATTAAAATTAAGGATTTCTGTCCTTAAAAACAAAAAACAAAACACCCTTGAGAAAGGGGAAAGGCAATCCACGGTGTGGGAAAACACACAGGCAACAGCATATAAAGAATTTGCAGGGGCGCCTGGGTGGCTCAGTCGTTAAGCGTCTGCCTTCGGCTCAGGTCATGGTCCCAGGGTCCTGGGATCGTGCCCCGCGTCGGGCTCCCTGCTCGGCAGGAAGCCTGCTTCTCCCTCTCCCACTCCCCCTGCTTGTGTTCCCGCTCTCGCTGTCTCTCTCTGTCAAATAAAATCTTAAAAAAAAAAAAATTTGCAAATCAATACGAAAAAAGACAATTCGGCACAAGGATGAGCAAAAGCCATGGCCAGAGAAAAAGAAGGCAAGAGTGGGTGACACCACGGCATCGGGGCAGCGAAAGCAGTCCCTCCCTTTCATCCCCCTGGGACCGCGAGTTAGACACCCACCCGGGAACCGAGGCGCTTCTGTGGGTTCTGCAGGATCCACGCTGTCGCTGGGCGCAGGCCGGGGGAGCCTCGCACACCTGCGCCTCGGGAGACGGGCACCTGCGGAACCAGCGAATCTTGGGGAACCCGGGAGAGTGCAGACCTGGGCAGTGTCGCCACCGGCGAGAATCTGCCCAAGTGCAGCCTTCCTGGAGGGAGGCGCGCGGCAGGGGTGCGGCGGGGCCTGGAGCGCAGGACGCCGCGGGGGAGGGGAGGTCTCCGGGGCCGCACCGGGCGCGCGGTGGGACCTCCCTGACCAGATTTCAGGGGCATTGGAGGGAGTGCTCTCAGGGAGCCCCTGGGCCCCGGCGCCAACCCCAAACCCCCCAGCTCCGCGCGCGGACCCGGAGCGCGCTCGGAGAACCGGCCTCGCGCCGGCCCCGGAGGGGGACCTTAGCTGGAGCCACGGCGCCGCCTTTCGGAACACGAGGGAACGCCTTCCAGGAGCCCGCCTGCTGAGTTGAAAGGACCCCATCAAAGCTTAGGAATTCCGCCCCAGGAGAGAGCAAGAAGAGTGGGGCAGGTGCATCCATACAGAGACAGAAGACCCCAGACAGTAACAGTGCCATCGAACAGATGAAAGAGGTGTGTGCGAATTCAGATGTGAAAGCACAACGCAAAGCTACAAGGAACATGAAAAATCAAGGAAACATGCCAACATAAAGAAAAAATGATAATTCTCCAGTACCTGAGCTCCAGGGCGCAGAATTCTGTGATCCCCCTGATAAAGAATTCAAGATTGCAGTATATAAATGGATCAAATCAACGCCTGAAATTGTACACCTTAAATTCACACAATGTTAATATGTAAGTTCTTTCTCAATATAAAACACTTGCCCAAGACCAGCTACCGTAGGTATTTAAGAGGATTTCAGGAATTAAATGGGAATTGTATACAATGGGTGCCAAGCTTTTCTGAATTAGGAAGGTGTGTGTAATTTTTTTTTTAAAGATTTTATTTATTTATTTAAGAGAGAATGAGATAGAGAGAGAGCATGAGAGGGGGGAGGGTCAGAGGGAGAAGCAGACTGCCGGCCGAGCAGGGAGCCCGATGTGGGACTCGATCCTGGGACTCCAGGATCATGACCTGAGCCCGAAGGCAGTCGCTCAACCGACTGAGCCACCCAGGCGCCCCAGGTGTGTGTAATTTGACTAAAACCATTCAGAGCCACTCCCATGGAACCCAACCTGGAAAAGCCTACCGTAATCTAAAAATATCTCTCTCGGTACCACTTACACAGGTGTCCTGAGTATCATAAACCTTTCTTTTTGTATATACGTGAAAGATTTGCCCGTGATCTTGTGGTATAAACTCCATGTCATGGCGCACATCAAAGACCTATTATAACCACTCCCCTGATCTCTATCCAAACGGATCCTCATTGCTCAGCAGTTGTGGGTGGTTGGAAGCATCTTTGGATCTTGTACTAGGATGATAATTTTACCCAGTGGTACCATATGCAGAAGAGTTCCTTTTCCTAGCTAAAATCAGTATTTTCCTTCTAGGTGATATTAATCAAGTATGATTTTTTTTTTTCTCTTTCGCAAATGACTATACACTGCTTTGACACTTAGTCAAGTGACTTTATTTTCCTTATCCAATGAGAGAGGATCTCATGATTGTGTTTCTGTAGTTTGAGAACTATCCACATCCAGAAGAGATTTTCTGGATACTTCCATACCAAATCTTGACTGAATATATGTTTATTGATGAGTTACATTGTTGAAACGCTTTAAACCTTGCTGCTGTCAAGTGGAAGAGCTTTTCCTCTATCCTTTTAGGTTCTATGAGTAGGGTCCGGCAAAATAGACAAAAGACAGATTAACAGGAGAAAAAAAAATTAGATTGGAGCTAACAAAAGTAGTTACCTTGCTAAATGGTAAGTTAGAGGCTTATACACCTAATTTAGGGGATGCCTGGGTGGCTTAGTTGGTTAAGCATCTGCCTTCAGCTCAGGTCATGATCCCAGGGTCCTGGGATGGAGTCCCGCATCGGGCTCCTTGCTCAGTGGGGAGCCTGCTTCTCTCTCTTCCTGCCGCTCCCCCTGCTTGTGCGCTCTCTCTCTGACAAATAAATAAAATCTTAAAAAAAACCACCTAACTTAGTAAGGGAAGGGAGTAGGGAGAAAAGGCTTTTATGGGAAGAACAAATAGGTTTCTTCAAAAAAGGCAAATAGGTTTTTAAGAGAACAAACAGGAGATCAGAAACTTTGTGATCGTGTCTGTCTGTGCAGGTTTGGTCTTTTGATCTTCAGGGAATTATAGTCAAAGTTTATTTTCCTTCTTTGGGAGCAGCTCTTCCCTGCCTTATATTGTAAAATATTCTGCTTTGAGTCAGTTAAGGAAAGTGCCAAGAAGGCTTCTTTCTGCCATCTATTGAGTCTCAGATGGCCTCCCTTTAAAATAATCTTCGACCCTGGGGTTCTGAGTTGGTTTCCACACAACCAAGCACAACTCCCCACAACAGCGTAAGCCACTTCACTCCATCTTGTGTGGCTGGCTTTTTGAAAGTCAGTGAAAGAGTTAACTGCATTTAAATGCCCTTTTGGTGGCTCATACCCTGTGTTTCAACATGTTGGGGATTTGATTTTTCAACATGTTGGGCATGTCGTAATCTGGTCAGTCCTTCACCAGCAGCCTCCGCTGTGTGCCCGTTCCTGCACCCAGGTCTCTCCTTTCTCGGCGTGCATGCTCTGCACGCTATGCTTTCCCAGTGAACCGAGCTCCTTGAAGAACAGGATCAAGTCACACTCATCTGTCTTTTCCCGTCCCCATGTGTGAGGCTGGGTGCATGCACGATGCTTGTTACATGCTTTGGCTGTGTGAATTAACAGACATCAGACCTCCCCTTCTTCTGGTTGGGGCCCAGCTCGGCTTGGGGGTCCCCTGCACTCGAGTACCCAGGCATGGGCAGATGGTGGACAGTCAAGGAGCCAAAGAAGACTGGGAGGGAAGAGGGTTGTGAACCAGGTCCGTGTTATACGGCCCCTACTTCTCGGCGGCCTTGATGATCAAATGGATTCAAGCATTTAAACATCTTAGAAATATATTGAAGGGGTTCAGGACAGCCCCCCTACAACTACATAGAATAATCTAAATTGGAGGGTCTTTCCAGAATAAAGGTTATTAGTAAAGATAAATTTTATCTGGGGCGCCTGGGTGGCTCAGTCGTTAAGCATCTGCCTTCGGCTCAGGTCATGATCCCGGGGTCCTGGGATCGAGTCCCACATCGGGCTCCCTGCTCAGCGGGAAGCCTGCTTCTCCCTCTCCCACTCCCCCTGCTTGTGTTCCCTCTCTCGCTGTGTCTCTCTCTGTCAGGTAAATAAATAAAATCTTAAAAAAAAAAAAGATAAATTTTATCTGAGTGACCCATCAGGATGGCAAGGCAGACATCTAGTTACCAAACATCTACTCTTCTTTTTTTTTTTTTTTTTAAACATCTGCTCTTCTGCAGTTCTTTTTTTGAGAGGGGGGATGCGGAGAGAAAAAGCACGCCCGAGCAGGGGTAGGAGCAAAGAGAGAATCTTAAGCAGACTCCCCACTCAGTGCGGAGCCTGATGGAGGGCTCGATCTCATGACCCTGAGATCATGACCTGAGCCGATATCAAGAATCAGATGCTTAACCGACTGAGCCACCCAGGCATCCCAAAACATCTGCTCTTCTTATTGTGAACTATATCCCTTCCCTCTGAAATCCCAGACTCCTACCCCCTCCTCCTTCATTCAGGATGATATAGCGCCTCATCTTGCCTGTCTTCGGAATTTCCATGTGTGTGTGGATGCCCGAGACATATGCTATTAAATCTGATGTTGTCCTGTTAATCTGTCTCATGTCAATTTGCTTCTTAGTCCAGCTGGAAGGACTCTTGAAAGGGACAGGAATTCTTGCTTCTCAACACTATGACCCAGAAATTCCACTTCTGGTTACATATCCTAAAGAATGGAAAGCAGGGTCTGGAAAAGGTATTTGTACACTTGTGGTCATAGTAGTATTCTTGTCAATACCTAAAACATAGAAGTTCCTCAAGTGTCCATTGACCAATGAATGGATAAGCAAAATGTGGCATGCACATACAAAGGAATATTACACAGCATTGAAAAGGAAGGAAATTCTGACACACGGTAAAACATGCGTGAGCCTTGAGGACGTTCTACTAAGTGAAATAAGCCAGACACAAAGGACAATTATTGTATGATTCCACTTCTATGCAATACCTAGAGGTCAACCTCATAGAGACAGAAACTTGAATAAACTGAACGGTGACCGCCAGGGGCTGGGGGAGGGGGGCGTGTGAATTATTGCTTAATGGGGACAGAGTTTCAGTTTTGCAAGATGAAGAGTTCTGGAGACAGATGGTGGTGATGGTTGTACAGAATATGAATGTACTTAACATGACTGAACCGTACATATAAAAATAGTTCAGGTGGCAAATTTTACGTTACGTGTATTTGACCACAGTTGAAAAAAAAATGCTTTAAAACTCTGTGGAACCACGGGAGCATCCCTGTCGGACTGCATTGTTGCAGAAGAGCCCTGCCCCACCCGTCCCCACCCCACCTATCCAGCAATAAGAGTTGTCTTTTGTGCCTGTGGGCTCCCTGCTTCGCTGTTAGGGCTAGATCAGCTCCAGCCCAGCTCGGCTGAACTCCCCTCTGCTGACCGACCCCGCGCTCCAGGGTCTGCTCCCAACACCCGGGTAAGCTTTGGGTGACCCCTCTTCTGTAGGGGACCGGGCGCACAGTGCAGATACTCCTAAAGAGACCTGCAACCCCGCTGTGGGGTTGCTTGGCCAGGCTCCGGGTGGAAGGTGGAAGAACCCGTTTTCCATATGGAAGAAGGAGCTGGGGGCTGTGTGTGTAAGGGATGGGGGTGGGGGAGACTGGATAGGTGTCCGGAGGCTCTAGGACTCACTTTCTTTGACTTGTGTCCCAACAGTATTAAAGATTAAACCTTATAGGGGGTTTGTGATTTTAGCCTCACATTTGGGCATTCGTTTGGTAGACCCAGAAATGCGGTGAGGCTGCCTGCATTATTACCATTGGCAACATTTTATTTCATTTGTTTATTTTTAGATTTTATTTATTTGTTTGAGAGAGCACGGGCGCCTGGGTGGCTCAGTTGGTTAAGCGACTGCCTTCGGCTTAGGTCATGATCCCGGAGTCCCGGGATCGAGTCCCGCATCGGGCTCCCTGCTCAGCAGGGAGTCTGCTTCTCCCTCTGGCCCTCCCCCCTCTCATGCTCTCTCTATCTCATTCTCTCTCTCAAATAAATAAATAAAATCTTTAAAAAAAAAAAAGAGAGAGAGAGCACAAGCCGGTGGAGGGGCAGAGGGAGAGGGAGAAGCAGACTCCCCACTGAGGCTGAGCAGGGAGCCCGATGCTGGGCTCCATCCCAGGACCCTGAGATCATGACCTGAGCCGAAGGCAGATGCTTAACCGACTGAGCCACCCAGGGGCCCTATCAGCAGCATTTAAAAAAAAAAAAAAAAGGTGGTAAAATACACATAAAATTTACCACCTTAAGCCATTTTTTAAATGTACGTTGGGCAACCAATCTCCAGGACTCTTTTCATCTTGCAAAATGAAACTCATTAATGAAACCCATTAAACAACGCCTTTTCATCTTGCAAAATGAAACTCATTAATGAAACCCATTAAACAACGCCTACCCCCGCTCCCTCTAACCTGTGGCAACCACCATTCTACTTTCATTTGGATATGCATACCCAAGTGGAAATGCTGGATCATACGGTAGTTCCGTTCTTAATTGTTTGAAGAACCACACCTTACCCACTGCAGCTGGACCCTCTCGCGTTCCCAGGAACGGTGCACGAGGGTTCATCTGCAGCATTAGGGAAGGAAGAAGGAGATGGCCACGTGGTGCCAAGATTCTTCTAATCTGGTTCCTGGCTCTTGAGTCCTTGCTCTTCACCAACATGCTCAACTTGTACTTTGGATTATCATCGACAGAAGCCCCTGATGATACTGGGCATTGACTGGCTCAGCCTTGCCCTGCAGAGCAGAGCAGTGAGGAGACCTTCCGTTGCCCCAAAGGAGCAAGCAGCAGGCCTGTCTCTTCTGCCTCGGAGAGGTCAGGCCTTCCTCCCTCCAGGCAACCGGGAGGTTCCTCAGGTTTCCTGCTCTGCCTGAGCCAGGCTAGTCTCTCCCTCCCTGCAAATTCCGTCTCATTCTGCCCCAGCTCAAAATTCCAATTCCATTTTGCTCCGCAGGTGAATGAGGCAAAGCGGACAGGTTGCAGGATCCTTCGTGTAGAAATGTGTGGAGTGTGAGCTCTCTCTGATCACCAAGCCCCCCCAAGCAAATGTCGCTTCGCACGTAACGAGGGAGGGAGGGAGGAATGACAATCATGATGATTTTTCCCTGTTTTACGGAGGGGAGGGCCGAGAGTGGCAGGTAGCTCATGCGAGATCAGATGGCTGATGTGAGAACCTGGATGGTCTGGCTTCGGAGGTCAGGGCTCTTGTCCCCTCAGCTCACGGGGATGAGCTTTACCGTCCGGCAAGCTTTTGTTTGCTTCTTTTCAAGTAACCCTCCCGGTAACTTTGGAACATATTAAACGTCTTCTTACATTTGAGGAAACAGGAAACGGAGGCGCAGAGATGGGTGACTGGCCCAGGATGTCCTGTCATCACTGCTCTGTGGGATGGTCTTCTGCCCCACGACGCCCAGGGCCACGGGGGATGGGCGTTCTTGACGGCGTTCTCTCATTTTCTCCGCAGACCGTGGCCTCCGCCTCCAGTCCTCAACTCCACCGAGGATGCTGTGTCAGCACGTTTGCCGGTTTGGCCGGAAGCTGGTGCGCAGGCGGCCCCTGGGGCCGAGGGAGGGGGCTGAGAGTCGCTTGGCCCAGTGCCTGAGCCCCCTCGATCTGGTGGCCTTGGGCGTGGGCAGCACCCTGGGAGCGGGCGTGTACATCCTAGCGGGCGAAGTGGCCAAGGACAAAGCGGGGCCGGCCATCACCGTCTGCTTCCTGGTGGCCGCCCTGTCTTCTGTGCTGTCCGGGCTCTGCTATGCGGAGTTTGGGGCCCGCGTGCCGGGCTCTGGCTCCGGGGGGAGCGAGGGACTGAAGGTCGGGAAAAGAGGCTTCAGTGCGTCGTGAGCGTTTTGTTATCCGCCTTGTGGGGGGAGGTGGGTCATAGCGCAGGAAAACCCCAAAACTTCATTCTACTCAACTCTGTCCTGCTTTCCTAGAGTGATAGGACCGGGAGCCGGGAAGGCATGGGGACCGTAGGATGGGGGGAGGCGGAGCTCCGGTGGGAGGGAGGGAGACGAGTTTGGGAAGGCCCATCCTCCCCAATACCCAGCTTCCCTGTTTTCTTGCCCGGCATAACCTCGATCTCTTTCTAACCATATTAAATAGTTGACCTATTTTATGAATCCTCTGTGTCTGCGCTCCCTACCCCATGAAAGGAAACTCTTAGAGATTAGGTATTTTGTCTGGTTTCTTCCTGCCCCCCCCCCCCCCCAAGATATCCCATGGCGCATAGCAGGAGTTCAGTTTACGTTTGTCAGTGAACATTCCTCGTCCTCCGGCCGCAGGTGCCCCCAGCGTGGCCAGGGCCTGGAGCGCCGCCTTCGACGACTTGACTGGGAACCAGGTCTCTCGGCTCCTGAAGGGAGGTTTCTCTCTGCGCGTCCCCCACGTGCTGGCCACACACCTGGACTTCTTCGCGCTGGGCCTGGTGTTGCTGCTCACTGGTGAGGCCTGCGTCGTCTAGGATGGGAAGAGCGGGGTGCGGAGGGGGAGCCGTGCACAGAATGGGGGACAGCCCTGGGAGGGAGGGTCCGTGCTGAGAAACGGGAAGGCCAGTCTTAGACCACTGCTTCTGTCCCTGGGTGTCACTGACATTTTGGGCTGGATCAGTGTCTTTGGTGTGGAGGGCTGTCCCGTGCATTACTGGTGTGTGTGTACGTGTGTGTGTGTTTTAATCATTGCTGCATGTTGAGTAGTGTCCCTGGCCTCTACTCCCTAGATGCCGATGGTACCCACCCCCCAAACTGTGACAGTCAGAATGTCTCCAGACATTGCCAGATGGCCCTTGGGTAACAAAGTCACGCCCAGCTGAGAATCATTCACTTAGACTGACACGTCTTCCTTTGTACTGAGACCAAAGGTTTTTTCAATTGAGGTGAAATTCACATAACATCCAATTAGCCACTTCATTTTATTATTCCCAGCTTTACTGAGATTTAACTGACATACAGCCTTGTGCAAGTTCAAGGTGTACAGCATGATGCTTTGGTGCGCTTGTATATCACAGGCTGATTACCACAATAAGAAATTAACCATCTTAGAGGGCATGTCGTTCCAAACCCCAAAAGAACCAGTACCCCCAAGAAGGAACCCTCGTTACCTACTAAGCAGGCACTGCCCATCCCCTGTCCCCCCAGCCCCTGGCGACCCCCGGTCTGCTTTCTGTCCGTAGGGGTTGAGTTATTTTGCGTATTTCGTATTCCATCTTTCCCACAGGACTCCTGGTCCTGGGAGCTAGTGAGTCGGCCCTGGTTACCAAGGTGTTCACGGGCGTGAACCTTTTGGTTCTTAGCTTCGTCATCCTCTCTGGCTTCATGAAGGGAGATCTGCACCACTGGCAGCTCACTGAACAGGACTACAAACTGGCCATCTCTGCATCTAATGACACTTCTAGGTTAGGCGGGCACTCTTGGCCACAGTAGAGAGTGGGGGGGGGTACAGCTGGGAACGCGGTGGGGAATAAAGAGGACTGTGGTGGGCCGGTGGATCCAGATGATGAGCGAGGGGAATGGAGCCCAGGACTTACGGGACTGACGGAACCGTCAGTAGAGATGGCTGAACACTCGCCCCCGTGTCCTTTCTTGTTCCTTCTCACCACAGCTTGGGCCCTCTGGGCTCTGGAGGGTTTATGCCTTTTGGCTTTGAGGGGATTCTCCATGGAGCCGCGATGTGTTTCTACGCATTCATTGGTTTTGATTGCATTACCGCTACAGGTAACAAGGTCACTCTGCCCATCAGGGCGGACGGTTGGTAGGCGGGGTAGCCTGCTTCTGAAGGTGGACGAGGGACGAGGATTTCGTGCCTTCACCCCAGTGTTTTCCTGACCCAGTACATCCACCCATCCTGCAGGGGAAGAAGCCTGTAATCCTCAGCGTTCCATCCCCTTAAGCATCATAATCTCACTCTTCATCTGCTTTTTGGCGTATTTTGGTGTCTCGGCTGCACTTACCCTCATGATGCCCTACTACCAGATTCATCCCAGCAGCCCCTTGCCACAGGCGTTTCTCCATGTGGGATGGGTCCCTGCCAGATACACCGTGGCTACTGGAACCCTCTGTGCTCTTTCATCCAGGTCAGTGTCTGCCTTCTCCCTGTCTGGGAGATTCTCAGGTATCCCAGCCCTTGGGATTGAGAGACGAGAGGGAGAGACACCTGACCTCACGCCGGCTGGGGTCTGTCGTGCTCCTCCACGAGCTCACGTACTTTCCCGTTTTCTCCTCCAGCCTCCTGGGTACCATGTTCCCCATGCCTTGAGTGATCTACGCAATGGCAGATGATGGGCTCCTTTTCCGGCGACTCGCCTGGATTCATCCCCGCACACACACCCCCATCGTGGCCACCATAGTGTCTGGAACTTTTGCAGGTGAGGAAACAAAACCCATTCCTTCGATCAGTTTCCTTACCTTGGATATTTCCAGTGGTTCTTCATCCCCCTCCCCCACCTCGTTTGTGCCTCATTCTAGCATTCATGGCATTCCTCTTCGAGCTCAATGATCTTGTGGACCTCATGTCAATTGGGACCCTGCTTGCTTACTCCCTGGTGGTCTTTTCCGTTCTTGTTCTCAGGTGAGACTCCACTGCATCTTGACGGGGGGGTTCTTGGACTCATGGGGATTGATGAGGAGCTAATCCTCCTCTGCTCCATGCTGCCTCCTAAGTGTCCTATGGCTCTCAGAGCGGGAAAAGGTGGATCGGGCTGCCCGATGTTGGATGAGTAGGGGCTGGTGTTCATATTGCCTAAATACCTCTCATTCAGGTACCAGCCAGATGAGAATTTAAGCAAGAACGAGAGAACAGAGGTGGAAATAAGTGAGATAAAGCCTGCAGCTCAAGCAGGTTCTTCACAGTCTGTACCTGAAGCGGGAACCGCACAGGATCTGCCGAGTCTGCATAACCCGGTCAACACCACCTCGACTCTGAAATCCGGGTGCATTGTCCATACCTGTACCTTAGTGCTTGGTGAGCAGTGGGGTTTCGGTCTGTGGCGGGATGGCGTGGGAGTGTGTGTCTTTGGAGCTGAGGAGGAGGCTCAGAGAGATGGTGACCCTTCTTGATGGGGGCAGTTTTGGGGTGGGGTGTGACCCAAGGTCTTGACATATTTGGCGTCTGGAGTTGGACCTGTTCTCCTGCAACTTGACCCTTGCAGCTCTCCTGCTGACGATCCTGTGCCTGATACTGGCCCAGTGGCCCAGCCATCTGCTGTCCGGAGACCCGGTGTATACCACAGGGGCCGTGTTGCTCCTGATGCTCATTATTGGGCTCACTTTCATCATCTGGAGACAGCCCCAGAACCCCACTCCCCTTCACTTCAAGGTAGGTGACCTTATGTCCCCCAGACTCTCCACCTTGAGTGAATGAACTCTGTATGCTTTGAAGTCTACCACTCTTGGCTGGGTCAGGGAAGAAAATGGTCAGTTGCTAAAACAATGAACTATTTCCTAATCCACACTCAGTACTTGGTTACCTCCATTAGCCAACACCCACTCCTTCGGGAACACTCAGTGGGCTATGAGTAGGCACTGAAGGCGCAGCCTAGGAGTGGAGTCTTCCTTCCCACCCAGGTGGGGATCTCCCTTGCAGACATCCGTGCTGTGTCCAGCGATTAACTGACTTTGCCCACAGGTCCCTGCTTTGCCTGTGCTCCCACTGCTGAGCATCTTTGTGAATGTTTACTTGATGATGCAGATGACCGCTGGGACCTGGGCCCGATTTGGCATTTGGATGGTGATTGGAAAAGGAGCCCATCATCTGCCATTGCGTAGATCACTCAAGGCATGGGGAACATGGTACCCAGGAGGCTGGAGGAGAAAACGGGAAAGTACATAAGCTCGTGGAGGAGCACGACAGACCCCAGCCGGCGTGAGGTCAGGTGTCTCTCCCTCTCGTCTCTCAATCCCAAGGGCTGGGATACCTGAGAATCTCCCAGACAGGGAGAAGGCAGACACTGACCTGGATGAAAGAGCACAGAGGGTTCCAGTAGCCACGGTGTATTTCGCTGGAAATAGGCACAAGAAGGCACTTCTTATGTGCAGGTAATATTTTATTCCTTCCTCTGGTTGCTGGTTACATTGCTGGTACCTTGTGAAAATTCATCTGCATATTTATGAAGTATGCAATTTTATGTATATTATGCTTTTAAAAGTTTACTTAAAAATTAAACAAGATTTTGTTTTTGTTTTGTTTTTTTTTTAAGATTTTATTTATTTGCGAGAGAGACAATGAGAGACAGAGAGCATGAGAGGGAGGAAGGTCAGAGGGAGAAGCAGACTCCCTGCCGAGCAGGGAGCCCGATGCGGGACTCGATCCCGGGACTCCAGGATCATGACCTGAGCCGAAGGCAGTCGCTTAACCAACTGAGCCACCCAGGCGCCCCGAAAACAAGATTTTGT
Source organism: Neomonachus schauinslandi (assembly GCF_002201575.2). Lineage (NCBI taxonomy): Eukaryota > Metazoa > Chordata > Mammalia > Carnivora > Phocidae > Neomonachus > Neomonachus schauinslandi. The sequence goes on from NC_058418.1 coordinate 3,886,754, forward strand.
TTAAATTGTTTAAATTAAATACCTGACAAGGTATGCTCTGTGGAATCCCTCCATACACTGGAGGTGTCTTGTGGTTCAAGGGAGACTTTGAGCCTCTATGGAATGTGAAGGTGGGATGGCTTACACCAGGGAGTAAGCAACCCTACACAGTAGGGTTGATGAGGAAAAGTTGTGAGTTGAAGAAAACAGCATTGCCAGAAATGGGGGCGGTGTGCGAAGTAATGGTGGTTGATCAGTGGGTGCCATTGGGTGGAACTGAAAGACCAGACAGCAGAACACAACGCTTGAAACTGAGATTCTAGATGCTGCAGGTGTTGGTAATAGCCAAGGCCAGGATTGTCTGTGGGGTGAACAACTCCAGGAGAGTTGACGACTGCAGGGGTGGAGGTCAAGAAACTGAGTCACTGAAGTTATTCGGTGAATTTGAAAACATAGATGGAGGAGGATTAACAGCGTTAGAAATATTGCCGTTTTGCCGGTCCTAGCGAAACTAGGCAGACTGGCTGGGGTTGAGCCCAGAGTCACTGCGCAGTATTGGTGTGACCTTCGGCAAGTTACGTAACCTTAACTGCATCTCTGTGTCCTCATGGCAAATCGGAAGAACGATACCTACGTCAGAGTGTTACTGTAATCGTTGTTGAATGTGAGTTTTATTAAAGACAGGGCTGCAGGGATGAGTAATGTGGATTCTGGGGCCAGCGTGGTACAGAGCAACCCAAGGGTCTTACATGGGAGCTGTGGGTAATGCCCTTGACCTGTAGGTTAAAAACATGCTCAAGATCACTGCGGGGAGAGCTAGTGATGAGACGTGTGCTGAGCATGTGGCTGGGATTCATCTCTATCAAAGTTGAACACTGTGATGGTACAATTGAAACTTGTATCTGCATTTTTGCTTTCTACAAACGTTCTCTGAAACCTTTTCTTGGGACACCGGCATCTATCTCGTATTTATTCAAAAGCCACATTCTCAGTGAAGCCGCCCCTGTATGTCCTGAAAAGATCCCAAATTCCAGACTCTCTCGATCTCCTGCCACATCTATAGCAGTGTGTCTCTTGTTTACCAGCAGGGCCAGAAGCACGAGGCCCTCCTCCGCTCATGCTTTTGGTCTCACTGAGGTCCTGCCTGCAGACCTCTCGGTCCAAGCCCAGACTTGTCAAAGTGTGTGTGTGTGTGTGTGTGTGTGTGTGTGTTTAAAATGTAGTTGACAATGTGACATTAGTTTCAGTTGTACAATGTATTGATTCGACAAGTCTATCAAAGTATTTTTCTTGGGGCGCCTGGGTGGCTCAGTCGGTTAAGCATCTGCCTTTGGCTCAGGTCATGATCTCAGGGTCCTGGGATCAAGCCCTGCATCAGGCTCCCTGCTCAGCGGGAAGTCTGCTTCTCTCTCTCCCACTCCCCCTGCTTGTGTTCTTGCTCTCGCTATCTCGCTGTCAAATAAATAAAATCTTTAAAAAAAAAAAAAAGTATTTTTCTTGACTAAAAAATTGTTTAAAAAGCTTTTTAGGGGCACCTGGGTGGCTCAGTCAGTTAGGCGTCTGTCTTCAGCTCAGGTCACGATCCCAGAGTCCCAGGATCATCTTCTCCTCCCTCTGCCCTTCACCCAACTCGATCACGCACACGTGTGCTTTCTCTCAAATAAATAAAATCTAAAAAAAAAAAAAGCTTCTTTTAGCCAAATGAAACATACTTCTTGAGCCGATTCACCACTCAGGCTGTGAGTTCCCAACCCTCTCATCTACAATCCAGTTCTGCTCTTCTGACGTAGAAGTTGTAAAGAAAAGTATAGGAGTCCCTTAAGGGCTTCTTAAGACCTAGCACTGCGTTGGGCACTGAGGAGAGCAGTGGTTAGAAACACAGGCTTTGGTGTCCAGCTCTGTTTTGGCTCTATTTTAGCTGTAGGACTGTTGGGTAGGTTACTAAACCTTGCTAGAGATTTGCCAGTGTATTTAAATTTATTTGAAATTCACAGTTGGCTAGTGTACTCATTATATAGTAGTTGAAAGGATATGAAGTCTGTCTAGCAAAAGACAGTGCGCAGGTTGTCCTTCCTAGTAACCAGGTATAACCAGATGTGGAAATGTTTGATGGACCTGTCCGTGAGTTTGCCTCATACCAATGCTCCGATGCCCCCTCCCACGATTCTCCAGGGGAAGTCAACGATCAATGTAATTTTCACCAAGGAGACCCTGAGAATAAGAGGAGGTTCTATGGGAAAGTTGATATGTGTAATGCTATAAAATACATTCTTCTAAGTAGAAAGGCCGAGTCAAAGCATATACACTTAAAAGTTTTGGCAAATATTGCCAAATTGCAGTAGAGAATAGTGCTCTCCAAAAAGATACAAAGAGAGCCACATAGGTGACTTAAAATGTTCTAGTATCACGTAAAAAAAAAGCAAAAAACAGGTGAAATTAATTTTAGTAATAGATTTTATTTAGCTCAGTATATCCAAAATGTTATTTCAACATATAATAAATGTAAAAATTGTATTTTTTAAAGATTTTACTTATTTGAAAAAGAGAGACAACAAACGGGGAGGAGAGGCAGAGGGAGGGAGAAGCAGGCTCCCCATTGAGCAAGGAGCCTGACACGGGGCTCGATCCCAGGACCCTGGGATCATGACCTGAGCCACCCAGGCGCCCCAAATGTAAAAATTATTAATGAAGTATTTTGCTTTTTTATTTCTGGACAGTCTGCAAATTCCAGTATATATTTTTACACTTACTTTACCACCTAGCCACATTTCAAGAGCCCGATAATGGTATGTAGCTACCGGCTACCATGCTGGATGATGCTCTAGAATCTTCTCCCATGCTCACACGTTGGTGTAGTTCAGCACTCAGGTAAACTATAGTCCATGGCCTAAATATTGCTTGTGGCCCTATTTTTGTATGGTCTAGAGGCTAAGAGTGGTTTTTGTTTTTAAAAGCTTGTAAAAAAAAAAAAAAAAGAGGAATATGTGACTCAGAGCATATGTGGCCTGCAAAACCTAAAATATTTACTATTTGGTTCTTGGTAGGCAAAGCCCTGGGTTTGGTGGAACGGAACGTGCCCAGGTTTATTCTGTGCATCTGCTGTGTTGATGCGTTCAGATTCACCTCGTGTTTTGAGGGGCTTCACTTTAGCCACCTATGCCTACAAGAGACTAGAAGGATCGCTAGTGATCTCTGGCTTTTCTTTGTATAATTACTTTATTACTTTCTTCTCTTAGTCAACCTAGCCAAAGGCTTGTCAATTTTGGTTTTTTCAAAGAACTAACTTTAATTCTTTGTACTTTTTTTTTTTTTTTTAAGTAGGCTCCACGCCCAGCATGGAGCCCAACACAGGACCTGAATTCACAACCCTGAGATCAAGACCTGAGCTGAGATCAAGAGTCGGATGCTCAACCAACTGAGCCACCCAGGTGCCCCTTTGTACCATTTTTCTATTCTCCATTTCATTTTTCCTCCACTCCAGTCCCTGTTATTTTCTTCCTTCTGCTAGCTTTTCCTGGTTTCCTATCTTTTCAAATGTAGGTGTTTACTGCTCTAAGTGTCCTTCTGAGCACTGCTTTCACGTCGTCCCACACGTAATTTTCGCTCCTGTTTTCTAGTTTCCTGGTGAGCTCTTCTTTGACCTGTTTGTCGTAGAGTGTGGTTTAATTTCCATACGATTTTCCTCTCCTTCTGTTGATTTCTAGTTTGATTCCATAGTGGGTGGAGTAGATGCTAGGATTCCAGTGCTTTTCAGTTTGTTGAGACTTGCTTTGCGGCCTAACATATGGTCTATCCTGGAGAATGTTCTCTGTGTGCTCTGTTGCTGGTGGTGCTGTTGTCTGTTAGGTCTACTTGGGTCTGTAGTGTAGTCTTTTTTTTTTTTTTTTTTTTTTTAAATTTTTTTTTTTTTGGGTGTGGGGGGGGGGGGGGGGGAGGGGGAGAATTTAAAAAAAAAAAGTTTTTGGTGGGGTGGGGGGGAAGCGCACGTGTGAGTGCACGAGCAAGGGAAGGCAGAGGGAGAGAGAATCCTTAAGCAGACTCCCTGCTCAGTGTGGAGCCCGATGTTGGGCTCAATCCCACAGCTCTTGAGATCATGACCTGAGCCAAAACCAATAGTCAGATGCTTAACCAACTGAGACACCCAGGTGTGGGTCTTCTTTTTTTTCAAATCAATCTCTTGTCCAGATGTTCTAACCATGATTTAAAGTGGGGGTACTGAAATCTTTAACTATGACTGCAGAATTATTTCTCTCTTCATTTGTCAATGTTCATATATTTTGAGGTTCCTTTGGTGTGTATATACTTGGTATATGAATTTTATTAATATATGATGTCCTTGTTTCCTGTAAAAGTTTTAGACTTGAAGCCTGTTTTGTCTGATTAATGTAGCCACTCTAGCTATCTAAAGGACAAGGAAGGAATTCATGTTTATAAAGATATTTTCTTAATGATTACCACGGGGATAACTGACATCCTAAATTTATAACCATCTATTTGAACTGATGCCAACCTAGAATCCGTAATGGAGACACTGCTCCCACCCAGCTCTTACCCAATTCCTGCTTGTCATGGTCAGTTACAGCTTTGTATGTTCTGTGCCCATTAACACAGACTGATCATTTCTTATGCATTTATCCTTTAAATCATGTAGGAAATAAGAGGGATTATAAACAAAAGGTGTATCACTCAGTGGCTTTTATACTCACCTGTGTAGTTACTGTTTCTTTATAGGTCTTCAAGTTATAGTTGAAGGTCCTTTCATTTCAGCCTGAAGGACTCCCTTTGGCATCTCTTGTAGGGCAGATTTGTTAGCAAGTCACTCCTTTACCTTTTGTCTTAATTTCTCTCTTGTTTTTGAAGGACGGTTTTGACAGATAAAGAATTCTTGGTTGGAAACCTTTCCTTTCAGCGCCTTGTATCATTCCTTCCTGCCATGAGATCTCAGGAAGACTTGCAACAACTTTTAGACATATCCTTAATGATAAAGTATGTCTTATGCTCATATATTTGAGAAGGGAATCATCAATTAATGCATCACTGAGGCTCAATAAAACTCATTTGTTCAACGGACATTTCTTGACTGCCTGTAACGTACATGGTGCTTACTGTTCAAAGGGGTTAGGAGTCAAATGTGAACAAGCCAAAAAGGGTCACAGGATTCAAGAACTCACACTCAAACGGAGAGCACAGACAATAAACCAGTGAACCAATAGAAACCTGTTTTGGATATGCACCAGAGGCAAACGAATAGTGATTTAACAGAACTGCATGAAGATGCTTTAAACCTTATTCTCTCAAAATCTGAGCCTGAAGCAAGGATTATGTACTGACACTTTGATGGGTAGCAAGAAAAAACTCGTCAGAACTCTGACGCCAGAGTGACAACCACTGGGAGATTACAGTCTTCAAAATGAGATTAAGAAAACAGTCCAAGGAAAGCAGAGTCTGAAGGTTTTTAATGTTGAAATTGTGGAACAAAGGGGGCCTTTGTAATGGAGGTCAGATGTAGAGGATGAAATGCTGGGATGGGACTGGCTACCAGGCAAAAAAATGGAAACCCTGGTTGAATGGCATGATACTGGGAACTTTGGCAATTTTCAGGCAAGCCGTGCAAGCGCTAGAAGAACCTGAACTGCGTGCAGGATGCTAACAAAGTAATAGTGTGCCGGAAGCCTAGAAAGGAGGCCCACTTTCAGATGAAAGTATAAAATACGGTGTTAGAAGTTACACAGGACATTCAGACAGCATATGCTTCTAACCTCTTGGACTAGTGGAGAACACGAACCGTTCTGTGTAAACTGGAAGTTGCAGGCAATTTTACGATAAACTCTGGAGCGCTAGTGAACAGAAAAGGAGGCCAGGCCAAGGTTGCATCATGCCACTATTGACTTGAACTCCTGGATTTATGGACCTCCCTCCATCCCCAGATCCAGTGTTGTACTGCTCTTTGTAAAGGTGACTTTATTTTATTTTTTAAGATTTTATTTATTTATTTGAGACAGAGAATGAGAGAGACAGAGAGCACATGAGAGGGGGGGAGGGTCAGAGGGAGAAGCAGACTCCCTGCTGAGCAGGGAGCCCGAAGCGGGACTCGATCCCGGGACTCCAGGATCATGACATGAGCCGAAGGCAGTCGCTTAACCAACTGAGCCACCCAGGCACCCTGTAAGGGTGATTTTATTTATTTATTTATTTTTAAATGTATCATGGTTTTATTTATTTTTTTTTTTAAGATTTTATTTATTTATTTGAGAGAGAGAGAATGAGAGACAGAGAGCACGAGAGGGAAGAGGGCAGAGGGGGAAGCAGACCCCCCGCCGAGCAGGGAGCCCGATGTGGGACTCGATCCCGGGACTCCAGGATCATGACCTGAGCTGAAGGCAGTCGCTTAACCAACTGAGCCACCCAGGCGCCCTGTAAGGGTGATTTTAAAACTGAAGAGGGACAGAAGGGCTGAGATGCTGCCTCCACCCGCGCCACCCCTACACAGACCAGCAAAGGGGCGGCCAGCCTCTCCTGAATCCATGCCTTCATCCGGTTGCAGGAATGTTCTCCTGGCCTGCTGTGGACAGCTGCCGACTCTGCCTGCCAGGTAGCCGGTCACTGTTCATGAGAGCTCCTGCTGTTAAAATCGCCAGCCCCACCCTCTGTCTGGGAGCCTTAGGCGAGCTCCAGGGTGGTCGTAAGGCTTGGGGGGCACCTGGGGTGTTTCCAATCCACCCTGCCATGGGCAGTTTACAGGACAGACTCCTGAACCAGCCAGTCAGCAAGACTCCATTCTGCAAAAGCTGTGGAGTGTCTGGGAGACTTTTTCTAGCCAGTACTGCAAGTCCTAGGATGACGGACCCTGGTGTGGTCAGGACCGCCGCGTGCAGCCTCAGCACAAAGGCTACCCTAAGGAAGCAGAGGCCAAGCTCACGGCAGAGCCTGACGTTCTGTGGGAGCCTGGGTCCACCGGAGGCTAAAACGGAGTGACTCCTCTGCACCCTACTCCCCTCGGCTGCTTGAATTAGGTTTTTGCTCCTTGAGCCAGGAGTCTTGACAGATACACGCTCTCCCCATTTCCTTCTGTGGATCGCCCCCGTGCATGCAGACAGTGTTCACTGAGGCCTGCAGACTACTGCCTCTCCCCCTGGGGCTTCCAGTTTGTCAGTGCTTTCTCCACTGTGACCCTCGTGTTCCCCTTTATGGCCCCCCCACTACCCTTCCAGTTCTGTCCCCTCATGTCCCTCCCCCATCATACTCCTCCCCTTGCCCTCACCCCTCCACCTCCTCCATTTATTCAGGACAGCACCCACCCAACACCTGTGGTCTGTGGATACTGGCACCCCAACCCTGAGGCAAACCACACAGAAGCCCGACTTTGACCCGCAACTCTGGGTCCCGTGGGCCTTTGCGGGACGCTTCTCTGTGCTCTAACCGCACTGCCAGCCCAGTGCCAAGGCTCTCTTCAGTCTCCCAGGCCACACTCATGAGCCTTCGAGTCTTCCAGCTCTCGAAGGCTCCCTGGACTCTCCTTGAGTCTCCCAGGACCTAAGCACTAGCCATTCCTCCCCCAGCTTCTCCGCTCACTCCTGTGGGCTCTGGTCCTTTCCACAAAAGGACCCACTCACTTCCCTCCAGGACTGACCACTTGAGATGGCTCGGGCCCCTCCTAAGTCTAACTGCTGCCTCAACCCTTCCAGGACTGGATCCCGGGCCCCAGCCCTTCCCCCAGGACACAGTCACTCGCCCTCCTCAAGCATCACCTCTTTGCCCTTGCTGCAGGACCTCCAGGATCTGGCGGAGGTCCCATGAGCTGGCCCCATCCCTTCCTGGACAGGTCGCATGTGACCACTCAACAAAGTGCCAGGCTCATATGTGATTTTAATGTTGGCTATTCTAGTGATTGTCTAGTGAAACCTCATGGTGGTTTTACTTTGCATTTCCTTGATGAGAAATGATGTTGAGCCTGTTTTCACTTGCTCACTGACCATTTGGCCATCTTCTCTTGTAAGTGCTTATTTAAGTCCCCTCACCCCTTTAAAACGGATTTATTACTGACTTGGAGGATTCTGTTTTCTACGTGAGTCCTTTACCTGGTGCGTGGAGATTAAGTATTACTTCTCCCAGTCTGCCTCTTGCTTTTTTCAGTCTTCATGGTGTCACTTGATGAACAGAACTTTGTCCTTTCGAGAAAGTCCAACGTATAAACTTTCTATTTTATGTTTAGCGTCTTCTGTGTACTAAGAAACACCATCCACCCAGGGCTGTGACCGTAATCTCCTATATTTTCTTCTACAAGCTTGACCGTCTTTTCTAATTCTTTGTACCCACAGGGGGTATTCCTGTAGGAATTCACTAAGAGCAACACTAACGGTCGTGATGGTAAGAACAACAGCTAATATTTATTGAGCTTACACAATGTTCCAGATACACCTCCAGAGAGTTTACATGTACCAAACTCAGTCACCACAACAGCAGTATTAGGTACATGTGATTATCCCCATTTCACACACAACACACAGGGGTAACAGGTCATTTTCCCAGTGTGTCACAGCAGTAAAGAGGTGGGATGGTGATGGTAACAGGGAGGGTGTGTACCATGGCGAGAGGCTTTCCCACATATGTTACATCAGCAGTTATTCCCTAGGACAAATGTGAAGTGAGGCAGAGCTCGAATGGTAGCAGGAGGCTTCTATCCACTCATTAAACCGATGCGGCAAAACGAAAAAACAAGTCTACACTGAGTGTGTTGTGATCACTAAGAAAAAGTGATCTCTCCATTCTCCAAATTTGTCTGGAGCATGACTATTCTGAGATGCTTATAAGCAGGAGAGTGACCAGTGAAGGCTTTCATATGTTAAACTGTATCATGGATTTTCCTTGTGCTGTGGAAGGAATGAATGTTGTATAGAAGCTTCTGCACCTTCTTCTTGTTCAATAGGTTTTTCAGCAGTGTGAACTCTCTGATGGTTCACGTGGTTACACGCCTTCCCACATTCCTTACACTCAAAGGATTTCTCACCAGTGTGAATTTTCTGATGCTGTGTAAGTTGATGGCCATGACTAAAGGCCTTCCCACACTCTTTACATTCATAGGGTTTCTCCCCTGTATGAATCCTCTCATGTTTAACGAGGCTTGACCCATAGATGAAGGCCTTCCCACACTCCTTACACTTGTAAGGCGTTTCACCAGTGTGGATTCTCTCATGCTGGGTGAGGTGGTAGCCACAATTAAAGGCCTTCCCACATTCTGTGCACTTATATGGCTTCTCACCAGTATGAATTCTCTCATGTTTAACAAGGCTCGAACCCCAGCGAAAGGCCTTCCCACACTCCTTACATTCGTGGGGTTTCTCACCAGTGTGGATTTTCTGATGCTGAGTGAGATAATTGACTCGAGTAAAGGCCTTCCCACATTCCTGGCATTCATAGGGCTTCTCGCCAGTATGAATTCTCTTATGCTGAACGAGGCTCGAGCCACAGATAAAGGCCTTCCCACAGTCCTTACATTCATAGGGTTTCTCGCCACTATGGATTCTCTTGTGCTGAATGAGTTTATACACACGGCTAAAGGTCTTGCCACAGTCTTTACATTCATAGTCTTTCTCCCCAGTGTGAAATCTCTGATGCTGAGTGAGCTCGTCACCACGTCTAAAGGCTTTCCCGCAGTCCTTACATTCATAGGGTTTCTCACCCGTATGGATTCTCTTATGAATGACGAGGCTTGAACCCCATCTAAAGGCCTTCCCACAATCCTTACATTCATAGGGTTTCTCACCAGTGTGGATTTTCTGATGCTGAGTGAGTTGATTACCCCAACGAAAGGCCTTTTTACATTCCTTACATTCGTAGGGTTTCTCACCCGTGTGAATTTTCTGATGCTGAGTGAGCTGGTAGCCACGACTAAAGGCCTTCCCACATTCCTTACATTCATAGGAATTCTCCCTAGTATGAAGTCTTTGATGTGGTCTAACAGAGGTATTTTCTCTACAAGTGGGCGTTTTCTCACAGTTGATTATCATTTGATTGAAACAGCCATCTTGAGGGCCCCGTGGTCCTTCAAACTCACCTTCACACATCCAGTCAAGGCCAAGGGATTTACTTTTTCCATTTGAGTTCCATTTGGATAAATTTATTTCATAAATGCCCTTTTCTGTAGGTAAACTCTTGGTCCCATATGGTGACTCTAAATCTGGAAAAAAATAACATTTTGTTTCCTTTCAAGGAAAATGAAAACACAAACGAATCTAACCACAAACCCAAAACTTCTCAAACAGAAATATAACTTCTCTAGGGGAACAAACACGAATCACCTAGGGCTCTCGTTAAATGTTCAGTCCACTTCCGGCACCACAATACTCAACGAGGAAACACCGGGGACACTCCTGCTAAAGTCAGACAAGGAAAAGGAACTGCCTCTTAGCCCTACTATTTCCTATCAGCTGACACAATTAAGCAAACAGCAAACGGAGGGGCAGATCTCAAAGATGAAAAAGAGCACAATTTGCAGATGATGTGATGACATACCTGGAAAACCCAGGAAAATCAAATATAGAACAAATGTGAAAAACAAGAATATATACAGATGGTTACCTGGGTATAAAATTAATATTCTGAAATTAATATATATGTCAGTCATATAATGAAAAGTGATTCTGGACAAAAAGACCCACCATCAAAGGCGATAAAAGGGACAACGTGTAGGATTAACTGTAACAAACACGGTAAATGCCTGTGGGGGAATGTTTAGGAGGATCTGACCATCAGTGAGGACGCTAACTCCAACGGGCTGCAAAACCCGCAACATGCTTAAATTCATGAGTTCATAATGATGCCACCAAGTGTTAGACGATCAGCTTTGGAGCATGCTGGCCAACCAGCCCTTCATTATGAGAACTCGTAATTTTCCCTTTAAAAATGTTTTTATCCAGGGCGCCTGAGTGGCTCAGTCGTTAAGCGTCTGCCTTCGGCTCAGGTCATGATCTCAGGGTCCTGGGATCGAGTCCCACATCGGGCTCCCTGCTCGGCGGGAAGCCTGCTCTCCCTCTCCCACTCCCACTGCTTGTGTTCCTGCTCTCGCTCTCTGTCTCTGTCAAATAAATAAATAAAATCTTAAAAAAAAAAAATTAAAAAAAAAATGTTTTTATCCACCATGAACAGTGTCACTACATGACCAACTAGCCGACGGAGCACAGTTTCTCTGTAAAGCATTAGTAGAGCAAACAAATGAAGCAGTGACAGAAGATCGCCATGGTGAATGCCCACTGAGCACTGGATCTAGGCACTGAGTGTCAGTGAGCCATACCGGGTAACGTCCTGTGATATTAGAACGTAACAGCACGCAGGAAGAAGTATTAGCGAAAATCAGATAAAAGGAAAAACGCATTCGAAGCTAGGATGCCAACGAACTTGCAGGAGCTACAAAGGGCACGGGATCACGTTGTCTATACCCCTGCTCCTCAAGGTGTGGTCCACGGACCAGCAGCATCAGCAGCATGGGAAGCAGGAGCAAAACAGGAGACCAGTGGGAGGGACTGGGGCAAAGATCAGGTTCACGGTGGTGACTTTTTCCCCAGAGGCCATCCGTGGCCTTCTTAGGGAGCCTTCCGTGCCCCAGGGGTGCACCTGCTCCCTGCCTTGCCTGGCTGCTTACTGCAGCGATGGCTTGTCCCAGCCAGGCCGGCTGTCACTCTCCTCTGTACTGTCCTCCCTCTCAACCATCACGGCTCTTTCCCTCGCTCCTCAGCAAGTCACATCTGGCTTAGAAATGGAAGGTCCTGCTTTCAAAAAAAAGAAATGCCACCTGGTGTAGAATTTAAGAAAAAAATTATATGCTCAAAAATTCATTGTAGAGACATCTGGGTGGCTCAGTCAGTTAAGCGTCTGCCCTCGGCTCAGGTCGTGATCTCCAGGTCTTGGGATCGAGTCCCACGTCAGGCTCTGTGCTCAGCGGGGAGTCTGCTTCTCCCTCTCCCTCTGCCTGCACTCCACCCCCTCCGCCACTCGTGCTCTATCTCAAATGAATGAATAAAATCTTAAAAAAAAAAAAACCTTTGATGGAGACTTAGTCAAATTTATGACAAGCTAAAAGTCAAAATGATAAGACTTCAGAAAAGAGAAAGGATTAAAGAACAGGCAACCAGATAGGAAAGGTCTTAAACTTCCGAGGGCCTTACCCATGGAGGCAAGTACAAGAGGGTAGGTGACAGTGTGGATTCTTGGTTCGGCCTCCCCTGTCTGATCAAGTCACTCCACGCCTGAGTATACTCACCTACAAATTAGACCTAGCAGTCGTGCCTACCTCATAAACTGGTGGGATTAAGGTGAAGTGTATTTGCTCACACACACAGTGCTGCCAATGCCTGGTACAGGGTGAGCGCAACATTAGCCGTGACTATTATGGCTGTTATTTCTCTAACAGAAAAACAAGACCTAACCGGAGACATTTACAAGATGTCATCCAACGTGTAACTCAGAATTCAGGAATTGTAACTTTCTTTCTTTCTTTTTTTTTTTTAAAGATTTTATTTATTTGAGAGAGAGAATGAGAGAGAGCACATGAGAGGGGGGAGGGTCAGAGGGAGAAGCAGACTCCCCGCCGAGCAGGGAGCCCGATGCGGGACTCCAGGATCATGACCTGAGCCGAAGGCAGTCGCTTAACCGACTGAGCCACCCAGGCGCCCAGGAATTGTAACTTTCAACCTCACTTCAGGTACAATGCTTGCTTTGGTTTTACGTGAATGCTGTCCATTCAATCCACATCAAACACAGGCTGGTTTACTGAAGGAAGTCAAGTTCCCTGAAGGGGGGGGGGGTCCCCAGAGTACCACAGGCCATCAGTAGCAGTCTGGGCATGAACATACTATACTATCATAGTATGAAGCTCAGCTCCTTGAGGATGGGTGTGAAGTAAACAGCCCAGAATTTGAATTCACCCTTTGCTCACTAAGGAGGAGAGATGATTACAGGAAGGGCCAGACAAAGGTGGGAAGAGGACAAGGAGATGAAGGTGCAAGGTGCCCATTTTAGATGTGACAAGGCTCAAGACACTTCTTGAGAAGAGGAAGGAATTCGTTTCTTGGAAGTCAGTCCTGACATTCCCAGTGGAGGCAGCTGGCATTCCAGGGGGCAGGCAACTCACCCAGGGAGACCAGGTTACTGTAGTTCTCCAACATCACATCCCAGTACAGATCCCTCTGCGTGGAGTCCAGACATGCCCACTCCTCCTGAGAGAAGTCGATGGCTACATCTGAGAACGTCACCAAACCCTGAAAACACAAACCCACACGTCCCGGAGATGAAGGACAGCACAAAAAGGGCTCTTCTGCTCTGGGTTGGGCTGGACACAGCAGCAGACCACAGGCCTGTGACGTGCACAGGGCACAGTGGGGACTGCGACGGAGCAGAGCTCCTAATGTTGCTGAAGAGCCCGTTACCTGGTAACATCTCGGCAAGTGTGGACGCCTGCGGCACCCTTTCCATCCTTCAAAGGAAGGAAAATGCCTAGGGTTTTGTTTCTGTTGTGTGAAGGGAGATCTTTTATTTTTGAAACTAGGGTTTACGTGTCTGAATGTTCTCAGCCTCAAGGTCATCATTTTGCCAAGGTTTTAAGCAGTCTTCTATGTAACCACAAAAGCATTTTCTTATTCCATCGTAGAGATGAACTGGACTTCATTCTTACAGTTGTACACTTAGGTAAAACCAAACATCTAAGGTTTTCCCCAATTCTCGGGGTATATGATCACCTGGGACTTCTGTACTGAGTGACCTTCTTAAGACCATTACGACCCACCACCCCTGCCTTTTCTCTGATTCTGATTTAGGCTATGGGTGTCAGATGATGTGGATGCACACAGAGGTCTGGAGGGTCTGCTCGACAACACGCACCCCTCAAATCCCCTAGTAACATCATGGCTCTCAGTGCTCAGGCCCCAACCACAGCCCTATCCAATCCCAAGAGCCTCACGGAGCTCCAGCTCTCACCACCACTGACACAGAGACCAACCAACGTGAGCACTCTCTCCTCTCTGCCTGGGAAAAACATCCGTGGAGAACAGCAGGGAGTTTTAGTTTCTGCATGTGGTCAAATGGGACCACCATCTGCAACTCATAAGCCGCACACGTGACTCAAGTATTTCTCTCAAGGGACTCTCCTCCCCCACTGCTCCAGCGTTACTCTTGACAAGGTGAGCACAGAGGAGACACTGAATCCCCAGCTCAGTGGTGAAGTGGGCATTAGCCACAGGTGGGCACAGGGCTATACGGCATTGTCGTTCGCCGGAACAGGAAGAACTGGGCAGTGGGTAATTATATGGGCCTCGGTTGGGCAGGAGGCTTCAGGATAGTTCACAAAAATAGCCACAGGACCCAAATATCACATTTCAAGAAGGAAAGAGAAATACATACTTACGTGCGCCATAGTTTTAGAATCAAGAACCGATCAGTCCTCTTGGGGTTTCTTTTACCAAAGACACAAAATCCACAGAAGCCAGAGATATACGAGAAAAAAAGAGGCATTAAAGTAAGTGCACCTTGGTCCCAAAATGACTTAATAAAAGCTTCCTGCTCCTCCATCTTTGCTTCCAAACCCCCCCGACCCTGGCCGTTTCCTCCCCCACAACATGCACACATCAACGTGACGCATCAGAGAGGATGAAGAGGGATCTGGACAAAAGGGAAAAAAGCTCTCCCTGAAGCCCTATGAAACCCAGCTGCGCACACAGTAGAAGAGTTTTTATTTGTTTTTGTCTTGAAGTCAGACCTACTTTCATCTGTCGTTTCTCAGTATAACTTGAAAAAAAATTTTTTTTTTAAAGTAGGCTCTACCCCCCACATTGGGCTTGAACTCACGACCCTAAGATCGAGAGCCCCTCAACACAGTTTTTTAACTGAAGTATGCGGACACATGATGTCACATCAGTGTCAGGCGTACAACCTAGCAACTCCACTGGTCTGTATGTTACGCCATGTGCACCACAGATGTAGCTGCCATCGGGCGCCACACGACGCTATCACGGTACCACGGACTGTGTTCCCTATGCTGTGACTTTCTTCCCCGTGATGCACTCCGTACCTGGAAGCCTGGGCCTCCCGCCCCCCTCTGGCAACTATGCTAGTCTGTTCTCTGGATTTATGGGTTTGTTTCTGTTTTTGTTTGTTCATATGCTTTATTATTTAGATTCCACATATAAGTTAAGTCATGTGATTTTTATCTTTCTCTTTTCATTTAGCATAATACTCTCTAGGTGCATCCATCTTGATGCAAATGGCAAGATCCCATTCTTCTTTGTCTTTTGCCCCCAACTTCTAAGAGGTAATCTACATTATACCTGATAGGAATGTCTTTGTTTTGGGTGAAGCTGGCCATCCCCAACCAATCTTACTTAGGGTGGGAACTGGCTACACCAAGAAGACCAACCAGGTGATTCAGGGTGGGTGCTTTGGGTCATGGGGTATCAACTAGCCTGGGTACTGAGATTAACATGTAGACAATGAGTCAGTCATGTCGGGACGATCAGTCATTCAATCAATCAACCGTGCCTATGTGCTGAAGCCCCAGTGGAAACTCTGGACCTCAAAGCTCACGTGAGCTTCCCTAGTTGGCGATACTCTATGCATATTGTCCTATCATGATGCCGACAGAACACCCAGTTCTAACTCCAGGGGGACAGGACACTGGAAGCTCCATGTTGGGGACACTCCTGGACGTTAGCTTATGTGCTTGTTTCCCTGGCTGGTTAATCAGCATCCTCTCCCTGTAATTACCTGGAACTGTGAGTAGAATGGCTCTCAGTGAGTTCTAGGAATCCTTCTAGCCCTGAAGGTGGTTTCACGAAAGTCCTGAACATGGATTTGGGTGTCAGAACTGAGGGTGATCTCGTGTGGATACTGTGCCCCTAAACCTCTCAGTCTGGCTAACTCTGGGCAGGTGCACTGTGATCCTGGACCTGAGATGGGGTGCATTTAGGGTGCTTGGTCTGACGCTGAGCAACATCCCACCCCCTCCAGCCACACCATCCAGGGTGAAGAGGGGCTGCACATTCAAACCTGAACCTCTCCTGGCCTCTAGGTAGGGTGAGGTTGGTCAAAACATGGCAGATGGACAGGGTGGAGAAGCAAAGGCCCAGGCAACATTCAGCACCCTGCGCCCAGAAAAACTCACTGCAGAAATACATGCAGAATATTGATGTAAGAGTCAAGGATCATGAAATGTTCAAAGAAATCCTTACAAGACAATGAATAACACTTCAGATACACTGTCAGTAGAGCAATCAGGCTACCAAAACAGGATACAACAACACACTTGTAAAAGTCTACATACGAACATATGTGTATATGTATATATACACACAGGATGCATGTATATAGGATACGTGTGTGTGTATATATAGAGAGAGAAAAGAGACACATACAGACGGAAGCAAACCACAACATCAACAGATAGATAGATCCCTTGTGCAGAAAGAGTAACGAGCAGGTTTGAAACTGCCTGCAAGACTGGCCCTTAGCTGGACTTCCAGAAGGTCCCCGCTGAAAAGATGTGGTTTATACTGAGCCCTTGCTTTCCTCTGGGAGTCTGGAATTTTGGTATGTGCCAGAGAGAGGGTATCTCTGTGACTGCCCCCTGATAGAAACCCTGGCCTCCTTGGCCCAGATGAGCTTCCCTGGTGGACAAGGCTTCGCATGTGTTGCTGTAACTTGCTGCTGGAGGAATTAAGCATGTCCTGTGTGACTGCACTGGGAAAGTGTCCTGGGAAGCATGTGCCTGGCTTCCTCCCGATGTCGTCCGTCCTCTGCGGCTCTCCCTCTCCTGCTGACGGTGCTGTGTGTCACCGTAATAAATCCTGGCCTGGAATAGGACCATGTGGTGAATGCTGTGAGTCCACAGAAGCTGGTGGTGGTCCTGGTGATTCTGACACACCCTCTGACCTTGATTTTCTTTTTTAAATACACCTCACTGGGTGTGTAACAAGGGCCAGGCTCTGGCCTGACATATGTATGTATGTGCGTTTATTTCTTTTCAATTCATAAATGACAGACTCTCAGAGAAACTTCTCTTTAAACAGTTTCCTTTTGAGGTACCTTTGCATTATTTTATGCACAACTTTTGTTTCCTTTTGCTTACTACCTAAGCCAACTCTCTGATGTCTACCTATACCCACATATGTCGGGGCACTGACTGGAAAAATGACTAAGATTCCAAGGGACGACCGGTACATACTGACTGCTATCTTGGTGGGAGGGTGAACTTGACTTCTGAGCTTGTCCTTCCAGCCACGGTGCCCTGTGGAATTCTAAACCACCTGACCCTGTTAAGTCTTCACTTTGCGTCAACGTCATTAGAGAAAACATGTACGGTATAGAACTTAGAAAACAAATTCCATGTATGCCGCACAGAGCCCATGTGTTCAGAATTGTCTGGTCATGACCTGCCAACAGTGGCCACAGTAAGAACGATGTCCCCTTCCCAGCACTTCTCAGGGCAGTCACCTAGAGGTCTCCACAGGCCTTGACCGCAGGCTGCCCTGGGCTTCTATCCAGTTTCCCTTTCTGGCTGGCTCATAAGCAATGTGCAGGTAACAATGTCCTCTTAGTCATCTGCTGTTCCAAGTACTCCTATCATATTGTAAGCACTTAACAGAAATATAGTTTTGAAGCAACATTCTACTTTTTGAAACTTATCCCAAGGGAAGAGGTACAGTAGTGCACAAATACATATACCAGAATGTTCAAGGGCTAGGTTCCAAAAAATTTTTTGAGGTAAGTGTAGATTCACATGCAGTTGTAAGAAAGAATACAGCAGGATCCTGTACCCCTTTACCCAGTTACCCCAATGGTAATACATCACAAATCTATAGTACAATATGACCACCAGGACATTGATACTGATGTAATCCATCAATTTTATTCAGATTTTCCAGAGAATCATTTTAAAAAATGAAAAAAAGAAAAGTAGAAATATCTCATGGTAGAGGATAAATAAATTATGATCCAATTATGGTCTGCTATAATGGCATCCAATATACTTACTAATAATGATACTGATTTATACTATTTGAGAAAGAAATTTAAGCTGAATTACTAAGTGAAGAAGGTAGCTTTAATAACGTATGCATAATTTGGGAGGAGAGCTCTTTTTTTTTTTTTTTTTTAAGATTTTTTATTTATTTGACAGAGAGATACACAGTGAGAGAGGGAACACAAGCAGGGGGAGTGGGAGAGGGAGAAGCAGGCTCCCCGCAGAGCGGGGAGCCCGATGTGGGGCTCGATCCCAGGACCCCGGGACCCTGGGACCATGACCTGAGCCGAAAGCAGACGCCTAATGACCGAGCCACCCAGGCGCCCCAGGGAGGAGAGCTCTCGATCAAAGTAAGAATAAGCCTCTGTGGTCTGACTTTCAAGATTCAGGATGTGAATCTGAGCTCTGACCATTACTAACCTCACACTGTCTGCTCCCCACAGTTAAGACTGGGGTAGAAACAGTACCTGCCAGGTAAGACTGCATCAAACTTTTAGGAAGATAATCTACATAAAACACAATAATATTAACAGTTACTTAATACAAGTTAGCAGTTATGACTGAAAATCAATAACACTACACAACCCTTAATCTGATTTTATAGAAAAAACTCAAGCCTGCCTTTTCCTTTCTTCTTGTGCTTCTCACACCTGTCTATATAATCCACACTAACTAAAAACTTTCAGAGCCTCTTAAAAATGAAATTCTTTTAAATTAACAGTAGCCAAAAAAAAAAAAAAAAAGAGTATAAGACATAGAAGGAGGAAATGTTCCCTCTCCACCAGCAGAGAGGGACAGACATGATTCTGCATGGAAAATCCAGCTCAAAGAATGTAAACTGAGGGGCGCCTGGGTGGCTTAGTCAGTTAAGCATCCAACCCTTGGTTTCAGCTCAGATCCTGATCTTAGGGTTGTGAGATCGAGCCCCCCATCAGGCTCCATGTTGAGCGTGGAGTCTGCTTGAGACTCTCTCTCCCTCTCCCTTTGCCCCTCCCCTGCTCGCACTCTCTGTCATAACTAAAATAAAATGAAAAATTTAATTAATTAAATTAAAACAAATAACAAATAAAATAAAATAAACATAAACTGAGAAGATGCCAAACTGAGAACACTAGCAAGCGGCCGGATCTTGTATTCCATGTGATATGGAAGATTTCTTCGAACACTTTAATTTAAAAAAAAAAAAAAGCAATCTCTATACCCAACATGGGGTTCGAACCCATGACTCTGAGATTAAGAGTTGCATGCTCCACTGACTGAGTCAACCAGGTGCCTCTGTTTATGTGAACGTTTTAAACTACTGTCATCTTACTCATATACCTGCCCATGGAAATGTTATAGTACAGTTCATACTTGTAATAAGTCAGTGACTCCTGTCATGTTCTGTGAAAGAAAAGTTAAAATCCCAGAAAATCAAATTTTGAAAGCCTGTCTTTATTGATCATTTATTCATGGGATTAGTTTCAAATGATGTCTTTCTAATCCTTTAAGGTGTAAATGTGTGAGAGATTTTTTTAAAGCTTGGATTCCTCTATAAACTAAGATTTGGAGTGTTTGGCTCAATTACGTGTTGGTTAGCAGGATCCAGTGCTCTGGAGACAAAACCACACACATACGCATGGGGGGAGGGAGGGAAGGGCTGGAATCATACATACCAAAATATCAACAGCAATTATCTCTGGATGGTACGGTACAGCTATGGGTAATTTCGAGTTTCTTCTTTACGAGCTCCTTAGGAAGCTGAACCTTTTGCTGCAGGCCTATATTAATTCCATGATAAGAAATATAATTTAAGCTAGTCCCAAATTTAAAACAAATCAACAAAGAAAAAGTCCACAGTTATGGGGCAGTGGGTATATTTCGGTCATCAGGGGAACTGTGGATGGATAAGCCTGTGGCAGGCAGGACAACTGCCTCCCAAACACGTCTGTATCCTAACCCTGGAGCCTGTGACTATGTTACGTTACATGGCAAAGGGCAGTTAGGTTGCAGGTGGACTTGGGGTCGCTCGTCAGCTGACCTCAGGATAGGAAGGTATCCTGAATTATGCCAGGTGGGCCCAAAGTAATTGTGGGGGTCCTTACAAGCAAATGAGGGGGTGAGAAGAGAGAAAGATGTGACCACCAAAGCAGGATCAGACTGACTAGGCTCTAGTAACAGGGCTTCTGAAACATACAGCTGTCACTTGGGGAGACCCAGTCTTTGAAAAATGGGAGTAAGCTCACAGTAGAGAAAACGGACAAACCACCTCAGCCAAATGATCAAGTTCACACTCAGCAATCATAAATCATGCTGACAGTTTGTGTTCTTGCCATGATAGGATAAAAGTAGTGATCTTCCACCCCCAAAACCATAAACCCAGTCCAATCACGAGAAAAGCATCAGGTTCCAAGAGAGGGGCATCCTACCAAATACCTGTACCTCTTAAAACCTTCAAAGTCATCAGAAACAAGGGAAGTCTGAGAAACTGTCACAGCCAAGAGAAGCTTAAGGACACACGACAATGAAATGTAATGTGATCTCCGGGATGGCATCCTGGAACACATGAAGAATGTTACTGTAAAAACTAAGGAAATCTGAATAAAGCGTGGACTTCAGTTAATGACAATGTATCAGAACTGGCTCACCAACTGTAAATAACATCCCATACTAATGTAAGTTGTTAATAATAGGGGACAGTGGGTACAGGGTACCTGGGAATTCTCTGTACTAACTTCGCGATTTTTTTCTGCAAATCTAAAACCATCCTAAACGTTAACAAGATCAATTAAACAAGAAGAATATGGAACCATATGTAGCCCACAAAGCACAAACTATTCAATATATGGCCTTTTAGAAACTCTGCCAAGCCCTCTGCTCTAGTTCCAGAACTCACTCAACATCAAACCATGTTGCTTCTTGCAGTTCATACAAAAATGCAACTGAAACAGACTGAAGCGGTCACACTTCCTACAAGATGTGGATAATACAACAGATTTCTACTGATCACTGAAAAAAAAAATCCCTGCCTTTGATGACAAAGCCCTTTGCTCAAACCCCACTTTTATTTATTTACTTATTAAAATAATGGCTCAATTCCTTTGAATTTTATTTATTTATTTTTTTTAATTTTAAGTAGGCTCCATGGCGAACGTGGGGCTGGAACTCACGACCCCGGGATCAAGAGCTGCACGCTCTAGTGCTCGCTCCAGCAGCACATTTCCTAAGAGCTGCACACTCTACCGACTGGGCCAGCAGGACGGCCCTCAAACCCCACTTTTAAAAGCATCACCAAGCTGGTAACTTTGTCATTTACTGGCCAAAACAATCAAACCTTCTCTGTTCTCACTGTGCTCTGAAAGTCAGGCCGGTGGGCAAGACTGCGGATCCCACCTAATGACAAGTATCCTCCTGACCAAATCACAGGCTGAAATAAAGCACAACACGAACCTCCCCACCGCATTCTTCTGTTCTGTGTTCTCTGCAGACACCTGCACGGCCCCATCACACCTCTCCGGAAAGAATTAGTCACTGTTGGGGAGAACATTTCAGGCCAAGGAAAGCAAATATTCTCAAGTCCTATAAACACAAGACATTTACTGAACAAAAAAGGTAACTCATCTGAACCTTGACTTTAAGATGCGTAACAAGCGTCTTCCTCTCCAGGATGCTTGTTCCGGAGGACGGCTGGCCTGGGGGAGAGAGGAGGAGACACTAGGGCCTTTCCGGAGAACAAGCTGGATCAGAAAGCACCCTCCAGGCCCACACGTCCTAACTGAAACCCGTCGGAAACGAGGGGGAACAGGGATCTGAGGATCTCAGAGCTTCTGGGGACCAGGCCGCAGGTAAGAGGTGTTCCGAAATAGGCAGCAGCCACCCGCCCGCATCTCCCCTTCCCGTCCTGCTACTCAGGGTGCCCGGAAGGAGAGCGCTTCTCGTCCTGGGTCACCTCAGCGCTGTGCCTGTGCCCTTCCTGCTGGTCACTTTCTCTGCCCTCCCTCGGGGCCACTGCCCCTGCGCCGGCCTGCGCGGCGGGGGAAAGCCGCCGCGACCTCACAGCTGCAGGCTGCACGGTGCCCCCCCGGTCCCGCGGCCACCCCCGCAGCGGCGCAGAGGCCCCTCCCACCGCGGGGCAGTCGCCGCCGGGCCGCGCCGCCCCGCCCCCACGCACTCCCCGAAGTGCGTCACAGCCGCAGAGCCGCGGCCTGTCCCCTCCCCGGGGTCCCCGGACCCCGACACCCCCGCGCACCCCTGCACCTCTCTCCGGGGCCGCGGGCCCGGGCTTCGCGTCCGGCCTCCTCCCCCGGGGCGCCCTCCTGGCCGCCCTTCCCTCCGCAGAGTGCGTGGCTTCCCTCCCAGGAGGCCAGCCACTCACCGCTCGGGGCCCCACGACCCACAGGGCGTGAGGACGGGGCGCAAGGCTTGAGGTCAACTCGGGACCGGGGCCGCGGGATGCTGAGCCCAGACAATCCTCGGCTCAGTAAACCTCTCCCAGCAGGCACCTCGCTGCGCTCCGACTCTGGGGACGGGGCGGCGCACGGGCCTCTGGGAAATGTAGTCCAGCAGCCCGGGAATACACGGAGCTGGGCCCCCGGTGGTCCACTTCCCCGGCTTGCAACCCTACACGCCCGGAAGGACCTGTGCCTCACAGACTTCTGGGAAATGTAGTTCAGGGCAAAGAATTGCGTAGTGAATGGGAGGCCGGCCCTGCTCCCAACATGCGTTTCCGTCCCTTACATAAGGGTGGCTAGTCATCTGTGTGATGTTACTCATTGCTAAATGGTTGATTTGATTTTATTTTTTTAACGATTTGCGTGGGGGATGGGTTAGCCTGCTGATGGGTATTAAAGAGGGCACGTATTGAATGGAGCACTGGGTGTTATACACAATGAATCATGGAACACTACATGAAAAACTAATGATGGTGATTAACATAATGTAATAAAGTAAAATTAAAAAAATAAAGATTTTATTTAAGAGAGAAAGAATGAGAGAGAGAGAGAGTATGAGAGGGGGGAGGGTCAGAGGGAGAAGCAGACTCCCTGCTGAGGGGGGAGCCTGATGGGGGGCGCTCAATCCTGAGACTCCAGGATCATGATGTGAGCCCCAGGCAGACGCTTAACTGACTGAGCCACCCAGGCACCCTAAATGGTTGATTTTAGAGTGATTGAGACTTGTCCCTCAGATCATTATTTGATTTATTTTAAAAAGTTTTTCTAATTCTGACATTCCTTCTACATCCATTAACTGAGATATATCTATAAAGTAAGGCTTTCCCTTATAAAGGCGAGCTTCGTATTGATCTAATCACTCTAGTATTGATCCCTTGTAAAGGCAGCATATTTGTCTCTTTAACACATTCTAGAGAAATCAGTCTTTTTAAAAGCTACCTTGAGTGATGATAAGTTATTTCTGGCTTTTTCTTGTAGGCACACTATTTTTTATTTTCTTAGTTTTATTTATTTATTTGTCAGAGAGAGCACAAGCAGGGAGATTAGCAGGCAGAGGAAGAAGCAGATTCCCGGATGAGGAGGGAGCCTGATGTGGGACTCAATCCCAGGACCCTGGGATCATGACCTGAGCTAAAGGCAGATGTTTAACCAGTTGAGCCACCCAGGCATCCTTTTTTTTTTTTTTTTTAAGATTTTATTTATTTATTTGTCAGAGAGAGAGAGAGAGTGCACAAGCAGGGAGAGCAGTAGGCAGAGGGAGAAGCAGGCTCCTGGCTGAGCAGGGAACCCGACGTGAGACTCGATCCCAGGACCCTGGGATCATGACCTAAGCTGAAGGCAGACACTTAACCGATTGAGCCACCCAGGCGTCCCCACACTTTAAAAAATTTATTTAAAAATAAATTTTTTTAAAGATTTTATTTATTTATTTGACAGACAGAGACATAGCAAGAGAGGGAACACAAGCAGGGAGAGTGGGAGAGGGAGAAGCAGGCCTCCTGCCAAGCAGGGAGCCCAATGTGGGGCTCCAATCCCAGGACGCTGAGATCATGACCTGAGCTGAAGGCAGTCGCTTAACCAACTGAACCACCCAGGCGCCCCGAAAAATAAATTTATTTGAGAGAGAGCGTGCATGAGTCGGGGGGAGGGTGAGGGGGGTGAGGAAGGGCAGAGGGAGAGGGAGAAGCAGGGTCTCCACTGAGCAGGGAGCCCGCTGTGGAGCTCGGTGTGGGGCTAGTGGGACTTGATCCCAAGGTCCTGGGACATGACCGGAGCCCAAGGCAGACGCTTAACTGACTGAGCCACCCAGATGCCCCTAAAATCTTAAAAAAAAAAAAAAGAAAAAAAAAAGAATGGGTAAAGTCAAGATACTGTAATGTCTCTTCATCAGTAATGAACTATTTAAAAATTGTGTTGGAATGACAGAGTAGTTATTTGGAGAAGGATCAAATTCATTCACTATCTCAAACTATATATCAGAATAAAGTACAAATGGATCAGAGATGTAAATGTAAAAAAAATAAGCCCTCAAAAAGTTAAAAATAGAACTACCCTACAACCCAGCAATTGCACTACTAGGTATTTATCCAAAGGATACAAAAATAGTGATTCAAAGGGGGCACATGCACCCCAATGTTTATAGCAGCAATGTTCACAATAGCTAAAATATGGAAAGAGCCCAGATGTCCATTGACAGATGAATGGATAAAGAAGATGTGGTATACATATATGTATCTATCTATCTATCTATCTATATATCTATATATATCTACAATGGAATATTACTCAGCCATCAAAAAGAATGAAATCTTGCCATCTGCAATGACGTGGATGGAACTAGGGGGTATTATACTAAGCAAAGTAAGTTAGTCAGATAAAGACAAATACCATATGGTTTCACTCATATGTGGAATTTAAGAAACAAAACAGATGAACATAGGGGAGGGGAAGGGAAAGGAAAAGAAAATACGATAAAAACAGAGAGGCAAACCATAACTCTAGGAAACAAACAGAACTGCTGGAGGGGAGGTGTGGGGGGATGGGGTAACTGGGTGATGGGCATTAAGGAGGGCACCATTGAGCACTGGGTGTTTTTTTTTTTTTAAGATTTTTTAAATTTATTTGACAGAAAGAGAGAGACAGCGAGAGAGGGAACACAAGCAGGGGGAATGGGAGAGGGAGAAGCAGGCTCCCCGCCGAGCAGGAAGCCCGATGTGGGGCTCGATCCCAGGAACCTGGGATCACAACCTGAGCTGAAGGCAGATGCTTAATGACTGGGCCACCCAGGTGCCCCTGAGCACTGGGTGTTTTATGCAACTGATGAATCACTAAATTCTACCCCTGAAACTAATAATACACTATATGTTAACTAAATTGAATTTAAATTTAAAAAATTTTTAAAAATAAGTCATAAACTTAAAATGTGTCCATAATAGGGAAATAAGGAGATCATTTCTAACTACAATTCAAAATCCAGAAGTTGTAAGAGACACATCATAAAGTGTTGAAAGCAAAAGACAGAAAAAATCCTGAAGCAGTGAGAGAAAAGACTCATCCACATTGAGGGTAACAACAATAGGACCAATGCCTGGCACTTCACCAGCAATAGTAAACAAATGAAGGCAGTGGAATAAAATATTCAAAGTGCTGAAAGAATAAAAAAAGTCAAACAGGAATGCTATATCCAGCAAAACTATCATTAAAAAATTAGGGCAAAATGAAGACACTTCCATGTGTAAAAAATGCAAAGAATTTTTACAGCTTATGAAGAAAACAACCCAACTAAAAAAGAAATGGGAAAAAGCCTTGAATAGACATGTCACCAAAGATACATGAATGGCTCATAAGCAAATGAAAATATGCTCACCATCCCCAGGCATTAGGAAAATGCAAATCAAAACCATAATGCAATATTACACCCACTGCAATGGCTACAATACATAAGAGTGAAAGCATTGTTATGAAGGCTGTGGAGAAACTGGAAGCCTAAAGTATTTCTGCTCAGAATGTAAATTGTAAAGCACCTTCTATTTTTAAAAACATCTATATTTTTAAGGGAAATCCATTATTTTCTAATTATGTTATAAATCCTGACTGAAAAAGAAAACAATGTGGGGGCATTTGGGTGGCTCAGTAGGTTAAGCGTCCAATTCTTGATTTTGGCTTGGGTCATGGTCTCAAGGTCATGAGATCAAGCCCTGCATCAGGCTCCATGCTCAGTGGGGAGTCTGCTTGAGAGTCTCTCTCTCCCTCTCCTTCTGCCCCTCCTATCACACACTCTTTCTCTCAAATAAATAAACAAATAAATAAATAAAATATAAAAAAAAAAAATCTGAATAGCCAAGTTCAATATACAGATTAAAAGGCATTGGCGGTCTCTGAATCTAATAAGGTCTGATTCATTTTAAGCCAGATACAGTTCCAATGTGATGTAAACTCTTTTAAGGAAGAAAAATTTGTTCACATTATTATATTAGGCTATTAAAAAACAACAAAATGAGGGGCACCTGTGTGGCTCAGGCTCAGTTAAGGCTCCAACTCTTTGCTTCGGCTCAGGTCATGATCTCAGGCTTCTGGGACAGAGCAGGAAGTCTGCTTCCCCTCTCTCTCCCTCTGTCCCCCCCACCCCTGCCACGTTTTCTCTCTCTCAAATAAGTAAACAAATCTTAAAAAAAAAAAAAAACTAAACAAAATGAAAAAAGAGAAAATTCTAACTTGAATCTCCTTTAAATGCATAATGTAAAGATATAAATATGACTTTAGCCATTTAAATTTAGCCAGTTAGCACTTAATATTAGCCAAATTCACTTTATCCCATTAATGAAAGATTCCATATTAGAACACTGATTAATGCGATACATCAAAATAACAGATTTAAAGAAAACACATTTGAGCACTGTAGATCCTTCAGTAAGATATTTGATAGTTAAATCATGCCAAATATGGCATTTGAAAAATTACTTTTCAGCAAGAAAATTTCAGCAAACATTATGATCAGCAGTCAACACTGGGAGCATTTTCATGAAAGTGAGGCTGAGACCAGAAGCCCAGTCAGGGCTCTCCCCATTCACCATGGAATGCCTGAGTGGGGACCCAGAGGAAACAGGTAAAGGCAGAAACAAGACAAGGGAAGCAGGAGGCTAGAACTGTTACTATTCACGGATGGCACGATGACATACCTGAAACAGCAGAGATTCTATTTTGACTGTTAGACTAATAAGAGAATTGAGAATGTCAGGGAGGAAGACCTTCCCTGCCCTGTGGTCCTTCTAGCTGGACTCAGAATCAAACTGACATGAGACAGATTAACAGGTGAATGTACGGGGAATCCACACAGACACCAAAGTCCAAAGACAAGGCACCACGAAGCTCACTTGAGCTAAGGAGAGGGGTAGGGGAGAAAACTCATTAGCAAGGTGAAAAGAGAAGTTTGGAAAAACAAGATTGTTCTATTATGCAGAGGAGGGGCCTCGGTTAATACTTGTCTTCCTGTTGCAGGCTCTCCTTTCCAATGTATACGGAGGCAGTTATGGGGGAAGCTGAGTGCCTTTCCTGCATCTGCTGGAAGATCCTGAAGGCAAAGCATCCTGGGGGAAACTGAAACTACCCCCTCAAGCAGTAAGGATGGCTCTGAGCCAGCAAGTCCCCACCGGTGATTGACTCACAGACACCATCGCTTCGACTTCCACTGCCTACCTGCACTACTCACCCACCCACCTTTGCCCTACATTTTCCTTAAAAACCTGGGAGTATTTTTAGCACTTTGGAGACAAGTCTCTGAGAGGCTATTCTGCTGTCTTCCCGCTGTCAGCCTCCCGGAAGTAAATCCCTTTCTCCTTTCGCCACCACTGGTTTCTCTGCCTTTGAATTTTGTCACTGGGCGTGGCGGAACCTGGTCTGTCTGGGACCCCAGCAGACGCGGATCCCAGCCCTCAGCTGTGATGTGGGACAGAGGCAGAAGAGAAGTTAAAATTCCCTTACTACCCTACAGCACACGGACGAGTCCTTAGAACAGGCAGAGTGACATTCCTCTAGGAACTCAGCTGCCTCGATGCTACTTTGCTGAGGGCAAGAGGCAATCCTCGCCCGACCGCCTGGACCCCGTAAGTCTACTTGAACATATAAAGATTCCTTTGGAAACTTCCGTTATCTCTACCCCCGAGATACGTGCCGGCAATCGTCCTCCCAAGCATATGGCCCACCGATATACATCTGAAGGGTCTCACGACTCAGGTTTTACTAGGCGGTCCTAAGTGACCTTTTCCCAACAACAGCCAGCCCCCTCAAGGTCCCGGAAACCCTGCTTCTGAAATTCCTCAGACACTTAGGCTCCCCCTAACGCCCTCCCGACGTGGAAGTGTACAATGGGCACTCCTCATGACCCCGGGGCATCTCTTTCTGCCCGTGGGTCCCGTCCCCGGGCTGTAATTAAACCACCTTCTTGCACCAAAGACCTGTCAAGAATGCTTTTTTGGCTGTGGGCTTGGAACCCTGCCGTCTTTCCCACAGCAGGCCGCTCTCGCACGCTGCACCCCAGCCACACCACGACCAGCCAGCTCAGGAGATGAGGCTGGGGACGGAACAAACACGACTTTTCACGGGACAGGAGCCTGTCACCTTCCGCAAAGGGAGCAACGGCGAAGAGCAGCCCGGGGTAAGGCGCGGTTGTGATGCTGTGGGGGCGGCGCCTCAGGCCAGGGTGAGGCGCGCAGCAGCCCAGGATCAGGGAGGAAAGCCGGCAGGGGCCCGACTCGCTCAGGGAGGGCGCCGGCTCGACGGGCGAGAATCCCGGCGCCCAGAGGGGACGTCACACGGCCCCGGGTGCGTCAGGACGGCCGGCCAAGGGTCCCAAGCAGAAAAACGACGTGGCAGGCGGTGTCCCCACGCCAGAGGCCGAGAAGAAGCAGGGATGCCCTCCGGGCGATTTTAACCGGCAACGGACGCGGATCCCAGCCCTCGGGTCGCGTCGCCGCGACAGGGCAGCTCGCCACCGGAGTCTGGCGGGGGCCTTAGGATCCTAGCGACCCGCGCACCGGCGTACGGACGACTGCGGACTGAGGGGCCGCCGCGCTCAAGCCTGAACCGGAAAGACAGGGAGACTGCCACTTCTCTGGATCCGCTTCCGGGTCTGCCGGAAATGCGTAACGGCCGTGCTGGGCGGGGCGCGGGGGCGGGGTCTGGGAGGAGTGGGCGGGGCATCGGCTTACCGTGGGCCCCACCCCCGGCGCGTTTCTGGATCTGCCAGACCTAACTTGGTCTTCGGGTTTGGATCCTTAGTGTTTCCCCGGCGTAACGCGGAGCGTGGGTGCCTCCTGCCTGTTCTACATAAATGTTTCCAGCAATTTAGTGTAAAAGCTTACGGTGCTGGGGACACTTAGAAGATGAGATGTTTTCCTCCTACTGGGCTGGAAAGGGTTTGAGTCAGAAGCTGCCGTTGCTAGCGGGTGGAGACGAGAGGGGGCGCTGGGACCTGGGCGGGGATCGGTGTAGACCGTGGCTCCCCACCGGGGATAAGCTGCAACCCAGACAGGGAGAATGGCTCATTTAGGTGATGGAGGACTGGAGACGTCTGTCCAGGGGACACGAGCTGGAAGGGGACGTGCAAACCGTGCCCGTGCGGAATGTGAAGCTTTATACCCACTTCCACCAGAACACAGCTTCTGTTCTTCACCACCCGCAGGGCAGATGAGCAACCAGGGGGTTCAGGTCCAGCAGCTTTAAAGGGAAAAGGATAGGTGGGTGGGTGGTGAGGAATCTGATAATTTAGCTCACTAATCTTTTGCTTTAAAACATCAATTAGGGGCACCTGGGTGGCTGGTGGGTTGAGCGTGGGACTTGTGATTTCAGCTCAGGTCATGATCTCATGGATCCTGAGATTGAGCCCCTCGTAGGGCTCAGTGCTCAGCGGGGAGTCTGCTTGAGAGTCTTTCCCTCTGCCCCTCCTCCAACACACGCTCTCTCCTCTAAAATAAAGAAATCTTTTTAAAAAAATCAATGAAAGAAAACAGATATTAGTTTCTTGGTTCATCTATCTTCAGTGTGTTGATCTGTTTTTTTTTTTAAGATTTTTATTTATTTGACAAAGAGAGACACAGCGAGAGAGGGAACACAAGCAGGGGGAGTGGAAGAGGGAGAAGCAGGCTTCCCACTGAGCAGGGAGCCCGATGCGGGTCTCGATCCTAGGACCCTGGGACCATGACCTGAGCCAAAGGCAGATGCTTTACTGACTGAGCCACACAGGCATCCCAGACTATCCTTTTTCCCGTTGAATTGCCTCACTCCTGTGTGAGAGCCAACAAATACAGTTGGCTGTATTTGTGTGAGTCTATTTCTGGGAATCTTTGTTCTGTTCTATTTAGCTATCTGCCCATTATTTTAGTTAATGTCTTAGTTAATGTAGCTTTATATTAAGTCTTGACATTGGGATGTGTCAGTCTTAGTTAATGTAGCTTTATATTAAGTCTTGACATTGGGATGTGTCAGTCCTCTGACTTTTTCTTCTACTTTGACATTGGGCTGGCTTTCCTGGGTCTGATGCCTCCATCTATAGACTTTAGAATCAGTTAATTGATACCTACAAGTAATTTCCGGGGATTTTGATTGGGATTTCATTGAATCTACAGTAAGTTTGGGAAGACCTGACATCTTAGCAATATTGAGTCTTTATCCATGAACATAGATAAAAGCTGCGCTTGATCATGCTGTAATATTTTATGGCAATATTTGCAAATAATATTTCATAATTTTGGGTCCCTAGGCATATGTGAGATTTGTGAAATATTTGTGGTGATCTTTGTAAGATTTCTGAAAATTATTAGGAAGTATCATCCTTCAATATTTTTGGATTACCTAAGTAACAGTGGTTCATCTAAATATTTAAGAGTAGTAGGATGCTGTTGATAAGACTGTATGAGTGTGTACTGTGTTTGTGAGGAAACTCTTTTATAAATATTGCCATTTATCCTATAGACATTGCTCAGCTTAGAATTTGTATCTCTTTTTGGGTCAATATTGATAAAATATATATTCCTAGAAATACCTACATCAACTAGACTTTTCAAAGAATTGCACTGAGTCTTGTGAAGCATCTCTAGTTAATCACATGTTCTTTGTATCGCTCTTCTCTTCCTGAGGAATCCTTGCGGTTCTTCGGCTGGGCAGAAACAGACAATTATTTTGAGGGGTGGGCAGTGAACTTCTTAGGGAAGCACAGGGTCCAATGAAGTACATGGGAATCTGTGTCAGGTCGGAACATTTCCTGCTTCTGCCACTTGAGACCCTGTCTGCCTCCAGCTGTTGTGGGAAAAAGGAAGTTTCTCCCATACACTAAACTTCTTTCTTTGCAGAGCCTTGCTAGGAACTGAAAATTGTTTCTGGGAATTGGATCTGGGAGAAAGTTTTAATTTTTTTTATTTTTTTAAGATTTTATTTATTTATTTGATAGAGAGAGACACAGCGAGAGAGGGAACACAAGCAGGGGGGAGAGGGAGAGGGAGAAGCAGGCTTCCCGCCGAGCAGGGAGCCCGATGCGGGGCTCGATCCTAGGACCCTGGGATCATGACCTGAGCCGAAGGCGGACGCTTAACGACTGAGCCACCCAGGCGCCCCTGGGAGAAAGTTTTTAAAAAGTAGTCTCAACAGCCTCATTCTGTAGTGTCAATTATCTGTGAAGTGATAATGGTAGTTCTGTGGGGAGGTGAGGTCACAGAACCACAAGCCCATATCTTAACTCTGGCTGCCTCCCTCCCGCACATAAGCAGGGGGTATCATCATGACTGTCCCACTGAGCCCACATCCTGGCAGCAGGAAAAACTGGGGTGAGTGTTTTCTATGTCAGTCCGAGTGACACAATGTGTAAGGGAGTGAGGTGTATCAGGGTCTGTGTCTGGGTTGGTCCTTGTCGCTGGAAAAAAGATTTTTCTTGTGTAGAAATTGGTTTGATGTCAGAGTTGCACAGGTAGGAACAACAATTCCTGAGGCACAGGCTGAGTATGGGGAAACTGGAGGTCTGAGGTCCTGTACCAGACTAACTGCTCCTAACATAGTTTAGTGCAGACCCTTCCCTGATGGAGATTGTTGGACTTTGTTGCAAGTAGTAACAAAGTCTGATGTTTACAGTCCTTAAAACTGCAATTCAGAAATTAATATGCTATTCAATCTGCGCTATGAAACCACAGAGAAACTGACATGCCTGGTATAGTTATCTCATTAAATTTCTGTGCATGTGATAATGAGTTTCATGGAGCTAGCACATCATTTGTATCTCAGTGTGAATAATGGGACTGACTGTCATTTGTAGAAGCATAATTGTTTTTCTTGTATTTATTCTTGGTGCATCTAGTGGAGATAGTCATTATGTGTCTCCTGAAAATATCTGTAATCTGTTGATCAAGGAAGGACAATTTTCCTCTGTGAAGTTAGGACAGGAGACTTTGAGAAAAAGGTAACTTCACATGTGAAGGATTTGGGGAGCAAAAAAATTAAGGACTTCAGCATTTTTTAGCTTAAATGTGTTTTCTTGTATTTTGTTTGGTTTTCAAAGTTCTAATATCATTTTTAGGTTCATCCTTGCATTTCTCCTATTCGATGCACAAGATTTCATACCTTGAGATTCCATTTTGCATGCTTGTTTTTTATCTTTTTATCTTTTTCAAATTGATTAGTTTGAGTTATTGTTTTCAAAAATCGCAGCTAATTGCATGTTCTTTAATTAGGAATAATTTAGATCCTACTCTAAATGTTTTAACTATCTCTAAATGTTTTATTTAAATTACAAATCCCATAGGTTAGGGCAAAAATGAAATATTACACAATAATTTCTATTGTGGATTCCACTGGCAAAAAATCATATGATTACTTCTGTTGCTATGCTAATGTTGGTCCATATTTGGTAAATCCATTTTGTTCATGGATAATATTCAGGTCCTTATAAGATGTTTTCATCTTCATTCACAAGTGATGATGATTAATGGAACAAATATTTTAACAAAAATGAGAAATTGGCACAACCAAACCTAAATTAAAATAAATTCAAATATGACAATGTATGCATGCATATATGTGGATTATTTAAAGATACAACCAGGTAGGGGCACCAGGCTGGCTCAGCTGGTGGAGCATGCAACTCTTGATAATAAGAACTCAGTTGTGAGTTCAAGCCCCATGTTGGGTGTAGAGATTAGTTACAAATAAAGTCTTAAAAAAAAAAGGATATGACCAGGTAGCTCTGACAATATAGTGTGATGGTAAACACAAAGTTTATTGTAACGTGGCCATTGCAATATTTAAATGAGTCATATAACCTCATTTTAATTAAATTCTTCTTGTCTGTAAATCACATACACCTGTAAATATTAAATAATTTACAATAGATAAAGCATGAGTAAGAGTGACTAAATAAGCACTATATAAAGAAATACATTAAACTTGGGAAATGAAATCATTAAATAAAGAAAACGTGTATTTGAAAGAAATTCTCAGGGAAAAGTAATAGCAAGGGGAGAATTTTGAATTTATTTTCCGTGAACAATCAGCCCACAGCTGATGTTTTCATGCAGAGTCCTCTCTTTGTGAAAGTGAACACTGAGCCCTGGAGAATGACAGAATGGCCTTAATGGATGCGGAATTTGCTGTGATCTTCCTATTCCAGATAGTTGTTGGAGCTCTGGGGAACTTCTTGCTCTTCTGTCGTTATACTTCATTTCTTGACTTAAGGGGATACAGGTCAAAGTCCACAGATTTGATTCTTAGGCACTTGACTTTAACCAACTCCTTGGTCATTCTCTCGAGAGGAATCCCGGAGACCATGGCAGCTTTTGAGTTGAGATATTTTCTCAATGACTTTGGTTGCAAAGTTGTTTTCTTTGTTCACAGAGTGTCCAGGGGTGTGTCCATTGGCACCACGTGCCTCCTGAGTGTTTTTCAGGCCATTACTATCAGCCCCTGGAACTCCAGGTGGGCAGCGCTTAAAGGGAAAGCTCCCAAATACATTGGCCCCTCAAATATCCTCTGCTGGATCATGAACATAATGCTAAATATTATGGTTCCTGT
Organism: Neomonachus schauinslandi; assembly: GCF_002201575.2. Lineage (NCBI taxonomy): Eukaryota > Metazoa > Chordata > Mammalia > Carnivora > Phocidae > Neomonachus > Neomonachus schauinslandi. The sequence continues at coordinate 3,920,717 of NC_058418.1, forward strand.
GTATATGACTGACAAACGGAACAACACGAACACTTCAAAAACTATGGACTTCAGATACTGTACTTCTGCACTTCATGACAAAGACACAGACTTACTGTATATGGTATTGGTATCCTCCCATGATGTTTTGTGCTTGGGACTCATAACTTGGGCCAGTGGGTCCATGGTTTCCACCCCTGTACAAGCATAAGCAGCGGGTCCAACACATTTATAGGACCAAAGTGTCCCCCAGATCCTCCTCTGAGATTAGAGCCACCCGAAGCATCCTTCTGCTGGTGACCCCCTTTGTGTCTTTTCACACCCTCTCCTCCATCATTACCATGTATTTTTCTATTTTTCGCAAGACCAGTTGGTGGCTGATAAACACCTCTGCCCTAATCAATGCATGTTTTCCAACCGCCTGCCCCTTTGTTCTCTTGAGTCAAGACCACTGTGTATCCAGACTCTTCTCTGTGTGCACAGGAAGAAATACACAATTCCCTCATCTCATCAGAAAAATAGAAACTGTCTGGTTTGCGCTGCGTTCAGCCGCTTAGACACTCATCCTTCAAGGAATCTTCAGCAAAATTACAGTCTCATTTTACATCCAGTTTTGAATAATCAGAGATTTCTGCTCCAACAATAGCGAATAATGGCGACCTGTAAATAAAATCCTATGTAATTATTATGTACCTACTCATGTAATTGCATTTTATTAATGGCTGTAGTGGAGAAATTCAGAGTCCAATAAATAAAACAGTCCTGAAATAATGTAGAGATACTGGAAGTGTCTTTAGATGTGTAATTTTTATTTTATTTTATTTTTTTAAAGATTTTATTTATTTATTTGACAGAGAGAGACACAGCGAGAGAGGGAACACAAGCAGGGGGAGTGGGAGAGGGAGAAGCAGGCTTCCCATGGAGCAGGGAGCCCGATGCGGGGCTCGATCCCAGGACCCCACGATCATGACCTGAGCCGAAGGCAGACGCTTAATGACTGAGCCACCCAGGCGCCCCTGGATGTATAATTTTTTTTTTTTTTTTTTTTAAAGATTTTATTTATTTATTTGAGAGAGAGAATGAGAGAGAGAGAGAGCACATGAGAGGGGGGAGGGTCAGAGGGAGAAGCAGACTCCCTGCTGAGCAGGGAGCCCGATGCGGGACTCGATCCCGGGACTCCAGGATCATGACCTGAGCCGAAGGCAGTCGCTCAACCAACTGAGCCACCCAGGCGCCCAAGGATGTATAATTTTTAATGTGAGATACCAAATTTTCTCAAGATTTACTGGCCATGTGATAGTAACGCCAGCGCCTTTAAAAGGAATAGTGTGTGGGATGATCCTTCAGAGAATTCAGTGTAGAGGGTTCTGGGTTCTGTATTGGGATGCAGGTGGCCTGACGTAAAGCTGGGGAACAATTAGGTTTTAGTTGTGAAGGACAATGACGACCAGGTTGTGCAAATTGTGTCTTACATCCTTAGAGAATGGTAGGCATTTGAAATAAGAAAACACGTGTATGGAGAAGGATGAGCATATTAAAAATACTTTCAATTGAACATTGGAATTGTGAACTTCAGGGGACGAAAGGAGAATCTTGCAGGAGGATATGTTAGCTGATGTTTTGAAAGGATAGAGGTGGAAAGCAAACATTTCATAGACGTTTTATGTCTGTGATAAAAATGAATCAATTTTCAGGGTCTGTAGAAGGTAGATTGTTCTGGATTAGTTCTTGGGGCCTAATTGGCTGGTTGCTAAGAAGCAGATTTCAGGGTGGGTGTCTGCAATTCCAATTTGAGGAGACAAGCTTATGAAGAAAGTCTTCATCAAGCTTGGATTAGTAGAGGAGTAGTAATTTGGAGACCAGAGACATGAATCTATTGAATCTGTTTTGTTTAATGAGTTTTCCTGATTTTGAAATCACCCACCAGAGCAAATGGACACATTCGAAAGAAACAGTAGATATCAACTCACACATAATTTAATGTAAATATCTGTGAATAAATTAAATTAGAAGGGGTTGCAACTTTATTATTTTTTTTAAAGATTTTATTTATTTATTTGACAGAGAGCACAAGCAGAGGGAGAGGGAGAAGCAGACTCCCTGCTGAGCAGAGAGCCCGATGCGGGGCTCGATCCCAGGACCCCAGGATCATGACCTGAGGAGAAGGCAGATGCTTAACCGACTGAGCCACCCAGGCACCGGGGTTGCAACTTTAATGTAAATATTTTACTTTGGAATCAGTTTAAATTTGCAGGAAAATAGCAAAGAACATACAGAGAACTCCCATTTTCTGCTTAGCCTGTTTCCCCTGTTGTTAACATCTTACGTTACCATTGTACATTCCGGAAAACTAAGAAACCAACACTGGCACCATGGTAGAAATTGAATTGTAGACTTTATTCTTATTTCATCAGTTTTAACACAAACGTCTTTTTTTTTTTCCTTCCGGGATACCACATTACATGTAGCCAACGTGTGTCTCCCACCTCCTCTTCTCTCTGTCAGATTCTGTCAGATTCTCTGTCTCCTAGGTTTTTATGAACTTGAAAGGTGTGTGGAGGACTGGCCAGGTACTTTCTGGAATACCTCTGAAAGTGGGTTTATCTGATGTTTTTGTCTGATTAGACAGTGTTTATAGATTTTTATAAAAACATCTCATATCTCATCTGATTACATCATATCACATCAGGGAATTCATGCAATTAACCATTATCACGGGCAGTGTTAATCTCTATCACTTGGTTATCAAGTGTTGGTAGTGTTTTCCAGTTTCTCCACTGTAAAATTGCTATCTGCCCATCCCCATTCTGCATTGATTGGAAGGGAGTCAATAAGCTTAGCAGGTGAAGTAATCTCCACCTCTTAGAAAGAGTAGTATTTGGGGCACCTGGGTGGCGCAGTGGGCGAAGCATTTGACTCTTGATTTCTGCTCAGGTCTGATCTCAGGGTTGTGGGATTGAGCCCTGCATTGGGTTCCACACTTGGCAGGGAGTCTCCTTGAGTTTCTCTCCCTCTGCGCCTCCCCACTGCTCACTTTCTCTCTAAAATGGGTAGATAAATCTTTTTTTTTCAAGATAAATCTTGAAAAAAAAAGAGTATCTGTGTATACTATTTAGCATTCTTCTGTAAGAAATATTTGTTTCTCCTGCCTCATCGATTTGTTCCATTCTTATTCATATCATTGAGATACAAGGTACATTGAGAAAACAAATTAATGTTCCCCTTTGCCCTATTAAATTTACTTTGTGGGATAAAACTCTCCAGAGGGCATCATGAGTTCCCTGGTTTATTAGGTAAGACAAACAGTATTTTGTGTGCCCATGTAACAGGGTATTTGCATCACCCTCAACCCACACACTGAGTTCTGCTGATGGGCAAATAATAACGTAACAAAGTTCTCCTTCCCATCATGAATCCAAAGCTACTATTCGTGCCAGGATCGTGAGAACAGGTAAGGGATCCAGAGAGTCCCTATAAAACTAGTTCACAGTTGTCTCTATTCTCCAGTCTTAGCAGATTATTTACAGCTCAGACTTTCATCTGAGAATTTGGGGGTTTTGTGATAGACCAGGGTCTTCAAAAAATTTTTTTTGATACATTGTAAAGATTATTGCGAAACTCTATGACCTCATTTCAGATGGAATCTAAACATTTAATCTGAGGAGTAAATGATTGTAAAATATACATTTTTCAGAATACCTCAAATATTTACACATAGAAATTTTAAAAAATTACATCACCAAAAAATACACCCATGGAGTATTTATGCATTAGAGTGTAATTGGCAAAGTTGAAACAACCCAAATGTTTAACAAGTAATTGTTGGATTAACAAATTGTGGCATATCCATACAACGAAATCTCACTCAGTGATAAAAAGGAATGAACTAATTAATATACACCACAGCATGGTTTACTATCAAAGGCGTTATGCTGAAAGTTTCAGAAAGTTATATAATACATGATTCTATTCAGATGATATTATGAAGAATGTAAAGATCTGACAAATTAGATTGGAGGATCCAGGTATGATTTCAGGGAAGCACGAGGAAAGAATCTTTGGAGTGATGGGTAATCTCTTTACTAGATCATGCTCAGCGCTTCCAAGAGGTGGGCAACGTGAACAGGATCTAAGACCAACCAGCGGGAGCTCTGTCCCCAGCGTGGTCCACCTCTGTCCTGGAAAAACCTGGGCTTGGCAGGGTTCGCAGCAGGGTCTGTTTCCCGAGGCCCCTTTTGCTCTGTGCTTCCCAGGGAGGGTAGGACACCACATTGTCAATGTGCCCAAGTTTGTGCCTCTACCTCGTTCATAATAGAAGTGAGAGCCTCCCCAGGAGAGGAAATCAAGTATGAGTCAGAATGAAATAAAACACTATTTTAAAAAATCTCCCTTCACGAGGTGCCTGGGTGGCTCAGTCAGTTAAGCGTCTGCCTTCAGCTCAGGTCGTGATCCCAGGGTCCTGGGATCGAGCCCCACATCGGGCTCCCTGCTCAGCGGGGAGCCTGCTTCTGCCGCTCCCCCTGCTTGTGCGCTCTCACTCTGTCAAATAAATAAACAAAATCTTTTTTAAAAAATCTTTGATTTAGGGGTGCCTGGGTGGCTCAGTCGTTAAGCGTCTGCCTTCGGCTCAGGTCATGATCCCAGAGTTTTGGGATCGAGCCCCGCATTGGGCTCCCTGCTCAGCGGGGAGCCTGCTTCTCCCTCTCTCTCTGCCCCTTCTCCTGCATGTGCACACACTCTTTAATAAATAAATAAAAATCTTAAAAAGTCTGGGCCAAGTATCTAAATCTTCATGGGAATATGGGACACCCCCCCCCTTAGTGCCCCACCTCCAGGGCATTATGAGGATTGACCCACATCATGCTTGTGAGGTTCCCGGCACGGTATACCATAAAGCACATGTGAGCACATGGTAGATGTTCAGTAAACATTGCATCAATGAACGTCCACACGTCGTTGTCCAAATACAGACTTGCTCAGATATTGCTGCCTTCTCAAGCCTTCTGGAAACTTTAAAGGGACAGCAACCAGTATGATCTTCTAGGTCCGTCTTCCCTGGGAACCCACACCAACAATGTTAGCGTGAAGATGGTGGCTATGAAGGGCTCTGGTGTGCTAGGCCTGCCTTCTCTGGCTTCATGCTGATAAGGGGTCTCAGGGGCCAGCATCAGCACTAACAGGGAACTTGCGAAAGCTGTCAGTTCATGGGCCCCACTCCAAACCTACAGAATCACCATTTCTTGGAGTGGGTCCAGAACACCTAATGACTTCAAGCACATTAAAGCTTGAGAAGCAAGTCTTAGGTAAGTGCCTCTCAGCCCAGGCTTCCAGTTAGGATCCATTTGAGATTTTAAGAACGACCATCATCTGTGTGCCCCACCTCCACCCCTAGTCTATCTATTGGTCAGGGTGGAAACATCAATGTTGCTTTAATTACGTGCTCCAGGTGATTGTAAGTTGAGACCAGGAGCACAAGGGCTCCCAGGTGCACTTAGGAGAGTTGACTGCAGGCTTTGGTTCCAGGGGAGGCGACAGGGTCTGCCATGGGTGGGTTTGCAAGGGACGGGTCAGTGCAGCTAGGATTCCCCACTGCTGTACCAGAATTTATGGGTGTCGGGGTGGGGGGCATGTGAAGACAGGGAAGGAGAAATTCATGTGTTGGTCTCCATGTAGGAGCTCACTGATCCTGAATCTCTCCTGAGACAAAGGGCAGGAGAGGGTGGCCTTTTTGTTTTTTAAGTAAAGTTTACCTCCAACACGGGGCTGGAACTCATGCATGCTTCACCCACTGAGGCAGCCAGGCACCTTTTTGCATTTCAAGGTCTTTCTGCCTGGGATGCAGTGGAAGCAGGTGAAGGAGCTGTGCTGGCACCTTTAAGGAATATTCTCGAGATGCACATGTGATTCCGCCATATAATCTCACTTAGAGAAGAAACCCAGAGAGGGAAGAGAAAGCTATGGGCGGGTTCTCAGGTAAGTGTCGTGTCCCGGAGCCGAGTCCTCTTTTCCTCCTGAAATGCCGTGGATTTGTTTGTGTTTTTTTTGGTTTTTTTTTAAGATTTTATTTATTTATTTGACAGAGAAAGACACAGCGAGAGAGGGAACACAAACGGGGAGTGGGAGAGGGAGAAGCAGACTCCCTGCCGAGCAGGGAGCCCGATGCGGGACTCGATCCTGGGACTCCAGGATCGTGACCTGAGCCGAAGGCAGTCGCTTAACCAACTGAGCCACCCAGGCGCCCAATGCCGTGGATTTGAAACATGGAAAGATTTACTTGTCCAGCTCTGGTGGTCCTAACATGTATGTTTTCAACTAATATTTTTCTGGTTTTCTCATGACAGTCAGGGTTCCGTGAACTCTTCTCCCGTGTGTCCCAGAGCCTCCTCTCAACGTTATCCAGCCTGGCTGCGTTTACGCCTTGAGCAACTCCCACTGTGAATTATTGGCCTTCAGCTATTGGAAATGTTCCCTTTGTGACAGAGCAACATGGGGATGTGTGGATACCCAAGATTGGGGTTGGGGCCGGGTCCTGTGGGGTATCCACGTGGAAGAACATTTAATGTTTGTGTTCCATCTGGATGCTCCATCAGCTCTGTGCAAGATGTTCAGAAAATGTGCAAATTGGGGCATCTGGGTGGCTCAGGCGGTTAAGTGTCTGAAGCTTGATATGGGCTCTGGTATTGATCTCAGGGTCATGAGTTCGAGCCCCACGTCAGGCTCCACGAGCCCACTTAAAAAATTTTAAAAAAAAGTGCAAATAAACAGGAAGGCATTGGTGGTCTAAAATAATTCAGAATTTTCTGAAAAAAGAGAACCTTGCTGTGTAGAGTGCTAAAGAAACTACTTAGGGGGGCGCCTGGGTGGCTCAGTCGTTAAGCGTCTGCCTTCGGCTCAGGTCGTGATCCCAGGGTCCTGGGATCGAGCCCCGCATCGGGCTCCCTGCTCCACAAGAAGCCTGCTTCTCCCTCTCCCACTCCCCCTGCTTGTGTTCCTGCTCTCGCTCGCTCTCTCTGTCAAATAAATAAATAAAATCTTAAAAAAAAACACTAAGGGGTGCCTGGGTGACTCAGTCGTTAAGCGTCTGCCTTCGGCTCAGGTCGTGATCCCAGGGTCCTGGGATCGAGCCCCACATCGGCCTCCCTCCTCGGCAGGAGGCCTGCTTCTCCCTCTCCCGCTCCCCCTGCTTGTGTTCCCTCTCTCACTGACTCTCTGTCGAACAAATAAATAAAATCTTAAAAAAAAAAAAAAAACCACTACTTAAATACACTGGAGATTACAGGTCTTCGAAGCTAAATGTGGCTTGATATTTGCATAAAGCTGATGTTTTCTCATGATTAGATTCAGATTATAATTTTTTCTTTAAAAGTCAACTTTTATTGTAATTCATGTATTCCACAGAAACAGGAATGTAGCAAGCAGGTCAGGGTATTACGGAAAAAATGTTTTAAAAAAACTGCAGCTCTGTGCACGTTGCTCTGTTTACATCTGGAACAAGCTCTCCCCTCTCCCCCACATTGGCCACAGCAGCTGCACTTGTCCGATGCTGTCTGGCTAGTGCAGCCCAGGGCACACGTGGCCAGGCCCACAGGGCGGCCGGAGCACCTGCTCTTAGACCTGCCGGAGGTGCCCGGGGCCGCCAGTGGAGTATGAGTGGCTGGGGTCTATTTGGAGTCCAGGTGAGGACGGAGGTCCAAGGCAGGTGACACAGAAAGACATTGGTACACGCTGGAGGTGTGGGGTATAATTTATTTTATTTTTGCAACAATACCACAGCGGTGATGTGTCCTGGGTGCATCAGGCACCTGATAGCAATGTGTTCTCTATAGCCGATGTTACCTTCATTCGCTTGGCTCAGGTGTTCTCTGCCAGATTCCTCCACTCTAAAGCTAATAGTGTTTTTTTTCTTATTTAAATTCAATTAGCCAACATATAGTATATCAGATGTGTTCAGTGATTCATCAGCTGCGTATAACACCCAGTGCTCATCACATCACGTGCCCTCCTTAATGCCCAGCAACCCTCAGTTTGTTTCCTAGAGCTAAGGGTCTGTCATGGTTTGTCTCTCTCTATGATTTCTTCCCATTCAGTTTTCCCTCCCTTCCCCTATGATCCTCTGCAGGATTTCTTATATTCCACATATGAGTGAAACCGTATGATAATTGTCTTTGATTGACTTATTTCACTTAGCATAATCCCCTCCAGTTCCATCCATGTCGATGCAAATGGTGGTATTCATCCTTTCTGATGGCTGAGTAATATTCCATTGTGTATATGGACCACATCTTCTTTATCCATTCATCTGTTGAAGGGCATCTCGGCTCTTTCCACAGTTTGGCTATTGCGGACATTGCTGCTATGAACATTGGGGTGCATGTGGCCCTTCTTTTCACTACATCTGTGTCTTTGGGGTAAATACCCAGTAGTGTAATTGCTGAGCTAATACTGTTTTCAAGTTAGTAAAGGGGGCACCTGGGTGGCTCTGTTGGTTAAGTGGCTGCCTTTGGCTCAGGTCATGATCCCAGGGTCCTGGGATCGAGCTCCGCGTGGGGATCCTTGCTCAGTGAGGAGCCTGCTTGTGCTCACTGTCTGTCTGTCAAATAAATAAATAAAATCTTTAAAAAGAAAGTTTGTTCTTTGCCATTAATATGGGTTCTGGGTGATTTACTGAGAGATGTGTATAAAACATCATGTTTAATCTTGAAAGCCCCTTCTCTTCTTTGTCTTTGCTTACAGTTTGCTTGGGAAATGAAGACTTTCACATTTATTTGGAGATACTTGCTTTTGCAGGTAGAGGTTCTAAATCATTCAGGCATTGGTCCTGCAAATCTCCGTCCATTCCACACTAATGTCACAGACCCACTCTTCTTATTGTTGGGAAATAATCATATTAATATATGTTCAAGTGTCTCAAAATTCTAAAATATAACTCCCAAATGATCAACAAAACAAGTTTTCAATGAAACACAAGACTCAGAAACAACAGCTCTTATTTTATTCTGTGTATCTGTTTCTATGGTGTGTTTAAAAGACAAAAAGCATCATCCACAAATAGATGTATATGTTTTATACTGAAAATATTTTTATTATTTTTTAAAGATTTTATTTATTTGACAGAGACACAACGAGAGCAGGAACACAAGCAGGGGGAGCGGGAGAGGGAGAAGCAGGCTTCCCGCCGAGCAGGGAGCCCGATGCGGGTCTTGATCCCAGGACCCTGGGATCACGACCTGAGCCGAAGGCAGACGCCCAACGACAGAGCCACCCAGGTGCCCCTGAAAATATTTTAAAATTGCAGTCACAATGAAAAATTTTCTATACCATCTTTTAAAGTGTATAGAATTACCCTGTAAATGGATCAATATGTGCATAAAATGTAAAAGTTACTAGATGAGTTCTGTGATGTTACCTTCCTTACGTTATCCTCTCTTAGAAAACCTGTCATGAATATTCTTTTTGCATCTTTCCATACATTGACCAGTGTGTTCCTTTTGGATAAATTCTATATCTCACAAATGGGGTTAAAACCCACGCCCTTCCGTTTACTGGATGTTTGACAGAATAGTCTCATAAAAGTGGAAGAATAGTCTCAGATTATTTTTGTGGTTTTATGCATTGATTTATGAAAGCTCTTTGAATAATACCTAGGGAAATATTCAAAAAAGATTGTGGCCATACATTAGAATCTATAATTTCCACTGTTCTAAGCCACACATGATTATTTCCCTCAACATTTTACCTCTTTGCTATTCAGAAGTGAAGCCCTTAGGGGCACCTGGGTGGCTCAGTTGGGTAAGTGACTGCCTTTGGCTCAGGTCATGATCCTGGAGTCCTGGGATCGAGTCCTGAGTCAGGCTCCCTGCTCAGTGGGGAGTCTGCTTCTCCCTCTGACCCTCCCCCCTCTCGTGCTCTCTCAAATAAATAAATTAAAAAAAAAATCTTGGGGCGCTTGGGTGCCTGAGTTGTTAAGCGTCTGCCTTCGGCTGAGGTAATGATCCCAGGGTCCTGGGATCGAGCCCTGCGTCAGTCTCCCTGCTCGGCGGGAAGCCTGCTTCTCCCTCTCCCGCTCCCCCTGCTTGTGTTCCTTCTCTCGCTGTGTCTCTCTCTCTGTCAAATAAATAAATAAAATCTTAAAAAAAAAAAAAAATCTTAAAAAAAAAAGTATAGCCCTTGGACCAGAGGCATTGGCAACACTTGGTGAACTTGTCAGAAATGCAGAAACCCCACCCCAGAATGGAATCAGAGCCTGTATTTTAACAAGATCTCCAGTTTCTGGGTGTATACATTAAATTTTTGAGAAGTACACTTCTGACTCACCATGACTCTCATTGAGAAAGATACACAACTTACGTATGATGTAAATAGAGCACCCAAACATAACTATGTATGCTTGTGTTGATGCCCTAATACATTTTACTGTCCTTGAAAGTGTAGTATTTATCAGGGTTTTGTGAACCTTATGCTGTCCTCTTTTCCTCAGAATTAGGGAAAACATCAGGCAATGTTTTTGTGTCTAATCATCTTAGTGTGTAATTCAGGCCACTCACCTAAGTCAGAACCAGCTCTCTGAACTCTCTCTTAGGTAAAATTACAAACTGCCCAGTGACCACTTGGCAAATGTATTATTTATTTCCGGGACAGTTGACATTCTGCTCCGTGAGATTTCAACCAGTGCTTACCGTTAACAATTCTGGGAAAAAATCAAGTGGCGAGAACTATGGTAATCCTTCACTGCTCTTGATTCGAGTAAGTTGCGTTGGGTTAACTGGTGGTTAAAAGTAGTACAGTCTGCCTCTTACAAATTTGACCCTCATGCTTTTATCTGTGAGGGGCTCGTCCGAGCCTTCCCTCTTTTCCATGGACACTGTTCTGTTGCTACTTCCTATCACGAGTGGGGGTCAGTATTGCTGTTCACTTTCCTATAAAACACCCATATTAATTGGCATTGAATTATGCAGAAGACAACATTGGGACAGAGTCGTTGCAGATAAGTCCAGTGATTTTTTTTTTTAAGATTTTATTTAGTTATTTGAGAGAGAATGAGATAGAGAGCATGAGAGGGGGGAGGGTCAGAGGGAGAAGCAGACTCCCTGCTGAGCAGGGAGCCCGATGTGGGACTCGATCCTGGGACTCCAGGATCATGACCTGAGCCGAAGGCAGTTGCTTAACCAACTGAGCCACCCAGGTGCCCCAGCCAAGTGATTTCTAACGTGAAATATCAGTGTCATGGATTGCTTTTGCTTGCGTCTGTCCGGAAATCCTCAGGTGATGCCTGTCTCGTTTTTGTCTCTGCTCATCACTTACCTGTTGGTGCACACAACAGTCTGAAGAGAAGGAAAGAACATGTTTTCTTGGCTTGAATGACTTATTATGGAAGTTCTCTGCGAATGCAGGAGGACACATGTGCCTCCTCACCTGTCAGACCCCAGAATTTCGTGCCCACATCGTTCCAGTGTTGCGGATAATGGTCTTCAAATGCACCAACATTTGCTAGCATCTGCCTGTAGGGGTCACAGAGAAAGAGCCTTTTTCAAACACTCCAGAGCTCCCTTGGGAGACACTGAAAGGAAACGTGTAATTGTTTTGTTTGATTGATTTTTTTTTTTTTTTTAATTAGCAACTGGAAAAAGGTTTCCGGAAACATTCTCCCTCCCAGCCCGCACTCTGATTGCTGCTGTGGGAGAAATGACAAGTGTGGTCCCGAGGGGGGAGGTGAGGTCACAGGATCCTGAACCCATATCTCAGGATCTGGCTGTCTCCTCTCCTCACCTGCACTGGCTGGTATGACCTTCACATCAGCCCACCGTTCTCACGGCGGGAAGGAGGTGGTGGTTTCTTTCCAACCAGAGAGGCAGAGTCTGCCGTGAAAGCCTGGCTGTCAGAAGTCTGGGTAAGTGGTTATGTTAGAAAAGGTGCTGCTTCTGGGTTTGAGCTCAGTCCAATGTCACAGCCACACAGGAAGGAGGAATAATTCCTGGGGCATCAGCTAAGCTTATAAAGGCAGGGGCGCCTGGGTGGCTCAGTCGTTAAGCGTCTGCCTTCGGCTCAGGTCATGATCCCAGGGTCCGGGGATCGAGCCCCCCATCGGGCTCCCTGCTCGGTGGGAAGCCTGCTTCTCCCTCTCCCACTCCCCCTGCTTGTGTTCCCTCTCTCGCTGTGTCTCTCAGTGTCAAATAAATAAACAAAAATCTTAAAAATATATGTTAAAATGTTAAAAATAAAGGCAGACGAGGTCCTTCACGTCACCCAATGACAATGGCCCTTAAGTTGATGTCCGTGTAACTGACAGTGATAGTCATCTTGGTGGTTAAGGGCTAATGAAACCTGATATTTGAAGTGCTCAGAGAACGTAGTTCTGAGATCAACCTGCCACTCTATCTACCCTGTAGGACTCAAAGCCTAAATTTCAGGATTCCCAGAGTTGTGCTTGTCACACATTCGTCCTTGTAATAACAGGATGAATCCATGTGTGGACCATATAGTCCTATGCAGAATCAATGTATTCAAGTTACAGTTGCTAGAATAGAAATGTTTAGCTCTGGGTGCCTGATGCAATTAATGCAATAAAGGAGTAATTGTGCTCCTGCTGAATGCACTTGTGGTCTGTTGGTTGTGATAGGATTTCCTTCTTGAGGTTAGGGACAGATCATTTAAGGAAAAGGTAACTTTATGAGTTTCAGACAATAGCTGTCAGGATTGAAATTATTTGATTTAAAAACATTCTAATATCAATTCAAAATATATACTATTGCAAGTCATAAAATATACACAATTTCTTACCCTAGAGATTGAATTTTGCACGTATGTCCCTTACATTTTAATATGTTTCAAAAACCATGTATCATTGCTAGTAATTTTGTGAACTTGGCATTAATAAGTCAATAAGTATATGATCTGAAAAGAATAATAATTTAGTTCTTTTGGCCTACACTATTTACCATTCTGTGTTGTTTCCTGTCCTATAATTTAGGGTACAGCATGAGTTTTTTCAAAGTTTCCTGCAGTAGGTGACATTGTGTTTTTGTTCCTGGCATAAAAGCAAACAATCCTTTTTCTTTTTTGCCCACGTTATATCAAGCCATTCTTCCCTTCATTAAATCTGCTCGTCATGGGGCAGTCTCCTGTGGTATTAAACTGCAATCCGTACATCTGCGTTCATTAAGATTTCTAAATCTTCATTCATAATTGGCATTGACTATAGGGTAAATCTACATATATAAATGGAAACTTGTTAAGGTCAAAATTATGTTACCACCAATCCAAAACCAAATGTTCTGGTACTAAAGATATATCTGGATTGTTATTTTTCACTAACAACCTCTTTAGTGTTGCTCGGTGGTTCAAGGTGCTGTTTTTGTTTGTAGCGCCAGGCATTTTCAAGTCCCACTCTGCCCCTAACCAGCATAGGGATTTAGACAAGTCACTTAACTTCTATTTGCCTGAGCTCTGTAATTGCCTTCTCTTTGTAATTAAGGTGACAGTAATGTGCCTCCTAGCCTTGTGGAGAATCAGAGGTTACCATGTGTATGCTCTTCAGTGATCTGCATGTTCTAAGTTTTCTCTGAAGGTTGTATATTTAACTCTTGAAAAATCTCTTAATAAAAGACATTAACTTAGAAATATCTAAGAGACAACGAATCTAGTAAATGAAGAATATTGGGATTCAGTTGACATTCTGAATGCAGTTCCTGTCCCCATTCCCACACAGGATCCAATGGCGTTGAAGACGAGCATTAGTCACTGAGAACGGATAGGATGACCATGAGGGATCTGGTGGTAGGCGTGATCTTCTTATCACAGACGGTGCTTGGAGTCCTGGGGAATTTCTCTCTTCTTTGCCATTATCTCCTCCTTCACTTTGCTGGGTGCAAGGCAAGGTACACAGATCCGATTCTCAGGCCCCTGACTGTAGCCAACTCCTTGGTCATTCTCTCTCACGGAGTCCCCCAGACGATGGCAGCTTTTGGGTTGAGACATTTCCCCCATGATTTTAGATGCAAGCTGGTTTTCTTTGTTCAAAGAGTGGCCAGGGGTGTGTCCATGGAGGGCACCTGCCTCCTGAGTGTCTTCCAGGTCATCACGATCAGCCCCCAGAACTCCAGGTAGGCAGCGCTTAAAGGGAAAGCTCCCAAGTACACTGTCCCCTCCGCCACCCTGTGCTGGATCCTGAACATACTGATGAATACCATTTTTGCTCTTTCTGTGACTGGCAAATGGATCGACGCAAACATCACAAGGAAAAGTGGTTTTGGATACTGTTGTGCAGTATTTTACCATAAACTCACAGCCTCACTGTTTGCAGCATGGCTCTCCTTCACTGATGTTTTATCCTTGGGGCTCATGCTCTGGGCCAGTGGCTCCATGGTTTTCATCCTATACAGGCACAAGCAGAGGGTCCGACACATTCCCACGACCGGTGTCTCCGCCAGGTCCTCTGCAGAGTCCAGAGCCACCCAGAACATCCTTGTCCTGGTGAGCACCTTTGTATGTTTTTATACCCTCTCCTCCATTTGTCAACTTTGTCTGGCTTTTTAAAATCAGACCAGTCAGCTGCTGGTGAGCATGTCTGCATTCTTTGCTGTGTTTTCCTACTCTCAGCCCCTGTGTGCTCATGAACACAGTGACTCCAGTGCATCCAGACTCAGCTTTGCCTGGATAAGGAATAAGAAATTAACAAAGCAATGACATCTTGGGGCGCCTGGGTGGCTCGGTTGAGCGTCTGCCTTCGGCCTGGGTCATGAACCCAGGGTCCTGGGATCGAGCCCCACGTTGGGCTCCCTGCTCTGTGGGAAGCCTGCTCCTCCCTCTCCCACTCCCCCTGCTTGTGTTCCCTCTCTCGCTGTGTCTCTCTGTCAAATAAAATCTTTAAAAAAAAAATTACATGGAGTGTGTCATCCATTTTTCTACCTTAATTCTTCTATTTTAACTGTGTCTCTTGGAAAAAAAAAATCAAGTATGGTCAAAGTTTGGCTTTAAAAGGAATAATTGTATGTGTTGAAAATAATGCTGAATATATTTGGGATCGGATTTATTGATTTACTGTGTGCTCTTCCTGACACTTGTTCTAATTTCTTTGTCGTCTTCTGTGTTCATTTTTAAAATTCTTGTGCTTCTCCCCTTTTTTGGAGGTTGTATTTTCAGTATCTCTTAGGCTTTTAAATTTTTAATCCCAGTGTAGTTAACATACAGTGTTAAGCATCTCTTGGTTTGTAACCTAGGTATCGCAGCACACTTCAAGAAAGTAACGTGTGATATTATTGGATGCTTTTAGCTTCTACCATGACCATGTCAGGGACTCATTAATTCATTCCCCACTCAGTTTCCCCATTTATATTTATCTCCATTTATTAATGTCAGGGAGCAATGATACCAGTCTATTCATATCCTCACAACTTCCTTATTGCTGATCTGTATTTTAAAGATGAATGTACATGCAAAGTTCCTAAGTGGACAGCTCCGTGATGTTTCACAAGCAAACACACCTCTGTGCAACAGAACACTGCCTGCCTGGGAGGAACCTCCTCCTCATGGCCCCGCCCAGTCACGATCTTCAAGGGTCGCCCTCGGGACATCTAACCTCTAAATCTCCTGCCTCGTTTGTCCTTGGTACAAATGGAATCCTGTAGCATGAACTCTTTTGTATTTTCATGGTTCAATTCCATGCATTTGTGATTTTATTGGTATTCTTGCGTGTTGTTATTGATCATCTCTTGGCACTGGTGATTGGATCTAATTGTGTGAAAATCAAACAATTTAGCCGCTGTGCTAATGAAGCACATGGGAGTGATTTTCCACTTGGCGTTATTAGAATGATGCTGATATGTAAATTATAGAGTGTGATGAGATGTACAGGGAGTTTTTTCAGATGTGTACGTAGGAGTGATATTGCTGGGTCACAGGTTTCCATCTGTTTGGCTTTGGGACAGATTGCCCGTCTACCAAAGTGTGTGTATGAATTTTACACCAACGACTGCTGGTGAGATTCTTAGTTTAGTTGCATCCTTGTTGACAGTTGGTATTTTCTGTCGTTTTTGGTTTAGCATTATGATTGTTGTGTGATGGTACCAGGCAGTGACTTTATTTCCATTTTCTTGATGAGAAAGGAACTTGAACATCTTTTCACGTATTTATTGGCCATCAAGTAAATCCTTTTTTTGAGTGTCTGTTGGCTTATTTTACCCATTTTTTTCAGTTGTGTTGCCTATCTTTCTCTTATTGATGTACAGGAGATATTTATACATGTAGAATATATCTATTCTTGGTGCTGGATCTAACTATCATCTATCTATCGATCTATCTACCATCATCCATCCATCCATCCATGTATCTATCTATCTAGGTGCCTTTTGATGAGGACAGACTCTTAATTTTCATCTAATTTGTCATTTCCTCCTTTCTAGTTGAGGTGTTTGTTCTTTTTTTTAAAAAAGATTTTGTTTATTTGAGAGAGAGAGTGTGTGTGTGTGCACAAGCAGGGGGAGGGGGAGAGGGAGAAGGAGTTTCCCTGCTCAGTGGGGGAGCTCCATGCAGGGCTTGATCCCAGAACCCTGGGATCATGACCTGAGCCGAAGGCAAATACTTAACCAACTGAGCCACCCAGGCACCTCATGGTGTTTTGTTCTTGTAAAGAAATCTTTTGGGTACCTGGGTGGCTCAGTTGGTTAAGCGACTGCCTTTGGCTCAGGTCATGATCCTGGAATCCCGGGATCGAGTCCCGCATCGGGCTCCCTGCTCAGTGGGGAGTCTGCTTCTCCCTCTGAACCTCTCCCCTCTCATGCTGTTTCTCTCTCTCTCTCTCAAATAAATAAATTAATAAATAAATAAAATCTTAAAAAAAAATCTTTTCCTATTCTAAAGATCACAAAAGTAGTGTCCCGCACCTCTGCTTGGCTCACTCTTTCTGGGGATGCTCAGCCTACCTGTCCGAGGACTTAATGAATCCTCTCAGTTTTATAAGGATATATAGTATTATTGCAGTACTAGGATGTACTAAAGTTTCTTGAACTTGTTCCCTGTTGGTCATTTGTATTTTCCACGTTGTTTGCAACCGCAGACCCACCTGAAGTAGATATTAACCTACCCATGTCTTTGCCTTTAATATAAGAGGGAGATATCCTACCATGATAAATACACTTCAAATTATGTCTAAAGATTCAACTCTGTAAATGAGCAGTTTGACTGGGGAGTAAGCCCAGTGTGACAATATGTACATAAATATTGATGTAAGTACAGAATATGTTCATGTATATTAGCAGGTAGACATCCCAAATTGCATTAAAAAAAGGGGAATAACTCTCAAAGCAGTGAAAGTTGGGTCCATTTGCAGATCAAACTGGTACTGGGCAAGGGGTAATTAATGGGGACTTTTATTTTATTCCTTAAATATTTTATAATAAAACATGCATGTAATTGTTTACAAGCAAAAATATTTTAAAATATTGCAATATATCCACAGAAGTACTACTAATGGTGACCTCCTGGGATAGCTCCTTTAAGGGAAAAGCAAGGAAAAACAGAAGACTTAAAATGTGCTGTGTGTGGCTATGTTTTATTTTCTTAAAGCATGTGTTATGTTTTAGAATCACCACAATAAATACAAGGATTTTCATCGTATCAGGTCTAGGGCATACAAATTCAAGGCATAAGCAGGGCTTGGAGAAACCATAGATACTTATTCCCATCACTAAGCATCAAGTACCTATAAACATGTTCTGCCAGACCCACTGTGGTCACTCTATCTGGCATCCCCAAAGAAGAGAGAGAAGGCTGTGTCATTCCCCTAAATTCTACTTGCAACCCTATGCTGTATACTCAGATTAAGGAGTTTTTAGGAGTATTTTGTATACATACGATTTTTGTCTCATAAGCTGAAATTAAAAATCCAATAATAAATGGAGATAAACTTAAGTGGGGAAACTGAGTGGGGAATGAATTAGTGAGTTCTGTTGTGATTTGCACCCATCCCCTCATCTCATACCTCCATTTCCCTGCAACCTCAGAACTCCACCCGTCAGTTGGGTGAATGTGATGGGTCCCATGTCCTTCATCCCGTCTTTCCTCATCTCCTTGACTTCTCCCTGGCCCATCCTCTCCACCCAGCCTTTCTGGACATCCATCCTGCCACATCGCCTCCAGTCTGTGCCCTTTTGAGGTCTATCCTGCTAAGAATTCTATCATCCATCCAAAGCTTCCCTTCCTTCAGCTCCATGCCACCCTTCCTCCCCTCCCTGTATCCGATCCCTGATCCCCATTTCAGTGACTGCAGCCCAACCATTGTGTCCTTTATGTTGACAGCCCTCAGCTGTTGAGCTTGCCCCCATCGCCCCCCCGCCATTCTTAACCGTGGTGCTTTGCTCCCTAGGCCTGTAATCCCAGCCCCTTTCCTGGGTCCTTTGGTCCACTGATACCCACTGGTGGACTCTCTCCTTGCTGGTGTGGTCTACCCGTGTCTGTTTCCTCTCTGCATCCTCTTCCTGTGCATTGACCACCCCCACCCATTGTCCGCCTCTCTTCTTTAGCCCTTTCCTGAATATTGTCTGCAGTGCATCTACCCAGCTGTGCCCTCTGTCTTCCTGCATGGACTCTTTTTTTTTTTTTTAAGATTTTATTTATTTATTTGAGAGAGAGAGAATGAGAGAGAGCACATGAGAAGGGGGAGGGTCAGAGGGAGAAGCAGACTCCCTGTGGAGCAGGGAGCCCGATGCGGGACTCGATCCCGGGACTCCAGGATCATGACCTGAGCCGAAGGCAGTCACCCAACCAACTGAGCCACCCAGGTGCCCCATGATTTTATTTATTTAAGAGAGAGAGAGCATGAGAAGGGGGAGGGTCAGAGGGAGAAGCAGACTCCCCGCCGAGCAGGGAGCCCGACGCGGGACTCGATCCCGGGACTCCGGGATCACGACCGGAGCCAACGGCAGCCGCCCAACCGACTGAGCCACCCAGGCGCCCCATGATTTTATTCATGATTTTATTTATTTAAGAGAGAGAGAGCATGAGAGGGGGGAGGGTCAGAGGGAGAAGCAGACTCCCCGCCGAGCAGGGAGCCCGACGCGGGACTCGATCCCGGGACTCCGGGATCACGACCGGAGCCGAAGGCAGCCGCCCAACCGACTGAGCCACCCAGGCGCCCCATGATTTTATTTATTTAAGAGAGAGAGAGCATGAGAGGGGGGAGGGTCAGAGGGAGAGGCAGACTCCCCGCCGAGCAGGGAGCCCGATGCGGGACTCGATCCCGGGACTCCAGGATCATGACCTGAGCCGAAGGCAGCCGCCCAACCGACTGAGCCACCCAGGCGCCCCCTGCATGGACTCTTGCTCCTCCCCTTACAGCCTTGCACGCCATGATACCAGCACCCATATGCTTCCACCACCCTGTGTTCCCCAAACTCTTCACTTGCGTGTACGCTCTGCCCCCTGGTACGTCCCTAAGCTCTGCAGTGTATTTCATCCCCACTGCACCTTTTGACCCTCATGTGCCTTTAGAGCCTGCGACTCTCTCCCCTGCTCCTCAGTCCCACATGTACCTTGCTCTCTGCAACCGCATCTCATCCACGTGCATTTTCCCATGTCCTGTTGGTTGCTGTGCTCTGTGTCACGCACTGGCCTGCCTGGACTCCCAACTCTCCCCCTGTGTCCTGGATCTCAGGTGGCTGACAGCAGTTTGACAGTCTGGCGTGTTGTAACTATTCCCCTGTAGGATGCTCCAGGGCAGGTGCCCAGGTTGGGGGCACTCCAGTTTCCTGGTTCTGTGGTGAAGAGGCCAACTGGGAGGGGCAGGATTCTTTCCATTTCATAGGGTCCTGTGAAAACAGAGATGAAGCAGTCCTGGTTCCCCTCACGAACTTTCATTCTTGAGCAGATGATGATAGGGTTGAATTCGGGACTGTGGGGTCAGTGCAAGGAAGGGGTGGTGTATAGGAGACTTTGGTTCATTTGGACCAGCCCTTTCTGTGTTGTGGGAGTTCTGGTGTCACCCAGTGGGACATGCACAGAGAAAACAGTTTCTCTTATCATCATCATCATTATTCGTATTTCTTCTCCCTTTTTGAGAATAAAATAGCTTCTAAGGTAATTGTCCAGAAAACTAAGGTTTTATATTAAATTGCTTGCTATTTTATAAGACAGACATGGAAGTGTCTTTTCCTTTCCTTTCCTCCCCCTTCCCTTTCCTCCCTCCCTCCTTTTCTTTCTTCCTTTCCTTTTTCCTTCTTTCTTTCTTCCTTCCCTCCTTCCTTCCTTCCTTCGTAATCTCTACACCCAACATGGGGGTCAAACTCACAACCCTGAGATCCAGAGTCACATACTCTTCAGACTGAGCCAGCCAGGTGCCCTGGAAGTATCTTAAATAGATTAAAAGTATATGAATTCTGGGAGTTAGTTTCTATTGGGCAGGCTCAGGAAAGACAGCTATGTGTGGTGAGAACATTAAGATCTACTCTCTTAGCAAATTCAAATTTATGATACAGTATACTCTATGTCCACCATGCTATACATTATATCTCCAGAACTTACTCGTCTTGCGTAGCTGAGACTTGTCCAAGATGTCCCCATTCCACCCCCAACCTCAGCCCCTGGCAACCACCATTCTAGTCTTTGCTTTTATGAATTTGACATTTATTTATTTATTTAATTTATTTTTAAAGATTTTATTTTTGGGGCGCCTGGGTGGCTCAGTCGGTTAAGTGGCTGCCTTCGGCTCAGGTCATGATCCCGGAGTCCCGGGATCGAGTCCCACATCGGGCTCCCGGCTCGGCGGGGAGCCTGCTTCTCCCTCTGACCCTCTCCTCTCTCGTGCTGTTTCTCTCTCGCTCGCTCTCTAATAAATAAATAAAATCTTAAAAAAAAAAAAAACAAATTAATGATGGGGGAGAAAAGGCAGAAGCAGGAGACCAGTATCTGCGCCCTCATGGGAATGAGGAGACACTTAGTGTGTCCTTTACAGCTGCTGTTAAGTTCGTTCACGTGGTTCAGGTGCTGTCTGCCAGATTCCTCCTCTATAGCATTAGTATTTTTTTCCATTATGATTAATAAGGATTTTGGGATATTTACTGAGTGATGTGCATAAGCCATGACATTTAATCTGGAAACTCTTCTGAGTTTGTCTTTGCTTGCAGTTTGCTTTGGGAAATGAAGGCTCTCACCTTTGTGTATTAGAGAATTTGGTTTTTTCAAGATGAGCCTAAATCAGTCAAGCCTTGGTCCTGTAAGTTTCCATTTCATTCCAAAGTCATGTGAGACATGCTCTTCTTTATGACTTTGTTGTATTTTCAGAAAAAAAACAAAACAAAAAAACCCCAGATACCTTACATATGTTGTGTCCTAAAATTCTAAAATATAACTCAGCACAAATGAGAGAGAAAATAAAAATTGTCGATGAAATACACAGTCAGAAATAATAGCTCTTATATTGGTTTGTCTTTGTCTTGTGTACGTGTCTCCGTAGTGTTTTATGTTTTATTTTATTAGTTATTTATTTTTAGAATAACAAAAAATATTTTATTAAAACATAAGATTTACAGAAGTTTCCGGACAAGCCATACCAAATGGTCACAAGCTTTTTCCTGAAGGAAGAATTCTACACTTGACAGCAAACTCACAATGTTATTAGCGAGGGCTCTGATGTTTGTGAACCAGCTTGTCCATCTACAGCATCTAAATAAAGTTAGACTTGGCTAGAGAGCATATTCTAAAGAACTGGTTAGCTGCTTTTAACCAATGCAATTAGATCACCATAAAAAGGGGATAAGGAGCCCATAAAATTAAAACTACCTCTCCCCCCTCAAAAAAGTAATAAAGAAAAACACTCACAGCCCCGCAGCTAACCCTGACAGCTACCTTCATTCACAGTGCTTTATACTCAAACCATGATGGGGGGAATGAATAAAAGCAGAGAAGGGCCACTGCTTTTAAATGTTTCACAACAATCCAAATGGTCCTTCTAGCCTCTGCTCATGCTTTACAACAGTGAATCAGGACAACACATAGATTTGCTAATGTGCATTTAATCACCAAAGGACTGAAGATGTCTGGGCTTTTATTCTGTAATGTTTCTAAGACTGTGTCCATTAAATGCAAACAAAAAAGGAAGAAGTCTTGGCAGAACAGGAGAAGTGATGCCCACTTGATGATCACATCGATTTTATTTTTTTATTTTTTTGAAGATTTATTTATTTATTTATTTGAGAGAGAGAGTACATGAGAGGGGGGAGGGTCAGAGGGAGAAGCAGACCCCCCGCCGAGCAGGGAGCCCAATGCAGGACTCGATCCTGGGACTCCAGGATCATGACCTGAGCCGAAGGCAGTCACTTAACCAACTGAGCCACCCAGGCGCCCTAGATTGATTTTAAATATTATTCATGGCATATAGCCTAGTGCATGCTCTAGCTGTTTCTATGGCTTGGGCTTCATTTGTCTTCCACTGCTCCGCTACATCATTTGCTAATGGATCATCTGGATTGGGAGCACTTAACAAAGACAGGATCGATAACAGAACTGTGCGTATCTGCAGTGCTGGGGACCACTTACCTTTCAAAATATCTAAATATATTCTTTCCAACTTGTCTACATTAGGATGATACATTTTGGTCATGAAACATACTTTAGGGGGCTGCCATCAGGTATTCTTCTGGTAGGAATAGGTCAAGCTTAAAAGTCCCTCCCTCAAAGGGGGAATCCTGGGGTCCAGCAATGACCACATGAAAATAATGGGCGTTGCTCTCATCTGGTTCTTCTTTAATGCCAGGAATGGTTCTGCCAGCAAACGCCGGGTTACCTTGATAATCCTGCAGGGCAGCCTGGCCATCTTGTCAGATCCCTCCATAGTGTTTTTAAAAAGACACAAAAGCTTCATCTACAGATAGATTTGTTTATGCAATTGAAAGTATTTCTTAATATCAATGACATTAAAATTTTCTATTATATCGCTTTTGATATAATTAATATAATTAAATTAATATTTGGTTATTTTAAAAATATATGATGTATGCATAAAATGTAGAAGTTATTAGATCAAATCTGTGTTGGTACCTTAGTGTTTCCATGACTCAGTTACAAAATCTGTTATAGTTACTCTTTTAGGATTGTCTTTGTATATTGGCCTTGTATGTCTCTTCCTTTTAGATAAATTCTAGGTCAGATAAACTAGGTAAAATCCCAGCTCTACCATTTACTGGATATTGGACAAATACTCTTTTTTTTTTTAAACATTTTTTTAAGGTTTTATTTATTTGTCAGAGAGAGAGAGAGAGCGCACAAGCAGGGGGAGTGACAGACAGAGGGAGAGGGAAAAACAGGCTCCCGGCTGAGCAGGGAGCCTGATGTGGGACTCGATCCCAGGACCCTGGGATCATTACCTGAGCCGAAGGCAGACGCCTAACCGACTGAGCCACCCAGGTGTCCCCGGACAAATATTCTTATAAAAGAAGAAGAATATTGCAGTCAGATTATTTTTTGTGGTTTTATGCGTTATGAAAAACTGATAGAATAATGTCTAGTATATAGTACATGTTAAAACGATGGCTCTTGCAATTCTTACTATTCTGTAAGAACCCGTAGTTGCCATGAGACTCTCACTTCAAAGTCATTCATGAATTCTTCCCATCAGTTCTACCTCTTTGCTGTTAAAGAAAGTGGCCCTTGGATTTCAGGTATTAGCACAAGGGCTGAGCCTGTTAGAGATTCAGAAACTCAGGCCCCACCCCAGAACTTCTGAATCAGAATCGGCATGTTAACAAGCTCTCCAGTCTGTTGTACACATTAAGATTTGAGAAATACCCTTCATACTCACTGTGAGCCTCCCATATGAGATATATATACAACTTAACGACAACTTATGACACGAATATGCCTGTGTTGATACCTTAATTTTATATTTTATGTTTCATATAGTATCTACAGTATTTCTTTGGATTTTTTTTAATTTAATTTTTTAAAGATTTATTAATTTGTCAGAGAGAGAGAGAGTGAGCACACATGCTGAGCCAGCAGGCACCCCTGTTTTTGTGGATTTTTTTTTAAAGATTTTATTTATTTATTTGAGAGAGAGAGAATGAGAGACAGCACGAGAGGGAAGAGGGTCAGAGGGAGAAGCAGACCCCCCGCCGAGCAGGGAGCCCGATGCGGGACTCGATCCCAGGACTCCAGGATCATGACCTGAGCCGAAGGCAGTCGCTTAACCAACTGAGCCACCCAGGCGCCCATGGATTTTTTTTTTAAAGATTTATTTGACAGAGCGAAACACAGCGAGAGAGGGAACACAAGCAGGGGGAGTGGGAGAGGGAGAAGCAGGCTCTCTGCTGAGCAGGGAGCCCGATGCGGGGCTCAATCCCAGGACCCTGGGACCATGACCTGAGCCGAAGGCAGACGCTTAATGACTAAGCCATCCAGGCACCCCTGTTTTTGTGGATCTTATGTCATATTGTTTCCTTAGAGTTAGAAACTACAGTGGAGAATAATACTGTGTTACAGTTACTTGATTGGATAATTCAGGTCCAACACCTAAGTCAGAACCAGCTCTCTATAGCTCTTTTTTCATGTTGGGTCAAATTATGAATTCTGGCACTTGGTCACTGTACTTTGTCTTTCAGGGACTGCTGACACTCAGGGATATAGCCATCGACTTCTCTCAGGAGGAATGCAGATGCTGGACCACGCTCAACGGGAATTGTACAGGGCTATGCTGTTGGGTAACTACAGGAACCTGGTCTCCCAGGAGGATAACTTGCCTCCAGAATTCCTCATCCATTCTCAGGGTATAGTTTCATTTATAGAATGTCTCCTGGGAACTTCTGCTTTGCATGGCTAAATTTGGGGTTTAAGGAAGCACTCTTGGGTTTGTTGGTGAAAAAGAGAAAATCTTCATGATGTTTCATCTTGACCTTAATCTTTCCCTTTCGTGAAGTGATCTGTATCTTTCACTTTAGATTACGGATAATTAGAGAAATTCAGTGGCATAAAATATTATTGCCCACATGTTAAATTCCAGTTTACACCCCTTATTTCTGATTCAGTAGTTCTTGGAAGTGGACTTAGAATGTGCAAATTGAAAATACTTCTTAAGTATTCTAAAGAGGCCATCAGCAAACAGCATTTGGAGAAATAATTTTCTATGACCTCCTATAATGTGCTTGCTTTTCTACTGAGCATAGTGCTGGGTTGGAAATTGGGGAGTCCACAGCAAAAGTCATGTTCCTTTTTTTTCTAACAAATGGGTCTTGCCATATCTAAGCCACACCTGGTCTCCTTTAGAGCAAAGGAAAGAGCCCTGGGATATGAAGAGAAAGGAGACAGTAGCCACACACCCAGGTAGGTTGGAATGAATGAAGCAGTTGACACAGGGGGGGGCCAAAGGTCAAAGGAGGAACCTGCCTTAAAATGTGGTTTGGGATGCTCTGCTTGAATGGAATGATTCTGGAAGCCTACGTTCAATAACTCTGGTAGTCACAGAGGGATATCTCCTGTCTCACTCTTCACATGCTCCTACATCCTCTAAGGACACCCCTTCCCTTCCAGTGTCTTCCATGGCATTCACAGTGAAATCCAAAACCCTCCCCATGGCCAGTGAATGTGTATGTGATCTGATTGCTATTCCATTGCTTTGGGGTCATGTGAAAATCTGTGCACTTAGAGTTTCCAAGTGGAGGCCAAAATGTGAGGTTCTCCTCCCCTATTTTTCAGTACACTTGTCACCTGGAGACACACACAGGGTCTGGTACAACATCAGGAATGCAGGGTAGACTGACCCTCCCCTATCAGATCTTAGGCAGAGCAGCCCTCCCTATGGAGGAGGCTTCCCCACTGACTACACCTTGTGCTCCGTCCTCAGAAATGTATCTGTACACTGGCCTCACAGTGGAATGAGTTGGGCCACTTCATTGGTGCTGGGTCCCATGAAGGACTAAGAGCCAGAATCTCTGGGGTTGGGACAAGGAGGATGGTAGTTATGAACACACAGGGGATCCCTATGGGAAACCAGGGCTGAGAATGAGGCAAGGAAAAATTTGCCCCAGAGCCTTCAGGTGGATCATGGCCCTGCCAGCAACTTGATTTCAAACACTCACTTCCAGAACTGTGAGAGAAGAAATTTCTGTGGTTTTAATCCACTCACTTTGTAGTGATATGTTAACAGCAGTCCTAGAAATTAATACAGATTCTGTCTTCTGTCACCTCCCTGCCCCCAGACTCTCCACAGCTCCTATTTATTCTTTTTTTTTTTTTTTTTTTAGATTTTATTTATTTATTTGACAGAGTAAGTGAGAGAGAGAGTGAGTGAGCACAAGCAGGGGCAGCTGCAGAGGGAGAAGCAGGCTCCCCACTGAGCAGGGAGCCCGACACAGGACTTGATCCCAGAACCCTGGGATCATGACCTGAGCCAAAGGCAGACCCCTGCTCCAGTTTATCCTTATGCCCCTTCTCCCTGTGCCTGCTTTCACACCCTGCTGTATCACTCTTACACTGTCACTTGTCCAAACGCACCAACCTTCCTGCCATGTGCCTTAGACTGAAGTGGCCATGCTCATGGCACTTTTTGAGTTCTGTACGTTGGAACAGTTTCCATGTGGGTGGTTGCAGTGTTGGACGGAGTATAAATGATGGAAAGAATGATGGATTATGACTGATGCCATGTTCAGGACTGTAGTTACTAGTAGTTTTCCATATATGAATACCTCACTGAGACAGGTTCACCCATGATGATGGATTGTGATTTTTATGAGCCTGAGTATAATTGTGTGAGCTTGTCATTGCATGTTTCCTTATGCGTGTGTGTGGAAGAGCATGAGTGTGTATGAGGTGAGTGTGTGTGAGTTCCTGTGAGCGTGTGATAGGGACTATGTGGAGTATGAGAGAGACTGAACTCATACATTCATGTGAGTATGTGATTTTGTATTTGAGTATGTGTGGTTATACATGTGTGTGTATCTTTGTGTAAGTGTAAAGCTACATGGGTGTTTGTGTACAGAGTGTGAGTTGTCTTCCAACTCAGTGCTTTTTCTTTTTGATGGAATGTCTCTTAAAATCTCATGCTTAGTTACCATCTGAAACTTACAATTTGTCACATTGAAAGTTGATCTCAGCTCAGATCTTGATCTTAGGGTTGTGAGTTTAAGCCCTATGTTGGGCTCCGCACTGAGTGTGGAGCCTACATTAAAACAAACAAACAAACCCAAAAACTGTAACTTGGAAATTAACCTAATAGCTAATAATGATGTGCAAATTTCACAGAGTGTATTTCAGGAGGAATATAATTATGTTCTGTGCATATGATTGTTGGGAGGGGAGAAAAAAATTCCTTCTACCCTTGTAGGTTCTTTGGCTGATCTAATAATCATATGAATATAAGACAGATTAATAGGAGAAAAACAAATTTGATTACATACAGGGGCCCCATAAGAATATGAGACCCCAGAACAAGTCAGGCAATTAAGGTTTCTTTGCCATCCTGAGCCAAGGAATGTGATAGGAGCCTGGGGCTTCCAAAGGGAGGAGGGTAATTGACAGGACGAGAAGAGCAGGTGTTTGGTAATTGGATGTTCGCCCTGCCATACAAATAGGTCTTCCAGATAAAAGATATCTCTGATAAAAGCTCTCCTTCTGGGCCAGGCCCCCTATCTAAATTCTTTTAGGTCATTAAGAGAAGGTTAAATCTCTTCTGCATCTTTTGGGTCTTATTGACTTTGGCTTAAACTAATCCATACGCCAAAGTGGCACATTTTGGGGAGGCTTGTACTGAACACCTTCATAATAAGTATGATGGAGCTAATTGATTTGTTCAATTTTCAGCAGGAAGAGTGTGGCTGAATTGCAATAAAATAGAATTATTTGGGGTGCCCGGGTGGCTCAGTCATTAAGCGTCTGACTTTGGCTCAGGTCATGGTCCCAGGGTCCTGGGATCAAGCCCTGCATTGGGCTCCCTGCTCAGCGGGAAGCCTGCTTCTCCCTCTCCCATTCCCCCTGCTTGTGTTCCCTCTCTTGCTGTGTCTCTCTCTGTCAAATAAAGAAAACCTTAAAAAAAATAGAATTATTTTCTCTGTAATTTGTTTGTGATGTCCTTAATGGAGATGGTAAAATGTGTGTCTACTAAAAGTATCTGTGGTCTTTTGATCACAGTGAGATGATTTTTCCACCTGAAATTAAGAAAGGTCCTTTAATGTCATAAACGAAGGTTTCAGACAGCAGAAAAACAATTAGGACTTCAGTAATTTTAAAGCTTAAATGTTTCTTGTCCTGTGTTTTTCTGGCTTAAAACCATTCCAATAGGGATGCCAGGGTGGCTCAGTCAGTTAAGCGTCTGCCTTCAGCTCAGGTCATGATCTCAGGGTCCTGGGATCGAGTCCCACATCAGGCTTCTTAGCGGGGAGTCTGCTTCTCCCTCTGCCTGCCACTCTTCCTGCTTGTGCTCTCTCTCTCTGACAAATAAAATCTTAAAAAAAAAATTCCAATATTATGACCATGCTCTCTACTCATCTCTTACCCATTTCAATTTATTCAATGCAAAAGATTTCATGACTCCAAATCACATGTAGCATATTTTTTTACACTTTAATAGCTTTCCCAAATCAAATATTAGAGTTTCAGTTAGTTTTTCTAGTATAATAATCTTGTAGTCTCTCTCTATATATACTATAATACTATAATAAGTATTTTTTTAAAAGATTTTATTTATTTATTCGACAGATAGCACAAGTAGGCAGAGTGGCAGGCAGAGGGAGAGGGACAAGCAGGCTCTCTCCTGAGCAGGGAGCTGGACATGGGGCTCGATCCCAGGACCTCAGGATCATGACCTGAGCCAAAGGCAGGCGCTTAACCGACTGAGCCACCCAGGCGCCCCAATACTATAATAAGTATTAAATTAATTTCTACCCTAAAATATTTTGTCACTTATACTATGTCACCTTCCATAATTTAGGACACACTTTAATTTTGTGCAATGATTTCTGTGATTATTGCCATTGTGCTTGGTTCCCGACAAAAAATGAAGTAGCTCTTTCTGTTAGCATCTTTATATTGCTCCATCTTCAATAAATCCAATCAAAACATGGAAAATCATTCAATGCATCTACATTTACTAAAATCTCTGAATCTTCATTCAAAAGTGTTCTCAGAATATAAAATAAATACATAGACAAATGGGAAATTATTATTATTATTATTATTATTATTATTTATTTATTTGACAGAGAGAGAGAGAGAGAGACAGTGAGAGAGGGAACACAAGCAGGGGGAGTGGGAGAGGGAGAAGCAGGCTTCCTGCTGAGCAGGGAGCCCGATGTGGGGCTCGATCCCAAGACCCTGGGATCATGACCTGAGACGAAGGCAGACGCTTAATGATTGAGCCACCCAGGTGCCCACAAATGGGAAATTATTACAACAAAGCTTATAGAAAATAAACTTTAAAAAGACCGCTTATAAAGTAATGTGGAAATATTATAGATAATCAAAATGAGGTAGCTATGAGAGCATGGTATGATAGTAAGCACCAGTGTCCCTGTAATGAGGCTTCCTAGGTTTGGTCCCTGACTACAATGCTATGTAAGTGAGTCACAACTTCCCTCTAGCTAAATTCCCCTTGTCTGTAAAGGAGAATAATTTTAGTTTCTAACTCACAAACTTGTGAATATTAAATGGTAGGCTATGTATAGCATTAATAACAGTGACTCATGGAGGTGCTATGAAAAGATACACATCAAACTTGGCAAATGTCTTAATGAAGAACATACGTTATAAAAATGAATTCTTGGAAGAATAGCAGGACATGGAGGCTTGGGGATTTCTGTTTCCATGAAAAATGTAGCCCACAACTCATGTTTCTGTACAGTAACCTCTGCTTGTGCATTTTGATGTGGCGTCCTTGGAAAATGAGAGGATGGCCTCCATGGATTTGAAATTTGCAGTGATCTTCCTATTCCGGATAGTTGTTGGAGTTTGGGGGAATTTCTCACTCTTATATCATTATGTGTCCCTTTCTTTCAGTGGATGCAAGCTAAGGTCCATGGATTTGATTCTCAGGTACCTGGCTGTAGCCAACTCCTTCGTCATTCTTTCCAGAGGAATCCCAGGGACAATGGCAGCTTTTGGGTTAAGACATATCCTCAATTATTTTGGATGCAGACTTGTTTTATACATTCACAGAGTGGCCAGGGGTGTGACCATTGGTACCACCTATCTCCTGAGTGTCTTCCAGGCCATCACCATCAGCCCCAGACACTCCAGGTGGGCAGAGCTTAATGTGAAAATCCTGAAGTACATTGGGCCCTTCAGGATCCTCTGCTGGATCCTCCACAGGCTGGTACATTTTATTTTTCCTATGTTTGTGCCTGGCAAGTGGAAAAACAAAATGATCACAAAGGAAAAAGGTTTTGGATACCATTCTGCTCCACTAAACGACAAAGTTTCACACTCAGTATTGATGCAGTATTGATACACAGTATTGATATCCTTTCCTGATGTTTTGTGTTTGGGACTCATGTGGCTCCATGGTATTCATCCTGTACCATCATAGGCAGCTGGTCCAATACATTCATAGGACCAAGGTCTCCCTGAGATCCTCCCCTGAGACCAAAGTCACTCAAACTGTCCGTGTTCTGTTGAGCACCTTTGTTCTTTTCATACCCTCTCCTCTATGTTTTACATTTTTTTGGCTCTTTTTGATAATCCCAGTTGTGGGTGGTGAACACCTCTGTACTAATTGCTGCAGGAGTCCCTACTGTCAACCCTTTGTTCTCATGAGCTGTAACCCCAGTGTATACGGGCTTTGCCGTTTCTGCTGTGGAAGAAAGACAGAATTCCCTAATCTCATCAGAAGAATATAAATTGTTTAAGGCTGTGTTTAGTCATTGATGAAATCCTCTCTCACAAATCCTCAAGCACAACTACAAACCAGTGTCATTGTAGATAGAGTAGTAAGACAGACTGAGATAATGCCCTAATAATAAAAAGTAAATGGTAGTGGTGATAGTAAATAAAGTCTTATGTAATTACTTATGTAATTGCACTTCATTATTGATTGCTGTGGAGAAATTCAGAGTCCATGCAATAATAAAATAATCCTGAAATCATGTGTGATACTGAAAATGCCCTTGAGTATGTCACTTTCAATCTGATGTATTAAATTTTTCTAAAACTTAACTGGGCATGGAATTGTAAGGACAGTTCCCTAACAAAGGAATTGCATGTGGGATGATCCATCAAGAAGGGAAGAAAGGCCTGGATGTTAATGCTAATGGCCTGGTGTGAAGCAGCAGAAATTAAAATTCATGTTTTAAATTTTGTCCCTTATCTCCTAAGGTAAATGGTAGTCATTTGAAACACAATCGTGCTGGGGCGCCTGGATGGTGCTGCCATTTAAGTGTCTGACTCTTGGTTTTGGCTCAGATCATGATCTCAGGGTGGTAAGATCAAGCCCCACATTGGGCTCCATGCTCAGCATGGAGTCTGCTTGAGCTTCTCTCTCCCCACCCCCTCCCCTCCTGCTTGTGCTCTCTTTCTCTCTCTAAAATTAAAAAAAAATTCTGAAATACACTCATGCTTATGGTATAGATTAACATATTAAAATGTTTTCACGTAAGGGCGCCTGGGTGGCTCAGTTGGTTAAGCGACTGCCTTCGGCTCAGGTCATGATCCTGGAATCCCTGGATCGGGTCCCGCATCGGGCTCCCTGCTCGGCAGGGAGTCTGCTTCTCCCTCTCCCACTCCCCCTGCTTGTGTTCCCGCTCTCGCTGTGTCTTTCTCTGTCAAATAAATAAATAAAATCTTTAAAAATAAATAAATAAATAAATAAATAAAATGTTTTCACGTAAATGGTGAAAGAATGAGCCATAGAGTCACTAAGAAGAACACACGTGTTAACAGCTGAAGTCTAAAAAGACAGCAGGTGGGGAGCAACAACTAAACAGAGATTTGGTGTATGGGATGAATGCATTTCTAGGATCTGTAGAGGGAAGGTTGTTCTGTAAAGCCTTGATGCCCATTGGTGGTGTTGACAAGAAAGAGGTTCCAGTATGGACTCCTGAATTTCCAACCTGAGGAAACATATTTGTGGAGGAATTTTCCATGAAGCTTAGAGCAATAGAGGAGGCAAAAGATATAAATCTGTTTTGTTTAACAAGGAGTTTGTTTTTGAAATCATGAAGGGTGTTAAAATGCTTTCAAGGAAAAAATGTCTGTGGTCTCAAAGATGGGAAGTATTGTAACTATCTGCAATTATAAGCTGCAAAGTTTTAAAGTAAGTTTTTTATTTTAAAAATAATTTTACTTTTGGGGCACCTGGGTGGCTCAGTTGGTTAAGCGACTGCCTTCGGCTCAGGTCATGATCCTGGAGTCCCAGGATCGAGTCCTGCATCGGGCTCCCTGTTGAGCAGGGAGTCTGCTTCTCCCTCTGACTCTCCCCCCTCTCATGCTCTCTCTATCTCATTCTCTCTCTCAAATAAATAAATAAAATCTTAAATAATAATAATAATAATTTTACTTTTGTAGGAGAGCCTGGCTGGCTCAGTGAGTGGAGCCTGTGTCTCTTGATCTCAGGGTTGTGAGTTCAAGCCCCACGTCGGTTGTAGAGTTTACTTAAAAAAAATTTTTTTTTTAGATTTGTAGAAAACTTGCAAAGATAATATAGAGATGTCTCAAATACCTTCCATCCAGTCTCCTCCAATGTTACTATTGGATATGACCTTGGTGCAGTTGGTCTTTTTGCTCTCCCAGGATCCATCCAGTCTCCTCTAATGTTACTA
>NC_058418.1:3953428-4079313 GCF_002201575.2 Neomonachus schauinslandi
TGGATATCACCTTGGTGCAGTTGGTCTTTTTGCTCTCCCATGATCCAATACAGAATACCACAGTAGATTTTGTCACTGTCTCTCTCCTGTCTCCTCTAAGACACTCTCTGAGTCTCTCCTTGGTTTTCAGGAACTTGACAGGGTGGGAGAAATACTGCAAGGCACTTTTTAGAATAACCCTCAAAAACTTGGATTCAAGCTCTGTTTTCCTCATGAGCAGACAGGATTTAGGTATTCTAGAGATGGATACCACAGCTTACCATGTCAGAGCATTTGATCATTGACATGACTTACCGGTAAGGTGATATTCACTTCAATCACTTGTTTAAAGTATTTTCCAGGTTTCTTCACTGTGAAATTAGTTTTTTTGTTTTGTTTTGTTTTTGTTTTTTTTGTACTCTTTTCTTTGGAAGGAAAATCACTAAGTGCGGCTTCATATTCAAGGAGAGGATGAGTGGATAAAGTGAGTTAGCTTTCCTACTTTTAGCTTTATTATTTGACATTCTTCTGTAAGGAATATATTTCTCTCTTCCTTCATTTCTTTAATTATTTTTTTCACATTGGTATGGACTTATGTGTACTTATACTTTGAGTTTAATTCAACACTATGCTCTTTGGTTGTTAAAATTGTTCCAACATGGGGCGCCTGGGTGGCTCATTCAGTTAAGCGTCTGCCTGCGGCTCAGGTCATGATCCCAGGGTCCTGGGATCGAGCCCCGCATCGGGCTCCCTGCTCGGCGGGAAGCCTGCTTCTCCCTCTCCCACTCCCCCTGCTTGTGTTCCCTCTCTCACTGTCTCGCTCTCTGTCAAATAAATAAAATCTTAAAAAAAAAATTTTTCCAACCTTAGCCACTGGAGAACTTTTCTCAGGTTGACTTAGCTGTCCCATCGATATGCCTTCAAACTTTTGATCTGAGCACTTATTTATCACTCCTATAAGATCTTTCATTTCTTGTATATTCCCTGTCTTTGCCTTAGCATCAGCCATTTCTCAAAGGAAATTTTTTTAGAGAATGATATTTAAAATCAAGATCTGGGGGTGCCTGGGTGGCTCAGTTGTTAAGCAGTTGCGTTCAGCTCAGGTCATGATTCCAGGTTCCTGGGATGGAGCCCCACTTTGGGCTCCCTGCTCAGCGGGAAGCCTGCTTCTCCCTCTCCCACTCCCCCTGCTTGTGTTCCCTCTCTCGCTGTGTCTCTCTCTGTCAAATAAATAAATAAAATCTTAAAAAAAATAAAATAAAATAAAGATCTGGGTGTTGGGTTTGATGATTGCTATAGGAGTATCATTTCCACTTGGCCCTCTACACATACAGAAGGAGGAAATGTATGTTATACATACACAGATGTTTTACATCTGTATGTATCTCTGTATATCTATATAGCTAAATATGAGTTCATGCTGATGTCTCCAGTTCCAACCCAATACCCAGATATACTTATAGATATGTGAACATCATGTAAATAAACCTCTGCAAATGAAACTTTATTAATGCTGTTGGTGATCTTCAGAATCAAGGCAGTATTTTGCAGGAGTTCTACAATCTAGGGATGACAGAGAAGTCTTTCAGAGTGTAAGTGTCAATGTGAAAAAATACATGTTCACAGAAATAAACTAGGCATAGAATTGTAGGGAAAGTTAGGTGAAGTGAAACAGCATGTGAGATGGTCATTCAGGAAAAACAATCATTTCATGGCATAATGAACAGTGTGCAGTTGAGCTGAAGGGTAAGTTCAGGTTTAGAGAGTAGAGCTTTTGGGGGCCTCATCATGAGCGGCTTAAATTCCATCTGTGGAGAGATGGTAGTCATTTGAAATATGATGTCGTGACATATTTAACATATTTTCATGGAGAAATGGCCAGTTAGAAGTGGAATGGATCAAAAGATAAAAGTATGCTTTTGCTGATTTTTAAGACATCAGGTGAATGTTGGTTAAAAAATACATGGTGTCTTGGGTAAATTTTCATGGAATTTGAGATCTGTGAAGAAGAGATTTTTCTCTATTATGTGGAGATGCTTTGTGGGCATTTTGGCAAGAAAGAGGGTTCAGGATGCAAGTCTCATCTCTAATGTGGGGAGATAAGTTGACAATGAAGCCGCCATTAAAGTTGCAACAGTGGAGGCATACATGTTTGGAGGGGAAAGCCAAAGAATCTGTTTTGTTGTTGTTGTTTTAGAGATGGAGAGAGAGGGGTGGGGAGGGGCACAGAGAATCTTAAGCAGGCTCCATGCCCAGCATGGATCTGCCATGGGGCTTGATGTCACAACTCTGATGTTAACTGTTTCACTGTTTAAAATTATATAGAACCTATTTTCCATTTTTCACTTTAATTCTTATAATTCATATCCATGAAAAAATCTAATTGCATATAATAAAGTTTTACTTTACCAGGAGCAATGCCTCTATTTCATATAGTAATGGATATATTTATGCTCTACATTTATTTATTTTTGTTTTTTTATTGCTCTTTAAAAATATAACCAGATGTACCTTGGTGTTTATATTGTCTGGTTTTATTCAGTCTGAAAATAAACATTGGAATTACATAATTAACAACAGTCTAATGAAGCCATAGCATTTATAGGATTCACAAATGGGTACAATACAAAGCCTGCAATAAAATTAGTAAAAGACACAAGGTACATCACATTTTAATACTGGTACGATGCATATAGGAGCTTTTTTTTTTTTTTAAGATTTTATTTATTTATTTGACAGAGAGATAGAGAGAGAACACAAGTAGGCAGAGGGAGAGGGAGAAGCAGGCTCCCCGCAGAGCGGGGAGCCCAATGCGGGACTCGATCCCAGGACCCCGGGATCATGACCTGAGCCGAAGGCAGCTGCTTAACCGACTGAGCCACCCAGGCACCCTCATATAGGAGCTTTATAAATGTTTATATATAGGATTTCTATAGCATTTTAAAAAATTTAAATTCAATTAACATATAGTGTTTTAGTTTCAGAGGTAGAGGTCACTGATTAATCAGTTGCATATAACAACCAGTACTAATTATATCATGTGCCCTCCTTAATGTTTGTCACCCAGTTAACCACATCCACTCAACCCTCTTCCCTCCAGCAACCCTCAGTTTGTTTCCTATGATTAAGAAAGAGTCTCTTGGGGCGCCTGGGTGGCTCAGTCGTTAAGCGTCTGCCTTCAGCTCAGGTCATGGTCCCAGGGTCCTGGGATCGAGCCCCGCATCGGGTTCCCTGCTCAGCGGGAAGCCTGCTTCTCCCTCTCCCTCTCCCCCTGCTTGTGTTCCCTCTCTCACTGTGTCTCTCTCTGTCAAATAAATAAATAAAATCTTTAAAAAAAAAGTCTCTTATGATTTGTCTCCCTCTTTGATTTTGTCTTGTTTTATTTTTCCCTCTGTTCCCCTATGATCCTCTGTTTTGTTTCTTAAATTCCACAAGAGTGAGATCATATAATACTTGTCTTTCTCTGATTCGCTTATTTTGCTGAGCATAATACCCCCTAGTTCCATCGAGGTTGTGGCAAATTGCAAGATATTTTTTTCTGATGGCTGAGTAGTATTCCATTGTATATATATATATACCACATCTTCTTTTTTTATTTTTATTTTTTAAAGATTTTATTTCGTTATTTGACAGAAAGTGAGCACAAGCAGGGGGAGTGGGAGAGGGAGAGGCTTCTTGCTGAACATGGAGCCTGATGCAGGGCTCGATCACAGGACCCTGGGATCATGAACTGAGCTGAAGGCAGATGCTTAACCAACTGAGCCACCCAGGTGCCCCTATACCACATCTTCTTCATCCATTGATCTGTCGATGGACATCTGGGCTCTTTCCACAGTTTGGCTATTGTGGACATTGCTGCTATAAACATCAGGGTGCACGTACCCTTTCGGATCCCTACTTTTGTATCTTTGGGGTAAATACCCAGTAGTGCAATTGCTGGATCATATGGTAGCTCTATTTTCAACTTTTTGAGGAACCTCCATACTGTTTTCCAGAGTGGTTGCACCAGCTTGCATTCCCACCAACAGTGGAGGAGGGTTCCCCTTTCTCCACATCCTCACCAATAACTTGTTAATTTTAGCCATTCTGACCAGTGTGAAGTGGTATCTCATTGTGGTTTTGATTTGTATTTCCCTGATGCCCAATGATGTTGAGCATTTTTTCCTGTGTCTGTTGGCCATTTGTATGTCTTCTTTGGAGAAATGTCTGTTTCTGTCTTCTGACCATTTCTTGGTTGGATTATTTGTGCTTTGGGTGCTGAATTTGATAAGTTCTTTATAGATTTTATTTTATTTTATTTTTTTAAAGATTTTATTTGTTTATTTATTTGACAGAGACAGAGATAGTGAGAGCAGGAACACAAGCAGGGGGAGTGGGTGAGGGAGAAGCAGGCTTCCCGCCGAGCAGGGAGCCCGATGTGGGGCTCGATCCCAGGACCCTGGGATCATGACCTGAGCCGAAGGCAGACGCTTAATGACTGAGCCACCCAGGCGCCCCTCTTTATAGATTTTAGATACTAGCCCTTTATCTGATAAGACATTTGCAAATATCTCCCATTCTGTTGGTAGTCTTCTGGTTTTGCCAACTGTTTCTTTGCTGTGCAGAAGCTTTTTATCTTGATGAAGTTCGTTTTTGCCTTTGTTTCCCTTGCCATTGGCGATGTTTCTAGGAAGAAGTTGCTGCAGCTGAGGTCGAAGAGGTTGCTGCCTGTGTTCTCCTCTAGGAATTTGATAGATTCCTGTCTCACACTTAGGTCTTTCATCCATTTTGAGGCTATTTTTGTGTATGGTGTAAGAGAATGGCTCAGTTTCATTCTTCTATATGTGGCTGTCCCATTTTCCCAGCACCATTATTGAAGAGACTGTCCTTTTTCCATTGGGTAGTCTTTCCTGCTTTGTTGAAGATTAGTTGACCATAGAGTTGAGGGTCCATTTCTGAGCTCTCTATTCTGTTCCATTGATCTATGTGTCTGTTTCTGTGCCAGTACCATACTGTCTTGATGACGACAGCTTTATAATAGAGCTTGAAGTCCGGAATTGTGATGCCACCAGCTTTGCTTTTCTTTTTCAACATTCCTCTGGCTATTTGGGGTCTTTTCTGGTTCCATACAAATTTTAGGATTATTTGTTCCAACTCTATGAAAAAAGTGGATGGTATTTTGATAGGGATTGCATTGAATGTGTAGATTGCTCTAGATAGCATAGACATTTTCATAATATTTGTTCTTCCAATTCATGATCATGGAAAGTTTTTCCATTTCTTTGTGTCTTCCTCAATTTCTTTCATGATTATTCTGTAGTTTTCAGAGTACAGATCTTTTGCCTCTTTGGTTAGGTTTATTCCTAGGTACTTTATGGTTTTGGGTGCAATTGTAAATGGGATCAACTCCTTAATTTCTCTTTCTTCTGTCTCATTGTTAGAGTATAGAAATGCAACTTATTTCTGTGCATTGATTTTATATCCTGCCACTTTGCTGAATTCTTTATATGAGTTCTAGCAATTTGGGGGTGGAGTCTTTTGGGTTTTCCACATAGAGTATCATGTCATCTGTCAGGAGAGAGTTTGACTTCTTTGCCAATTTGGATGCCTTTTATTTCTTTTTGTTGTCTGATTGTTGAGGCTAGGACTTCTAGTACTGTGTTGAACAACAGTGGTGAGAATGGACATTGCTGTCATGTTCCTGACCTTAGGGGAAAAACTGAGTCCTCATTGAGAATGATATTCACTGTGGGCTTTTCGTATATGGCTTTTATGATATTGAGGTATGTTCCCTGTATCCCTACACTGTGAAGAGTTTTAATCAAGAAAGGATGCTGTACTTTGTCAAATGCTTTTTCTGCATCTATTGAGAGGATCATATGGTTCTTGTCCTTTCTTTTATTAATGTGGTGTATTACATTGATTTGCAGATTGATTTGCAGCCCAGGAATAAATCCCACTTGGTTGTGGTGAATAATCCTTTTAATGTACTGTTGGATCCTATTGGCTAGTATCTTGGTGAGAATTTTTGCATCCATGTTCATCAGGAATATTGGTCTTAATTCTCCTTTTTGGTAGGGTCTTTGTCTGGTTTTGGTATCAAGGTAATGCTGGCCTCATAGAGTTTGGAAGTTCTTCCATTCTATTGTTTAAAAAAAACACAAAAAAACAGAAGAACAGGTACTAATTCTTTAAATGTTTGGAAGAATTCCCTTGGGAAGCCATCCGTCCCTGGGCTCTTGTTGTTGGGAGATTTTTGATTATTGCTTCAATTTCCTTGCTGGTTATGGGTCTGTTCAAGTTTTCTATTTCTTCCTGTTTCAGTTCTGGTAGTTTATAAGTTTCTAGGAATGCATCCATTTCTTCCAGATTGCCTAATTTGTTGGCATATAGTTGCTCATAATATGTTCTTATAATTGTATTTCTTTGGTGTTGGTTGTGATCTCTTTCATTCATGATTTTATTTATTTGAGTCCTTTCTCTTTTCTTTTTGGTAAGTCTGGTCAGGGGTTTATCCATCTTATTAATTCTTTCAAAGAACCAGCTTCTAGTTTTGTGTATCTGTTCTACTGTTCTTTTTGTTTCTATTTAATTTATTTCTGCTTGAATCCTTATTAATTCTCTTTTCCTTCTTAGTTTAAGCTTTATTTACTGTTCTTTCTCCAGCTCCTTTAGGTGTAATATTAGCTTGTATATTTGAAACTTTTCTAATTTTTTGAGAAAGGCTTATACTGCTATGTACTTCCCTCTTAGGACTGCCTTTACTGCATCCCAAAAGTTTTGAACTGGTGTGTTTTCATTTTCATTTGTTCCCATGAATTTTTTAAATTCTTTAATTGGTTGGCCAATTCATTCTTTAGTAGGATGATCTTTAACCTCCATGTATTTGAGTTCTTTCCCAATTTCCTCTTGTAATTGAGTTCAAGTTTCAAAGCATTGTTGTCCAAAACTATGCAGGGAATTATCCTAATCTTTTGGTACAAGTTGAGACCTGATTTGTGACATAGTATGTGATCTATTTGGAGAATGTTCCAAGTGCATTTGAGAAGAATGTGTGTTCTATTGCTTTAGGATGAAATGCTCTCCAGGTATCTGTGAAGTCCAACTGGTCCAGTGTGTCATTCAAAGCCCTTGTTTCCTTGTTGATCTTCTGCTTAAATGATCTGTCCATTGCTGTGAGTGGGATGTTAAAGTCCCCCACTATTATTGTATTGTTATCAATGTTTCTTTAATTTTGTTATTAATTATTTTATACAATTGACTGCTCCCAAGTTAGAGGCATAAATATTTATACTTGTTAGATTTTCTTGTTGGATAGACC
Source organism: Neomonachus schauinslandi (assembly GCF_002201575.2). NCBI lineage: Eukaryota > Metazoa > Chordata > Mammalia > Carnivora > Phocidae > Neomonachus > Neomonachus schauinslandi. The sequence goes on from NC_058418.1 coordinate 3,960,708, forward strand.
CTTTAAGTAGGATATAGCGTCCTTCCCCATCTCTTATTATAGTCTTTGGTTTAAAATCTAATTTGTCTAACAAAAGGATTACCACCCCAGCTTTCTTTTGATGTCCATTACACGATAAATGGTTTTCCACCCCCTCTCTTTCAACCTGGACGTGTCTTTGGGTCTAAAATGAGTCTCTTGTCTACAGTATATCGATGGTTCTTGCTTTTTTATCCAATCTGATACTGTTTTTCCTTTCATTGGGGGCATTTGGCCCATTTACATTCAGAGTAACTATTGAAAGATATGAATTTAGTGCCATTGTATTACCTGTAAAGTCAATGTTTCTGTATATTACCTCTGTTCCTTTCTGGTCTCTGTTACTTTTGGGCTCTCTCTTTGCTTCCTTAAAGGATCCCTTTTAATATTTCTTGTAGGGCTGGTTTTGTGACCACAAATTATTTTAGTTTGTCCTGGAAGGTTTTTATCTCTCCTATTTTGAATGACATTCTAGCTGGATAAAGTATTCTTGACTGCATATTTTTCTCATTTAGTGCCCTGAATATATCATGCCAGTCCTTTATGGCCTGCCAGGTGTCTGTGGATAGTCTGCTGCCAGTTTCTACCCTTGTAGGTTATGGACCTCTTGTCCCAAGCTGCTTTCAGGATTTCCTCTTTGAGATTTGTGAGCTTCACTATTATATGTTGAGGTGTTGACCTGTTTTTATTGATTTTTTTAAAAAGATTTTATTTATTTATTTGAGAGAGAGAGAATGAGAGACAGAGAGCATGAGAGGGAGGAGGGTCAGAGGGAGAAGCAGACTCCCTGCTGAGCAGGGAGCCCGATGTGGGACTCGATCCCGGGACTCCAGGATCATGACCTGAGCCAAAGGCAGTCGCTTAACCGACTGAGCCACCCAGGCGCCCCTGTTTTTATTGATTTTAAGGGCAGGGTTCTCTGTGCTTCTTGGACATGGATGCCTGTTTCCTTCCCCTGATTAGGAAAGTTCTCTGCTATAATTTGCTCCAATATACCTTCTGTCCTTCTCTCTCTTTCCTCTTCTTCTGGGATTCCAATTATTCTAATATTGTTTCACTTTATGGTATCACTTATCTCTTGAATCCTACCCTTGTGATCCAATACTTGTTTCTCTCTTTTTCTTACCTTCTTTATTCTCCATTATTTTGCCTTCAATATCACTAATTCTCTCTTCTGCCTCATTTATCCTAGCAGTTAGAGCCTCCATTTTTAATTGCATCTCATTAACAGCCTTTTTGATTTTGATTTGATTATATTTTAGTTCTTTTATTTCTACAGAAAGGGATTCTCACATGTCTTCTATGCTTTTTTCAAGCCCCGCTAGTATCTTTATAATCATTATTCTGAACTCTAGTTCCAACATCTTACTTATGTCCATACTGATTGGGTGTCTGGCAGTCAATACTGCCTCTTGTTCTTTTTTTGAGGTGTTTTCCCATCTTGTCATTCTGTCCAAAGAGATGAACAAGAGAACAGAATACCTATATGGCAACAATAACCCCAGAGAAATATACACTAAAAAATCAGAAGAGACCTGAAACCAAAAAAATAATAATAATAAAAAATAAAATGGGGCGCCTGGGTGGCTCAGTTGGTTAAGCGACTGCCTTCGGCTCAGGTCATGATCCTGGAGTCCCGGGATCGAGTCCCGCATCGGGCTCCCTGCTCGGCAGGGAGTCTGTTTCTCCTTCTGACCCTCCTCCTTCTCATGCTCTCTGTCTCTCATTCTCTCTCTCGCAAATAAATAAATAAAATCTTAAAAAAAAAAAAAATAAAATAAAATAAAATAAAATGAATATAATCAGACAGGTGAACAGAACAGAGCAGTGTACTGGATCCTGTATTTTGGTCTGTTTGTTAGAAAACTGGATCCCAAAATTATAAGGAAAGAAAAACTTACATATGTACAAAAGTAAAATACAGTGAAAGGATAAAATGTAATTGTAAAAATAAAAATTAAAAGACAAAAAAAAGGGGCACCTGGGTGGCTCAGTCAGTTAAGTGTCTGCCTTAGGCTCAGGTCATGATCCCAGGTTCCCAGGATCGAGCCCCACATCTCCCTCTCTGGCTCCCCCTGCTTGTGCACTCTTTCTCTCTCCCCCTGTCAAATAAATAAATAAAATCTTAAAAAGTAAAAGAAAAAAAAAAAAGAATAGAAACAGATGAGAAGAGCAATACACTATATCCTGGGTGTATTTTGGTGTGTTTGTTAGAAGAAACTACATCCCAAAACTGTAAAGAAAGCAAAACATATATATACAAAAATAAGATGAAATACATTGAAGGTTAGAATATAACTGTAAAAATGAAAATTTGAAAAAGACTTTAAAAAAATATAATCAGACTGGTGAAGAGAATAGAGCAATACACTAGATTCTGTGTGTATTTTGTTCCGTTTGTTAGAAGAAACTGCATCCCAAAATTGTAAAGAAAGAACAACATATATACATACAAAAATAAATACAATGAAAGAATAGAATGTAAATCTAAAAATGAAAAGTAAAAAAGACTTAAAAAAAGAGTTCAGAAAATAAGAAATTGAAAAGAGAAAAAAAGTTGAAAGGCTAAAGAATTATGAGAAAAACCCCATGAGTTCTATATACCATTTTCCCCTAGCGCTGGAGTTTTGCACCTCTGTGTGATCCGTAAACTTGGTCTTAGCTGGATGTTCTTGCTGTTCTGCTGGGAGGGGGGCCCATTGGGCTGATTCTCAGGTGTCTTTGCCCCAGGTGGAATTACATTGCCCTCAGGGGGTGCCAGGCTAAGTAAGCAGCTCTGGATGGCTCTGTGTGGCTTTTTTCCCCTGAAGGCTTCCTGCACCCCTTTAGAGGATAAGAATGAAAATGGTGTCTTCCCAATCTCCAGCCCCGGTGCCAAAAGCTTGCACCCCCACTCCTCAGTGTGCCCTCAAGGAAAAGTAGTCAATCACTCCTTTCTCCCTGGTCTCTGTCTGCACTCCATGCTCTCCTAGCCTGTGACCAGGCATTTCTATCTTGGGCACACGACCCCATTTTGAGTCTCCAAACTCTGCAGACTCCTGTTGCGTGCCCCCGCGCTGCTCCTCCTGGGGGAGGGAGGGAGGTATCCCAGCAGTTGTGCTGCTTGCTGGGCCACTTCTCGAAGGGTGGTCGCCGGACCATGTCATGGTTTGCAGTTTATGGCAACACCAAGCTGAAAGCCCACCCCTGGGTTTCCTGATTGCAGCCAGCTTCCCTATTCTGATGCCTGGGAACTCTACCACCCATTCTTTCTGTGACCCCAGGGATCCTGAGACCATAGTTTCCCACCTGGGATTCTGCCCTGCTTCACCACCTAGTGCCTTTCAGGTAGGCAAGTCCCTCACCGGAGCTGACTTCTAAAAATTCTGATTTTGCAGTCTGCTGCACTATCACTTTCTGGTATCCTGGTTTATGGAGGCTGCCTCCCCGCCGCCCCGGCCTTTATCTTCCGATATCACCTTGGATTCACTTCTCTGCACCTCCTACCTTGCAGACAGTGGTTGCTTTTCTATTTGTAGAATTGTAGCAATTCTTTTCTTAGATCTCTGGTTGAGTTCTCAGGTATTCAGAATGACTTGATAGATATATAGCTGAATTCCTGGGGCCAAACAAAACTGAGGTCTCCTATTCCTCTGCCATCTTGTAAGCAAATTTACAATGCTCGAACCTTCCAGCAGTAAAGGAAAAACCTGTTTTCTGTTTGGTACCTGCTATGGTCTGAATATTTGTGTACCAACAAATTTTATATGTTAAAACCTAACTCCCATGGTGATAATATTAAGAGATGGGGCCTTCAGGAGATGAGTAAGTCATGAGGGCAGAGACCTCATAAATAGGGATAATGTCCTCATAAAAATGGCTAGGCAAGCTCCCTTGCCCCTCCATCATTTGAGTACACAACCAGAAATTTCTGTCTATAAACCAGAAAATGGGCTTTTACCAGATATCTGCTGGTGCCTCAGTCTCAGACTTCCCAGTCTCTGCCCCTGTGAGGAAAAAAAAATGTGTTGTTTATAAACTACCCAGTCTCTGGCATTCTGTTTTAGCAGCTGAGATAGACTAAGACAAAAATTGGTAATGAGAACTGGGGGTACACCTGTGAAACATACGTAAAAGTGTGGACATGGCACTGGAACAGCATAATGGATAGAGGATGGAAGGGGAGTGCACGGTAGAAAAAGCCTGCATCACCACAAAAGGACCATTAAGGGCGATCCTGGTGAGAGCTCAGAAGAAAAGAGAAGAGCTGTAGAGAGACCTTCAGTCTTCTTGAGAACACCTCCGTGCTCCTGAGGAGGGTGTTGTACAAATATGGATGGTAAAGGCCATTCTGGTGGGGTCCCAGGCAGAAATGAGGAATGCTTTACTGGAAGCCAGAGGAAAGGTGATTGCTGTTATTTATTTATTTTTTATGATTTTGATTTCTAAAAGGTTTTATTTATTTATTATTTATTTATTTGAGAGAGAGAGAGAGAGAGCAAGTGAGAGAGAGTACGAGCGGGGGTGGAGGTGGGGGCAGTGGGAGAGGGAGAAGTAGGCTCCCCGCTGAGCAGGGAGCCAGATGTGGGGCCGATCCCAGGACCCTGGAATCATGACCTGAGCCGAAGGCAGATGCTTAAACCAACTGAGCCACCCAGGCACCTTAAGGTGATTGCTGTTACAATGTGGGAAAGCATTTGGCTGAATTGTGTTCCTGTCCTGGTGTTTTGTGCAGGGTAGACATTGTGAGCAATGGAATTGGATCTTTGGCTGAGGGAATGTCTCAGCAAAGTGTCAAAAGAACAGTGTTTTCTCTTGGCTGCTTCTAGTAAAACGGGAAAAGAGAGAAATTATGTAAATACGGAATTGTTAATCCATTCTTGGGGGCAGCAGTTTGCCCTGTGTCTTCCCCTCCTTTATGGGTCCAAGAAGAGTTGTTGATTTTTTAATCTGTTCAGTTTTTTACCTTTTGTTAGGAAGAAATAACAACTTTCAAGATGCTTACATGTGGAACTGGAAACCATAAGTCCCTATTCTAAAACTGTCAAATTTGTAATTAAGTGACATTAAGTATATTCATGTTTTTATGGAACTCTCACTACAGTCTAATTCCACAACTTTTCTACCCCACCCCAAAGAGTAGTCCATACCCATTAAGGAATTACTCCCCATTCTTCCCAACCCCCAGGCTCTGGCAAAAAAGAATCTGTTTTCTGTCACTATAAAACTTGAACAAAATCAAAGGACTAAATAAATGGTAAATGGAGGGATAATTCATGTTCTCCAAAAGTTAGATTCAGTATTCTCAAGATATCAATTGTTCCCAATTGATCTATAGATTTGGTGCAATCCTAGTCAAAATCCTAGAAAGTTTTTTCCTTAAGTAATGACTACACCCAATGTGGGGCTTGAACTCATGACTCTGAGATCAAGTGTCCATGCTCTTCCAACTGAGCCAGCCAGGTGCCCCCCTCCCCACAGCAAGTTATTTTGTGGATACTAACAAGTTGATTCTAAAGCTTATATGGGGAGACAAAAGACCTGGGATAGCCAATACAGTATGGAAAGAGAAGAACAAAGCTGGAGGACTGACTCCATGTGACCTCAAGATTTATCATAAAGCTGGAGTAATCAACACAATGTTATACTGGTGAAAGAATAGACCAGCATCTCAAGTGCACTTGAGATGAGCATGGGGTAATGTACGGCATTGTTGAATCACTATATTGTACACCTGAAACTAATATAACACTGTATGTTAACTAACTGGAATTAAAATAAAAACAACAAAAAATGACCAATAGATCAATGGCACAGAATAAAGAGCTCAGAAATAGACCCCCATGAATGCAGTCAACTAATCTTTAACAAAGAAGCAAATACAATGGAGGAAAGTAGTCTTCTGGACAAATTGTACTGAAGTGACTATCCACATGCAGAAAAATGCATCTAGAGATCGACCTTATACCCTTCACAAAAATTAAGTCAAAATGGATACAGACCTAAATGTAAAGTGAAAAATTATGAAACTGAGTACATAACTGGAGAAAACCAGGATGGCCTCGGATATAATGAGCACTTTTTATTTTGATCTATCTATCTATCATCTATCTATTTAAGAGCACAAGTAGAGGAGCGGCAGGCAGAGAGAGAAGCAGGCTCCCTGCTGAGCATGGAGCCCCATGCGGGACTTGATCCTAGGACCCTGGGATCATGACCTGAGCTAAAGGCAGTCGCTTAAGGAATGAGCCACCTAGGCATTCCAAAAAATGGACATGGTTTTTAAAAAATTAAAGGACTTTGAAGATGTGAGAAATGGTCAGTACCTGAAAGGGTGTGGGGGAGAACAAACTGACATCACAATTCATAAAACACCTGCACACACATGCATGTGGGTGCCCAGGCAACATAGAAAATATATTCTGATCTGTTAATGCAGTTATCTGCTTTATTACCCAACAGGGATCATGACTGCCTTTCTCCATCATCATATATATGTTAATGACATCATTTTCAAAGGTTTCTGTCTGCTCCCACCACGAACTGTTAATCCATCTTCCTCCCTTTTGGTTCACTTTCAAAGCTGTGATGTCAACACCTTCACGCTTCCTCTGGGTCTCTTGGGGATGGAAGCTCCGCTCACCTACGCACAGGCCATCACACCTGATTGCCCTGTGCATCCACCGACCCCTGAGAGGGAGGGAGGGGCAGGGATCTGAGGACACATGGTAGCTCTGGGAAGCATTCTGAGAAGCGATACCTCACCCAACCCTGGTGCCACCAGGTGAGCCTACCCGCTCCCATCTCCCCCATGTGCACTATGCAACAACATGGCCACGCCCATTCCAGCAGGAGCTCCGCCCCTAGAATCCTGCAAAGGATCCTACCCTTCTAGAAGTTTCTGCCCCAAACCCTCACACCAGTCAGCAGTCTCAGGCTTAATGTGTCTGATGTCCCTAGCTTAGTGCTATTGAAAACAGGCCTTGGGGACCAGCATCAGCACCAACGGGGAACTTAGTAAAGATGCCATTTCGTGCGCCCAACTGCAAACCTGCAGAATCATGACTTCTTAATAGTGGGGTGCTGATCCCCCAAGGGATCCCCAAAGCTTTGGAAGAAATGCTTAGCTAAGTGTTTCCCATCTGCTTTCCTATTGGGAAGGTTGATGAGTTAACTACCATCACCTGTGCCCTCCCAGACAGAGACTCTGTTGGTCAGGGTGGAAGCATCAATGTCGCTTTAATTATGTGCTCGGGTGATTGTGAGACCAGGGTTAAGCATGAGGGCTCCCAGGTGCACTTATGAGAATTGACTGCAGACTTTGGCTCAAGGGGAGGTAATAAAGTCTGTTCTAGTTGGGTTTGGAAGGAGCAGGTCAGTGGAGCTAGAATCCTCATGCTGCTGCAGATTTTGTGGGCGTCTGTGCGGGGTGGGAGTGGGCATGTGAAGACAGGGAAGGGGAAATTCATGTGTTGGTCTCCACGTAGGAGCTCATTGACCCTGAATCTTAGCTGGGACAAAGGATGGTCTTTCTACCTTTCATGGACCTTGTGCCTGGGATGCGGTGATAACAGGTGAAGGGTCTGTGCTGACACCTTTAAAGGCATATTCTTCAGTTGCAGACGTGATTCTTCCACATAATATCGCCTGAGAACACATCCCAGAGTTGGAGGAGGAAGAGGAGAAAATGTCAAGTTCGCAGGTAAATGTCCTGTCCTGAGTCAGAGGCTGTGTCTGCTTGTCTTCCTGAAATGCCATGATTTAGAACCCTTTAATTTCTTTCTTCTGACGTTCTGCCTAGGGAGTTTGTTTTCAACTACCTTCCCTCCCCTCCCTTTTCTTCCTATGACAGTCAAGGTCAGCTCTTGAAATATTTCTTCCCTATGTCCCAGGGCCGTTTCTCCATTCAGACTTTCTGTGTGGCATGAGTTAATGCCCTTCAACTATTGAAAATATTCCCTTTGAGAGACCAACATGGGAATGCATTGGTATGGAAGATTCATAGTAGGTGGGGTCGGGTGCTTGGCTTTCAGTGAAGAAGGTGAAAATGTGTCATGTAGGTTCCATGTAGACGAAACATCAGCTCTGTAGAACAGGGTAAAGAATACATACATTTAAACAGATTGATATTCTTGGGCCAAGATAACTCAGAAAGTTCTGAAAAAGAAGAGTACTTAGCAGATATTTGCTTTCTGGAAGTCTGAAGAAAGAGTAAGTACTAAAATACACTCTAGAAATTACCAAGAATATGGGCACTTTGTGGCTTGATGTTTGAAAAAAACTGAGGTCTTTCATGTTTATAGATTATGATTCCCTTGATTTTACTTTCTTTTTTTTAGGATTTTATTTATTTGAGAGAGTGCAAGAGAGAGAAAAAATGAGCAGGGGGGGAGGGGCGGAGGCGGAGGGAGAAGCAGATTACCTGCTGAGCAGGGAGCCTGATGCAGGACTTGATCCTAGGACCCTGGGATCGAGTCCTGAGCCAAAGGCAGACGTTTAACTGACTGAGCCACTCAGGCGCCCTCCCTGGATTTTTCTAGCCAGTAATATCACAGTTTTGATTCTGATACATTAAGAACCTGAAGCAATGTGACTCATTATGTACATTGGGTTCAGGTGCTCTCAGCCAGATCCCTCCACTATAAGCTTAATATTTTTTTCTCCTTTATTATTAATAAGTACCTTGGGATTTACTGAGAGATACTCATAAATCACCTCATTTAATCTGGAAACTCCCATTTCTTCTCAATAAAACCTTGCTTGTAGTTTGCTTTGGAGAATAAAGGATTCTTCCTCTTTACTAGATATACTGGCTTGTGGGGGCGCCTGGGCGGCTCAGTCCTTAAGCGTTTGCCTTCGTCTCAGGTCATGATCCCAGGGTCCTGGGGTCGAGACCCACATCTGGCTCCCTGCTCAGCGGGAGGCCTGCTTCTCCCTCTCCCACTCCCCCTGCTTGTGTTCCCTCTCTCGCTGTGTCTCTCTCTGTCAAATAAGTAAATAAAAAATCTTTTTAAAAAAAAAGACATACTGGGGCACCTGGGTGGCTCAGTCGTTAAGCGTCTGCCTTCGGCTCAGGTCATGATCCCAGGGTCCTGGGATCGAACCCCGCATCGGGCTCCTTGCTCGGTGGGAAGCCTGCTTCTCTCTCTCCCACTCCCCCTGCTGTGTTCCCTCTCTCGCTGTGTCTCTCTCTGTCAAATAAATAAATAAAATCTTAAAAAAAAATTTTTTGGTCTGATATTCCTTTTTTTTAAATTTAAATTCAATTAGCTAACATATAGTACATACTTAGTTTCAGATATACTGTGTTAAATTCTTAATGGATATTCAGGTCCCCCACTTAGGTCAGAACCAGTTCTCCTAATTCTCTCTTTTCAGGTTGGGTCAAATCTGGCATTTGGTGACTGTGGTATTTATTGCAGGGACTGCTGACATTCAGGGATGTGGCCATAGAATTCTCTCAGGAGGAGTGGGGATGCCTGAACCTCGTTCAGCGGGAATTGTACAGGGATGTGATGTTAGAGAACTATGGACACCTCCTCTTCCTGGGTGAGGATGACTCCTTCGGGATTTCCTAAACCACACTCAGGGTTTTGTTCCTTCCTTTGAAGACTGTCTCTTGGAACATTCCTCTTTGAATGACTGGAATTCAGATCCAGGCAGAAAGGGAAATAAGTAGGGGTTTGTAAATGTAGAGAAAAATCTTCATGATGTGTCCTTTTCAGCCTTAGCTTCCCCTTACTTAAGGGGGTAACAGCATCACTTCTGTAGATTAGTGGCAATTCTAAACATTGACTCGTATAAAATGATACTGCTCACATCTTAAACTCCCTATTTCTACTCTTTATTATTGTAGGGGTAGTACTTGGAAGTGGAGGTCAGGATGTGAACATCGGAAATGCCTCCTTTGTGTTATAAAGGGGCTGTTGGGCAACAGCAATAGGGAAATCCTCTTCTAGAAATCTATAATGTCCTCTCTTCTCTACTGAGCACAATCATGATTGAAAGTTAGATTCTCCAGCAATGCGCATATCCCTTTTTTCTCATAAACAGGTCTCATTGTGTCAAAGCCAGACTTGATCATGTTTTTGGAGCAAGAGAAGCAGCTCTGGGATGTGAAGAGAAAGGAGACAGTAGCCTTCCATCCAGGTAGGTGGGAATGAAAGAGGAAGATGACGGGGGGGGGGGGGGGGGTCCAAATGTATAGGAAGAAGGTAGGCCTCAACTGTGGTTCAAGTAACTCTCCTTCAGTGGAAATTAGTTTGAGAAGCCTGGTGTTACTTCTTACCCTCTCACAGAGGGACACCTGCTATCCAACATTATGGAGCTCTTGCCTTCACTAAGAATTCTCCTTCAGCTCCAGAGATGGTCCATCACATCTACAGGGCGGGCCGGGGGACTCTCCTGGGAGTGGGAGGGTCTCCATAGTCTGAGAGCTTCTCCATTGCTGTGAGGGCCCTGGGAAATCTCCCTATTTCTGAGGACCTTAGTATTAAGCCCTTTGTAAGTTCTGTATTGCCTCGTGTGAGATGCATGTGGGGGTAGTGAGGGTAATGGTGGTGGTGGTGAGCAAATTGGGGTTTGGTGCAGAAATTCTGGGAATACTGGAGACGACATCCCATGTTTTCTGGTTCATGCTTTCCCATATTATGGAGGCTTTAATCTTAACTGTACAAAATTGAGACTCGGGCACCTGGGTGGCTCAGATGGTTAAGCATCTAACTTCGGTTCAGGTCATGATCCCAGAACCCTGGATCGAGTCCCACATCGGGCTCCCCTGCTCAGCGGGGAGTCTACTTCTCCCTCTCCCTCTGCTGCTCCCCCTGCTTGTGCTCCCTTCCTCTCTCTGTCAAATAACTAAATAAAATCTTTAAAACAAACAAAAAACAAAATTGAGACTCAGTAACTTTATCAGATAACAAAGCACCCCCCTAAAATGAGAAAATGTAATGCTTTACTTCCCTTTAAAAGTTCATTTTTTGGGTGCCTGGGTGGCTCAGTTGGTTAAGCGACTGCCTTTGGCTCAGGTCATGATCCTGGAGTCTCAGGATCGAGTCCCGCATCGGGCTCCCTGCTCAGCGGGGGGGGATCTGCTTCTCCCTCTGACCTTCCCCCCTCTCATGTGCTCTCTCTCCCTCACTCTCTCAAATAAATGAATAAATAAAATCTTTAAAAAAATAAAATAAATAAAATAAAAGTTCATTTTTCTTCGTATTAACTAATATGAGAAATTTCCACTCTATATGTACCACTCCTCAATGGTGAAATAATGTAATATAATTATTTGTTGCCTAGAATTCCTACCTAAATAATGCCATAGATGAGCTAGAACATTTGGAACTCAGAACTTGTAGGCTAATAAAATTTTTTTTTTAGGGCCCCTGGGTGGCTCAGTTGGTTAAGCCACTGCCTTCGGCTCAGGAAGTCGGCTTCGCCCTCTGACCCTCCCCCCTCTCATGTGCTCTCTCTCATTCTCTCTCTCTCAAATAAATAAATAAAATCTAAAAAATTTTTTTAAAGATTTTATTTATTTGATAGAGACACAGCGAGAGAGGGAACACAAGCAGGGGGAGTGGGAGAGGGAGAAGCAGGCTTCCTGCCGAGCAAGGAGCCCGATGTGGGACTCAATCCCAGGACCTTGGGATCATGACCTGAGCCGAAGGCAGACGCTTAACAACTCAGCCACCCAGGCACACCGGCTTTAATAAAATTTCAATTGTTACCTTATTTCTTAATAATTGCATAATGTTGGGGCACCTGGGTGGCTTAGTCAGTTAAGCATCTGCCTTTGGGTCAGGCCAGCAGGGAGCCTGCTTCTCCCTCTCCTACCTGTGCTGAGATTTTGTCAATCTCTCTTTCTCAAATAAATGATTTAAAAAAAATAATTGCATCGGGCGCTTGGGTGGCTCAGTCGTTAAGCGTCTGCCTTCAGCCCAGGTCATGATGACAGCGTCCCGGAATCAAGCCCCACATCAGGCTCCCTGCTCAGTGGGAAGCCTGCTTCTCCCTCTCCCACTCCTCCTGCTTGTGTTCCCTCTCTCGCTATAGCTCTCTGTCAAATAAATAAAATCTTAAAAAAAATCGCATTTTATAATTTCATCTTATAAGAAATTCTTGTGACTTTGCCATGTGTGTTTTCACTTTCTAATTAGTTGTATATAAGATTCATCTTTAATTTTTTTTTAGATCAAAAGTTCTGATAGGACATGGACATGTGCTTTATAGGAAGTGAGGTAGATAATTAGCACAGTCCCCATATTTAAGAAAAACTATTGTTTATAAATGTAATTTTATTTCAGGGGAAATTAATCACTAGATTTTTTCTTCTACTTTCCTCAGAATGTACCTGAATTTCATTCAAATACTTCTTTTGTATTAAGTCATTGCCAGTATATTTTAGTGTTGGTGGTTATTTAAAAATGAAAGGATTTTGTTTGCTTGGTTCTAAAGAATGAATTATAGCCTTATATTCTGCATAAAAGGAATATATTAGTAACATGATACATTTTTAATGTATCTTAAGTGCATATTTGTAAAGTTTTTCATTAGACCTTTTTATGGTTGATTTTAATGAATATTTACAATTTTACTGTCAGTGAAGACATGCAAATAATTCCAATGCTTGTTTCTCATGGGGTCACAGTCACAGTTTAAAAATACAGTTACATAGTGGTTTTCCTTTTATTTTATTTTTTTTTTTTAAAGATTTTATTTATTTATTTGAGAGAGAGAGAATGAGAGACAGAGAGCATGAGAGGGAGGAGGGTCAGAGGGAGAAGCAGGCTCCCCGCCGAGCAGGGAGCCCAATGCGGGACTCGATCCCGGGTCTCCAGGATCATGACCTGAGCCGAAGGCAGTCGCTTAACCAACTGAGCCACCCAGGCGCCCGTGGTTTTCCTTTTAAATAATTCAACCATTTTTTATGTAGAATTTTTTGGATTAAATTTTGTCTTATTCTGGTTCTGCAATTCCATAATCATCTCCTTCTTTTTGTCTCGGACTTCCCACAATATTAAGTAGTTGTGGTTTCCTTTTTACCTGTGTATTTTATTATAGGATGACAATTTTTAAATCACTAGATTTATTTTTATTTTTTTTATTTTTTAAAGATTTTTATTTATTTATTTGCCAGAGAGAGAGAAAGTGTGAGAGCACAAGCAGGGGGAGCGGCAGGCAGAGGGAGAAGCAGGGCTCCTGCTGAGCAGGGAGCCTGATGTGGGACTCGATCCCAGGACCCCAGGATCATGACCTGAGCTGAAGGCAGACGCTTAACCGACTGAGCCACCCAGGCGTCCCAAACAGTAGATTTCAAAAGACAATGTGAGTTTACCTCATATGAAATCAGCTTTATGCCCTTTGCCAATAAAATTGTGTATTTGTATCAGTATTACACATACTTTGTGACTCATCCTGTGTATTTCTTTCATTGGTTAGTGGTCAATGTATGTTGTATCATGTCTTTGAGTTGTCATAATAATAGAATTAATTTCATCATCTATTTACTGGTGAGTTTATATTCTCCTTGCATGAGAGAAACACTTTTTTGAAGTGAAAGTAATTTTTTTTTAAAGATTTTATTTATTTATTTGAGAGAGAGAGAGCATGAGAGGGGGGAGGGTCAGAGGGAGAAGCAGACCCCCCGCTGAGCAGGGAGCCCGACGCGGGACTCGATCCTGTGACTCTAGGATCATGACCTGAGCCGAAGGCAGTCCCTTAACCAACTGAGCCACCCAGGCGCCCTGAAGTGAAAGTAATTTTGAAACATTTCCAACCTCAGTATCAAGTTTAGGTATTACATTTTATCCTTAATTGTGCTGCTATACCCATAACATGCTTTGATGCCATTCTCATTACCTTTTGTGTCTTGTATTTTCATTGTGCTTTCACACAGATTACTTAAAACAACTGAAAGAGTCAAAAAACATTTTAAACTGATATTCTCAATTGCATCCAAAATTATTTTACTTATCTCCACCCCTGCACCCACTTTATGTTACCAATATCACAAATTCTATCTTTTATGTTATGTACTTTATTACCTAGACTTAAGATTTTTATGCTTTGGTTTAAAAACATTTTGAGGCAAAAATAAAAGCAATGTGTGCTATCTCATTACAACACTACGGGTTTCTGTAATTGTGAAAATATTTATATTTAGCAGAGAGCTTTATGTTGTCCTGTGGTTTTAGTTACTGTTTGGAATCCTTTTATTTCAACTAGAAGCACTTCCTTTAACATTTCTTGTAGGACAGGTCTACTGGTAATCTTACAGGGGTTTTTACGTGGGGAAGTCTTCATTTCTACCTTCATGGAAAACAGTTTTCCCAGATAGAGTACTCTTGGTGGATATTTTGATCTTTCAGTGCTTGAATACACTGTCTCATGCAGTTCTTCCTATCAGGTCTGCTGTGAATCCCATTGCTAATCTTACAGGAGCTCTCTTGTACAAGATATATTGCTTTTGTCATACTGTTTCAAAATTCTCTTTTCACCTGTGACTTTTTTCATTGGTTAATCGTAATGCATCACTGTGTTCATGTCTTGACCTTTATCCTATTTTGAATTTCCTGAGCTTGTTGAATTTGTCTCGTCTTTCCACATACGTGGAAAATACAAGCCCTTAGATGTTCATGTAAACCCTCTGGCCCCTTTCACTTTCCTCTCCTTTTGGGGTCCCCTTATTGTACCTATGGGATAGCTTGTTGGTATCCCATGAGTCCACGAGTCCCTAGACTCTTTCCTTTTCCACATATTTCTTTGGTCCTCTCAGCAGATAATTTAAAATAAGGCATCTTTGGGTTGTCTCATTCTTTCTTCTGCTTGATCAAGTCTGTGGGTGACCCTTGGTGTGTTTTTAACTTCAGTAATTGTACTCTTCAGCTCCCAATTTCTGGTTGATGGTTTGTTATATTTTCTGTGTCTTTGGGTTTACATTTTGGTCATGCATTGTTTTCCTGATAACATTTAGTTACCTATCTATTTTTCTTTTAAAGATTTTATTTATTTATTTGAGAGAGAGCGAGTACATGAGAGGGGGGAGGGTCAGAGGGAGAAGCAGACTCCCTGCCAAGCAGGGAGCCCGATGCGGGACTCGATCCAGGGACTCCAGGATCATGACCTGAGCCGAAGGCAGTCGCTTAACCAACTGAGCCACCCAGGCACCCACCTATCTATTTTTCTTCTTCCTCCACGAGCACCTTTATGATTGGTATTTGAATTATATTTCAGGCAATAAGTAGTTCTTTATTAATTCAGGGCGAGTTTTGGAGATTTATTTCATTCCTCTGATTTCCTGATTCTTTACCTACCTTATTATCTTTTGTTGACATTTGGGAATTTAAAAAAAAGCAGCCTCTGGGCCCAGGATTATGGACTTGCTTTGTACAGAGGAACACAAATAAGGTATTCTGGGGCCTGTCACACATGTTCTAGGCATTTGTGGTCTGAATTTTTGTAATTTCCCAGTTTTAAAAGTGTAGTTACACCTTTAGAGGGCATGATACCTTCCTCTCTGTCTGCAGCTCTGTAGTCTCTCCATTTGTTGAACAAATGCTCACCTTTTGTCTGAGCAGCTACCACAATGCATCCAGAGGGTGGGTGACTGGGTGATAGACACTGGGGAGGGTATGTGCTCTGGTAAGCGCTGTGAATTGTGCAAGACTGTTGACTCTCAGATCTGTACCTCTGAAACAAATAATGCAATATATGTTAAGAAAAAAAAAAAAAGAAGAAGAAGAAGGTAGCGGGAGGGGAAGAATGAAGCGGGGGAAATCGGAGGGGTAGACGAACCATGAGAGACGATGGACTCTGAAAAACAAGCTGAGGGTTCTAGAGGGGAGGGGGGTGGGAGGACGGGTTAGCCTGGTGGTGGGTATTGAGGAGGGCACATTCTGCATGGAGCACTGGGTGTTATGCACAAACAATGAATCATGGAACACTTCATCTAAAACTAATGATGTAATGTATGGGGATTAACATAAGAATAAAAAAAATAAAAAACAAACAAACAAACAAAAAAAAAAAACCAATGCATCCAGAGGGTGTTCTCATTCCCACAAAACGTATATGGCCTTTATTAGGTTGAGGAGGTGTCCTTCCATCCCTACTTCATTGAGTGTTTTTAATCATGAAATGTCCAATACGCTCAAATTTGTGTTGTATCAATACCATGTTATTTTGATCTTCATTTTGTTAATGTGGAGTCTTAAATTTATACTTTTCCATATGTTGGAACACCCTTAATTCTAGGAAGATTTCCCACTTGATTATGTTGTAAAATGGCAAAATGTACTTTTGATCAGTTTGCTGTATTCTATTGGACTTTGCATGAATATTCCTCACAGGTAGTACTTTGTAGCCTTTTTTACTTGTAGTGTCTTCCCCTGACTTTGATAACCTGGTAATACTGTTACCACAGAGAGAGTATTTGATAATTTCTCTTATCTTCTCTCCTTGGAAATGTTTGAGGAGATTTGAAGTACTTTCTCCTTAAGGGTCTGTTGGAATCATCCAGTGAATTCATCTGGCGCAGGACTTTTCTTTTTGGGTAGTTTTTTCATTACTCTTTCAATCTGCTTAGTAGTTGTAGATCAGTTGTGATTTTTTTTTTTTAATTTCTTCATGATAGAGTCCAAACTGCTTATACCTTTTTTGAAATTTATTCTTGTCTTTTGGTGACCTTTTTTTGAAATTTATTCTTGTCTTTTGGTATTAATTTGTAGCCACATAATTATCCATTTTGCCTCTTATAATTACTTTTATTTCTCTGGTTTCAGTTATACTGTGTCTGCTTTCATTTCTTCATTTCTCATATTAGTTGGTCTTTTCTCTTTCATTCTTAATTTAGTTAAAAGACTGTCAATTTTGTTGATCTTTTCTGACAGCCAACACTTCATATTGTTATGTTCCTATTTTCACAATATCCTCTTGTGTTCATTCCAGTATTATGCTTAAAATTCCTTCTTTCTACTAATTTTGTGCTCATGTGGTACTTTTTCTTATTATTTGAGGTATAGGAAAGTGATCTGTGCTACAACATGACAATACCACAGAATTATCTATTAGGATACGCGGTGATCGCTTCTCGGCCTTTTGGCTAAGATCAAGTGTAGGATACGCAGTGAGTATATTCTGTGCAAAGGTAGGTGCTCATGGAGGAATGAAGTCCTGATGATTCCTTCTCTAGCCATCTTTCTGACATTCTCTGATTGATTTGAAGCTTGTATATTAGAAATCATCAGTATATTCATCTGAAAGTAGTAAGTGGAATGATTTTACTTTTCTCTTATTTGATATCTTTCAGTCATATCTTCACATGACACCCAGAACTTCCTGCGAAAACTGAGCATAGAAGCTTCTTTCCAGAAAGTGTCAATGGGTAGATACAAAAATAGTGCTGCTGAGAATTTACACTTAATGACAAATTGGAACAATGATGTGGAGAGTGAAGGACATCAAAGATATCATGAAGGACATATCCAAACAGAGACAGCTGCCTTTAATAAGAATCTATCTGCCCCAAATGGTGAAGGATATAAAACATCATGGAAAACCTCCCTTAAGTCAGCTGCTTCCACAAAGCAGTGTGTTTCTATAAGCAAAAGCTGCAATCAAATAATCAAACATACCTATTTGTGGAAAGACAATTTGGAAAATCTAGAAAGTTATCTAGTCCATGCTGAAAATAATGATTTGAACCATTTTGAGGATAGGATTGGATTGACCTATCAAATAGTTCTGAAAATCAGAGATTGAAAAATGAAGAACAACTTGCTAAGTGGGATCCGCTAGAGAGGTGCATCACCAAAGAGTCGACCCAACAAAATTACCAGAGCCCTTTCAATGGAGACAGAATTGCTCAATGCACTGAATCTGAGAAAACACTTAACCAGGACTCCAGTGTTCATATACGTATGAGGACGCAGTTTCCAGAGAACCGATATGAATGTTATAAATGTGGGGAAGTCTTTTCTCAAAGGTCTAACCTTATTATACATAGGAGTATCCATTTGGAAGAAAATCCTTATGAATACAATCAGTGTGAGAGAGCTCCTCACCAGTCTTCCAATGGTGGTGATCATCAGAGAATTAATGAGGCAAAAAACCCATTCAGATATACTATACCTGGGGCCGTGTTTAGTCAGTCATCAAGACTAAATATAAATAAGACAAAGCCTAGTGGAGAGAGAACAGACATTTTTAAGGAATGTGGTAAAGTCTTTGACTGGCCCTCAACCCTATCTCAACATCAGCGAATGAATACTGGAGTGAAACTGTACAAATGTGAAGAACGTGGTAAAACCTTTAAGAACTGTTCATCACTAACTGGACATAGGCAAATCCATACTGGAGAGAAACTCTACAAATGTAAAGAATGTGGCAAAGCCTTTAAAATTCGCTCAGCACTTACTCAACATCACAGAATTCATACTGGAGAGAAACCTTACAAATGTAAAGAATGTGGAAAGGCCTTTAACCAGCACTCACACCTTAATCAACATCACAGAATTCATACTGGAGAGAAACCTTACATATGTAAAGAATGTGGAAAGGCCTTTAGCTGGCCCTCAAATCTTACTCAACATCACAGAATTCATACTGGAGAGAAACCTTATAAATGTCAAGAATGTGGCAAGGCCTTTAAGCAGCAATCACACCTTAGTAACCATCAGAGAAATCATACTGGCAAGAAACCTTAAAAATATAAAGAACGTGAGAAGACATTTAAGGACTGCTCAACCCTTACACCACATCAGAGATTCATGTTGCAGAGTAACTATACACATATAAAGAATGAGTCCAACATCTCTCTCCCTGGAACTCACAACATCATAGTTATCATATAGGAGCAAAACTGTAAAATGTGAAGAAAGTGGCCAAGCCTTTAACTGGAATTCAATCCATACTCAATGTCACAAAATGCACCCTAGATTCAAACCCTAGAAACATAATGAATGTGGAAAGACATTCATTTTAATATACACTTTAGCAAACACAGAGACTGCTAAAGAAGGTAATTTGAAAGATATATTTAGAAAACTATTTGATTAAACATCAAACGTCAATAAATGTCACAGATATCAAGTAAAAGGAGTACATCAGTCACTCTCTTCAGACAATACTCTGTATCAAAATAGTTATTCTTTTTTTTTATAAAGATTTTATTTATTTATTTGAGACAGAGAGAATGAGAGAGAGAGAGAGCACATGAGAGGGGGGAGGGTCAGAGGGAGAAGCAGGCTCCCTGCCGAGCAGGGAGCCCAATGCGGGACTCGATCCAGGGACTCTAGGATCATGACCTGAGCCGAAAGCAGTCGCTTAACCAACTGAGCCACCCAGGTGCCCCTTAAAATAGTTATTCTAAGGAGAAAGACAAAGTTAAACACTTAGAAAATGTATATGCTATTATGTTTGAAAGATTTAGTGGGTGAAATTTTACATAGATACAATTAATTTCAATGTGCTTTTTTGTTACATTGACCCTATTTGAGATTTGTGACTAGCAAATAATAATGTATTTTATTCTCAAATCACTTCAGAAAATTCATTTATCCCTAGTGGGTGTATGAAACCATGAGGCTGATTGTTGCTACATCAAAGATATTAGATACCCTTCTGCATTATGTGGAGTTCATGCATCCCTAATTTTCCATGGAAGATGAAAGACAGTATAATACACAACATATGA
Source organism: Neomonachus schauinslandi (assembly GCF_002201575.2). Taxonomy (NCBI): domain Eukaryota; kingdom Metazoa; phylum Chordata; class Mammalia; order Carnivora; family Phocidae; genus Neomonachus; species Neomonachus schauinslandi. The sequence goes on from NC_058418.1 coordinate 3,980,392, forward strand.
AGAAAATCTAAATGGAGATGTTCTTTATGGTTATAACATTGATGTAAGTTATCATGAAATAGGTGTTGAGAACATCATTCTTCTCTATTTATTAAAACCAAAGAACTTCCTGAATATTAGAAATACGATGTTTTACTAATTGCTCTTTAAGGAAAAAAAGGTGGCACTTCAGTTAACTACTGATGTATCTTCGTAATAGCAATCTTTAGAGAGTATGAGTTGATGTGGTTGAAATGAAGAAATCCTGACAGATAACGGAAAGAGGATAGCTAACTCTTCCTTACAATGCCAGACAATTGTACATACACATTTGTTAAGACTGTCTTCAGGACTGAAATTTTTTTTGCTTTTTTTAAAGATTTTATTTATTTATTTGACAGAGAGAGAGATAGCGAGAGCAGGAACACAAGCAGCGGGAGTGGGAGAGGGAGACGCAGGCTTCCCGCAGAGCAGGGAGCCGATGCGGGGCTCGATCCCAGGACCCTGGGATCATGACCTGAGCCGAAGGCAGACGCTTAACGACTGAGCCACCCAGGCGCCCCAGGACTGAAATTTATGGAAATCACTACTCCCACATCATAGCATTTGAGTGCTTTTTAACGCTTGTATTCTGTATTTTGAACAGGGATACTAGAGTGGATTTGAAATGCATAACATAGTCTATGTGTGAACTTAATATATTTTAATTAATAAAACATAATAGTTTTTAACGTATTAACATGGATGTGTAATGAATGACATGTTTCCCCACCGCCAAGGTGAACCTATCTTATTTTATTCAAGGTTGTAGGGAACTGATATGTATCACCTATTTGGTAATGGGATGGAATAATATTCCTAGGAATCCATTTTCTCAGTGGCCTTAAGGTTTAAATAATGTGTGATTCCCCCCGCCTCCCAGTTTATCTGTTGTATCATTTTCTCCTCTTTGTGCTGACTATGATATTATTATGGATATATTACAGATTATGTGGAGGGTTTTTTTGTTGTTGTTTTTTTTTTATGTGGAGGTATTGTTGACATTTTGTCTCATGCACTCCATGATACGGCTACTTGGCATCCCCTTGGTGTAGGCAGTACTTTTGCAGGGACCTTGAACTGACACCTGCCCTTCTCACTAGTGTGTTCCCTAGACAATACTCTGTAGAGTCACAGGGCAGTGTAACTTGAGACGTGACAACCCAATCCACTCTTGTGAGCAACCATCTCTCCTTTTTCCCAAGGCTTTCCCCTCCTGTGTCTCCTGGAAAAGACTCCCACAAGGCTTACCTAGACCTGTTTTAGTTTGAATGGCCTAATCTGGACTTAAACTGGGACTCTAAAGCACTCCACCATGGCCCATAATAAAGGTGTGTGCCCCACTTTATACGTGGGGGTGTTGCCTTGACGCTTCTGTAAAGTACATGTGGGCATATGACCATGCTGCGTGTGTAATAGATACCCCAGAAGTAGGAGAAACCTCTCCCAAATGGAGTGATATTGTAGCCCAGGTAAGAGATAGAACATCTATAAGATGAAAAATTAGCATGTGGAGAACAGATGTCTTGAGTTGTACAATGGACTCTGCAGATTTAGAAAAACAATTTCTACTTGTTTTATTTCCTAGTTATCTACAGTGTTGCAGTTGTATTTTTTCTCATTTTTGTTTCCAGCTACATAGGCATCACAACCTTTTTTTTTTTTTGCCTGAGTTGTACAAGACTGTCTTCACTAAACACTTGAGATTAGAGAGATGGAAGGCCAATGGGTATTAATTCAGACATTTAGCACGAGGATGTGGGCTGTGAATCTAAGTAAAACACGATGAGGACACCATCCTTAGAGAGACAGGTAAGACCTATTAAAATAAAATGTGAAAAACTCTTTCTCTTGTGGGGAGGGACCTGGAGGTGGTCCCCTTTAGTCACTGCAAAGGAACAGGCAGCTCTTGGTGGTGTCATCTGATAAATACATGTAATAGAGGGAAGGAATTGGCAAATGTGGTGGGTTTCTGAGGAGTAGGGAAGTCCTACTTTATCTTGATGATTTAATTGAGTTCCTATTTGTTACTGAAAACCAGATGCTATTGGATGACAATGATGACCGTGATCACGCAGGCCTAAATCAGTGGCACTGGATGGAGAGGGGTAAGCGATGATGCAATCATTTGGGCACAGCTTTAAAAAGTCAAGTGGTAGAGTAGCTGTTGGAGATGAAGAAGCCTTCTGGACAGTGGAATAGGCAGGATCAGCAAGGCATGTGCTGTGGTTGAACCCAAGCATTACTATCCCGGGGATTAAACCCCAATCAAGTTTAGATCCACTGTAGATGGGTGGCATTTCATGAAAGTTGCTGCACTGCTGTGGGGACCTTCCTTTAGGGAATTCCATGATCAGTATAGTCCTGAGCTCTGGCTCTGTCCATGGCATTACACATGGATGTGTAATGAATGACACAGATTTGTTGGAGGAGTTCAACAATGAGAAGCAGTGAACATTTCTGCTTCAAACAGTCTACCCATGTTCACTGACCACAGAATGAATAAAGAAGATTTGATACGTATATACAATAGAATATTAATCAGCCTAAAAAGGAATGGAACCTTGCCATTTGCCACAACATGGATGGACTAGAGAGTATTACGCTCAGTGAAATAAGTCAGAGAAAGACAAATACCGTATGATTTCACTCCGATGTAGATTTCAACAAAACAAGTGAGCAATGAGAAAGAAAAAAAGAAAGGGAGAGGCAAAGTAAGAAACAGACTCTTAACTATAGAGAATAAGCTGATGATTGCCAGAATGGAGGTGGTTAGGTGGATGCATTAAATAAGTGATGGGGATAAGGAAGGAGTGCACTTGTGATGAGCACTGGGTGTCATATGGAATTGTGCAATCACTATTGTACTCCTGAAATGAATATTACCTTGCGTGTTAACTAACAGGAATGTAAAGAAAAACCTTTAAAAAATGCTTTTTACGGATTGGAGAAACTTTTTGTCTTAGGTCACCTGGCTCCCAGCAGTTGCCAAAATGTACCTTTGGAAATCAATTGAAACATTTATCTTTTCTCCCTTGCTGATTCCTCCCAAATTTGGAGAATCACACAGACTATTCTTATATTTTTAAACCAACATGTATATTTGCATAATTTCAATAAGCATCTGTTCTGATTATGACAAGACACATTGACACAGCTTGTAGGGGCACCTGGGTGGCTCAGTGGGTTATGCATTTGCCTTTGGTTCAGGTCATGATCCCAGCATCAGTCTCCCTACTCAGTGGGGAGTTGCTTCTGTCTCTCCTACTGCCCCTTCCACTGCTCATGCTCACTTGTTCTCTCTCTCTCAAATAAATAAAATCGTCAAAAAAACAACAACCCAGGGCGCCTGGGTGGCTCAGTTGGTTAAGCGACTGCCTTCGGCTCAGGTCATGATCCTGGAGTCCCGGGATCGAGTCCCACATCGGGCTCCCTGCTCGGCGGGGAGTCTGCTTCTCCCTCTGACCCTACCCCCTCTCATGTGCTTGCTCTCTCTCACTCTCGCTCTCTCAAATAAATAAATAAAATCTTTAAAAAAACAAAAAAAAAACAAAAAAAAAAAAAAAAAAAAAACAACAACCCAGAATTTAACAAAACCTGGTCATATAACCAAAGCTTTGACTGGAATCTCATAGCTGAGAAAGAGCTGCATAGACTCAGACATGACTCAAATAGCTATAAAGGATTAAGATTCACTTTATGGAACCAATGAAGCCCCCTTGGAAATATCAGCCTGATACCTTCCATACAGAGTTCCCAGCAGCCTTACCTGGTCAGTAAAGAAGAACATTTCCTAACAGGTACAAGAACCTAGAGATATTTGGGGGACTTCAAGAAGAGAGGAGTTCACCCAAATCTATAGGTGTCGCAGGCAATGTCTGGTGGCAAGTATTTGGCTTGGCTTCTGGCCTGGAGAGGCTGTTAAAAGTTCACTCTAGGTGGGGCGCCTGGGTGGCTCAGTTGGTTGGGCAACTGCCTTCGGCTCAGGTCATGATCCTGGAGTTCCAGGATCGAGTCCCGCATCAGGCTCCCTGCTCAGCAGGGAGTCTGCTTCTCCCTCTCCTGCTCCCCCCTCTTGTGCTCTGTCTCTAAAATAAATAAATAAAATCTTTAAAAAAAAAAAAAAGTTCACTCTAGAGATTCAATATGAAATGTTCAGCAAAGCTGGTTTTAAATAGTCTGTAAGTTAAAACTCTATTCTTGGTGCACTTATGTAAATAATCAGGCCACATTTTCTTTCTTGAACTAGACTTATTTTACAATAAAATTAGTGTTAACTTGGGTGTGTTTGGTCACAGAGTGATTATAAAGAAAAATGTTTCAATAACACATCTTTGTAGATAAAAGATTTTAATACTATTCATTATAAAGTGGACTAGATCCTGATTTTTTTTTCTAGTGTCATCCAGTTCCGGGCTCCGAATCCCCATTTCGATCTTTCTCCCAAGTTTCTAACTTGGAATCATTTGAGAACTAAAACTGCCTTTTTTCCTGAAGCTCTGCAGACTTAATATAAAGGACTTGATGTAAGAAAATCACCCTAATAGCTCATGTAGAGACAACCTTAGGGCTGTGGCTCAATGGGCCACTGAAAACATTAGCAGATGCATTTGAACAATAAACCAGGAAGATCTGCCACGTGGTCGCTACCTGCCCTCAGTCTATCTGGAGATACTTCAAGTCTGACATCTTGATGTCTACTCAACTGGCTACTCTTAGAAGATAAAAACTAGCTTAACATTTGATCTAATCATGAAGCACACAGTTCTTCTTTTGTTTTCATAGAATTGCCTCATTTAATCACATTACTTGTATCACAAGGCAATCCTTGAAAATACACCAGCATCATTGCCTCCTGAAATGACTTTGACTCAACTGACCTATTGTCAGGACTAAAATGCAGGATCAGTGATATGAAACAATTTATCAGGCCAACTTTCTTTTTTTTTTTTTAAGGGTAGCACTAGGATTTATTGAATTGTGCCTTGCAAGGTACAGGCTCTGGGGCTTGCCCATGGCGCTCTTGATGTAGAAAGCCTGGACGTTCTGCCAATTCTTCTTGAGCAAGGACACCAGGAAATTGACCACCAAGTGGATGTTGTACACAAGCTCGTCATCAGTCATCTTCACATGGCCAACAGCCACTGCCGGACACAGCACCTTCTTCATCTGGAATTTGGTGGTGGACTTCACTTCAGCCACTTTGGCCACCATGTTCTCATTGTGGGTCAGCAAGGGAGGGAACTTGCCAGCCTTATTCAGGCCTGGGCCTAGGATTCGTGGGATCCGCTTGATCAGAGATTCTGAAGCCAAAAAGGCATCATACTTCTTGGCCAGCTTCTTGACTAATTTCTTATTCTTGTTGAGTTTCTTCGGCGCCTCAGTGTCCATGTGGGGAATATCCACTGCCTTGGCCTCATCACAGTGCTGCTGAGCCCCCAAAACACATACGGAGAACTTGGGGCGGAGAGTGGACTTAAGCCTGACGGTGCCCGAGAAGCGTTTGTCCTTCTGAGGGTCATAGTTCTTCAGGCTGATCTGCAGCTCCACCATCTCCAAAAACTTCTCTGGTTCCCGTGCAGGACTTCGCGCACCGCCTCGTACAGGGTGTCGCGGGAGACTTTGCTGCTCATGGTTCTTCGCACTGCAGTAACTGGAAAAGGGTCAGGTCAACTTGCAATGTGTGAAACTCCCAAGGAAGTTAGATGGGGGAACTGAAGGGTTGTGGACAGCCTCTCTGCCCATCCCCCTCTCCCCCCAATGTGCCACTTTGGCCTGTGGATAATTTGAGCTGAAGGTACTTGAGAACCTGCAGGCTCAAGAGAACCTTTCCTCCCTGCCTTGACCACACAGTAGAATCTAAATTGGGGGGTCTTTCCCAGAATAAGGGTTATTAACAGAGACAAAGTTTATCTCAGTGACCCATCTGTAAGGTAAGACGAATATCTAATTACCAAATATGTGCTCTTCTTATCACCCTGTGAAGGGTTTTCCCTTGCTCTGAAGTTCCAGGCCCCAGAACATTTTGCCTTAGTTCAGGATGACACTTGCACCTCGTCTTGCCTGACATTCTTGGAATTTCCATGTCTATGTGGATTCCCTGTATGTACACCTATTTAATTTGATTGTCTCTTTTTAACTGCCTCATGTCAATTTGACTTAGTCCAGCTGGAGGGATCTTTGAGGGGACAAGAATTCTTGTTCTCTGACAGAGGATTTGATTTTAATGCCTCAGTTCCTGGCATCTTATTTAAAGTATCAAAGAAGAGGAGCAGTAAGAAGTACTTCTACAGGAGTTGGTGTTTTTTTTGTTTTGTTTTGTTTTGTTTTAAAGATTTTATTTATTTATTTGACAGAGAGAGAGATAGCGACAGCAGGAACACAAGCAGGGGGAATGGGAGAGGGAGAAGCAGGCTTCCCGCCGAGCAGGGAGCCCGATGTGGGACTTGATCCCAGGACCCTGGGATCATGACCTGAGCCGAAGGCAGACGCTTAACGACTGAGCCACCCAGGCGCCCCCAGGAGTTGGTGTTTTGAGTTCAGTTTTTGTCACTATTTCAGAAGGTTCCTTATTTCCTGTATGGTTACTATCTTGTCGTCGTTTCCTTTAAAAGCTTCTCAATACCAGTCAAAATATGTATCCCACTTGGTTTGTTTAGTTTAATAGTTGGCCCTCTCCAGGTGGGTACCTAAGTATACAAATTAGGTATTTTAAAGGGTCCTCATTTGGGCCACTTGAGCATTAAGATCATCTTTAGTATAATTTTCTATTTATTTAGATCCTTACAAATATCTAATCCATGTGTGTTAAACATGGGTCCTATCAGATTGTTGGAAGGTGGTTCCCTGTTCCTTTTTTTCCCATTGTGATGCTTTATTTTCCATCCTCGTGGGTTGAAATGCTCAGCACTACCTCAGGGGATTTAGCTAAAAATGAATGTGGTAGAGTGATCTTGCTCCCTCAGGTGTCACCCTGGAGATGGTTGATTATATTTTGTGTCTTGGTTTTCCTGGATTTAGCCTGGCTAAATTCAAAGTGCTCAGCATGCTAAGTGGCTGATTCTTCTATGCTTCCCCTGATGGAGCACCTAAATTATTTGTATCGTGAATGGGAATCCCTGTGGGATGGCTGCCGGGTGCTGAAGTTGACTCTGCCACTGTCTACTGAGGGAACTAATATCCTTTGTGTTTGATTTCATTCAGAATCTCATCTACAGAATGCATTGATTTTATTTTATTTTTTTTAAAGATTTTATTTATTTGACAGAGAGACACAGCTAGAGAGGGAACACAAGAAGGGGGAGTGGGAGAGGGAGAAGCAGGCTCCCCACTGAGCAGGGAGCCTGATGCGGGGCTCGATCCCAGGACCCTGGGATCATGACCTGAGCCGAAGGCAGATGCTTAACGACTGAGCCACACAGGTGCCCCCGCATCAAGCATTTAAATGGGCCACATTGTAAAGAATTTTAAATTTCTAAGAGGCTGATGCATCTGTGCCACAGACTTGCAATTTGTGCTTCTTCTGACTCTAAAGTCTGTTGTGGCCATGCAGTATTATAAAAGAAAATCACCTTCCTTTTAGTAGAGTCATAAGCGAATGCCAGTGATTTCTTAACATTCACCCTAATGCGGTGCAAATGGAGAGCAAGATCAGACACACAATTTCCCATTCGTGGCCAAAAAACAACTTCAACAACACAAGGACAGAACCAGAACTAAGTAGCCTCTCAGATTATGTAAACTCGTATCAGCAGAAGAAGACTAAACATCACCAAAATGTGTTTATGATGAAACTCAAAGCAAGTAACAAGAAATTTCTCTGGTGTCATCACATGCCAAGTTATCTACCAAGAGAGGTCTTTGCAGCCAGATGCCTATTTCTCTCACTGAAAAATGAAAGCACCATGCTCAAGACTTCTTTCACATTTTTCCTTCATAGTCTCTTAAACTTAACTTTTTTTTTAAGTTTTTTTTTTTTTTTTATTCATGAGAGACAGAGTGAGAGAGAAAGGCAGAGGGAGAAGCAGGCTCTCAAGGAGCAGGGAGCCCGATGCGGGACTCGATCCCAGGACCCTGAGATCATGACCTGAGCCGAAGACAGACACTTAACCATCTGAGCCACCCAGGCGCCCCAAACTTAACTTTTTGATATGCACATTCCTTTTAAACTAACCTTTTAATGCACTGTTTCTTGGTTCATGACAATTTAATTCCAAATTTTATTTTGTGCCTTTAAAACAGAGCAACTGCTTTAAAAAAAGGGGGGGGGGGTTGGGGTGTGTGTGTGTGTGTGTTTGTTTTGTTTTGTTTTTTAAGACAGAGATTGCCTGTGAGTTTGGGGGTGAGGTGCAAAGGGAGAGTACGGAATCTTCAGCAGATACTGTACTAGTCCCAGATCCAGAGTCGGAGCTTGATCTCAGGACCCTGAGATCATGACCTTAGCTGAAACCAAGAGTTGGAAGCTTCACCAACTGAACCACCTGAGCACCCCCACTTTTTAATATTTTCTTTTTTTTTTTTTAAAGATTTTATTTATTTATTTGAGACAGAGAGAATGAGAGAGAGCACATGAGAAGGGGGAGGGTCAGAGGGAGAAGCAGACTCCCTGCCGAGCAGGGAGCCCGATGCGGGACTCGATCCAGGGACTCCAGGATCATGACCTGAGCCGAAGGCAGTCGCTTAACCAACTGAGCCACCCAGGCGCCCCTAATATTTTCATTCCAGTTAACATCAAGTGTTTTCTTAGTTTCTTGTATACAATATAGTGATTCCACAATTCCATACATCACCCAGAGCTCATCAGGACAGGTGCACTCCTTAATCCCATCCCCTATTTAAGCCTTCCCCGTAACCCACCTTCCCTCTGCTCACTTTCTATCTTTCCCTCAAAATCTTAGAAAATAAAAAAGTGTATCTCTTTCTGAGCATGAGTCCTATCCACATGCTACTTCAATAAGTTTACTAAGTTGCACCATAAAACATGGCAAGAATTCTTTCTTACCGTTGTGAAGGATCCCACAATTTTGTTACCAAAAAAACCCAAGCCAGTTGCTATTCCTTCAAAAACCTAATGCACAAGGCATGAGTTTTGATTGAAAAGAAATATCACCTTTTTTCAGGAGGCCAGCCACTTGGGAAGAAGACAGACTCATGCCCAAAAACCAACTCTAAGGGCTCTGTCAGGCCTTTGGATTTGAAGGGAAGTTGAGGGTAGTTAATCAGTAGGAGGGGAGCAGGGTAGTCTGTAACACTTTTTGATTGCCTGCAGATTCACTGGTGCCACCTACAGATGTTATGGAGGTCCTCGGAGGTTGTGTATGGGTGCTCCGGGGGAGGTTCTGCAATAAGATTTGATTACCAGTCTTTCTAGGAAACAATGTATGATGTATAGTTATACAAAAGAAGAGTCTAGTTCATCACTCACACAGGCTAAAGGTGCAAGGTGAAACTTACAGTCTACTAAGTTGGCCAGAGGGGTCAAGGCACGGCTTCCTGGTAAGTTAAAAAAACGTCCTCTGGGTTTATTCTGTGGCTGCAAATGAAATTATTTCCTTCTGTTGTGAGACTGATATATATGCCAAGAAAAATTAGATGGGAGACTTCTGTTGATGAGGGAGCAGAAGGCAAACTGATGACAAAGCACAAGCTGATGACCCTCAACCCTCGCAACCCCCACTCCCAGGTGGGATATGTGTGACATTCCTCAGGCACTTCTGGCTGCCCTAAAGCTAAGGGAAGGAAAAACAAATGGTTAACTTATAGAGATTCCAGTCCTGCAAGACAGGAGTTTCCCTCAGTTTACAAATGTTTTAGTGATTTACAAGAAAAAGCATTCTTATCAAGAACATAACTTCGAGATGAAAACTCCCAACTGTCTTAATGTTAATGCTTTACTAGAGGGAAAGACAATCTTAACTTGACAATCGCAAGGCCTCCAGTATTTTGTAGGTCCTCTTTAGCATGTGAAAATTCTTTTGAAAACCTACCTCCCTTTTCCTTATCTCAACTCCCTAGTATATATTCAGTCGCCCCTCACAACCCTGGTGCAGCCGCTCTTTCTGCTAGTGGGTCCTTTCCCTGTGATTTTTAGTAAGACCACTGTTTTGCACCAAAGACATCTCAAGAATTCTTTCTTGGTCATTGGCTCCGGACCTCACCCCACCAAACCTCACCTATATTCCAAAACTTCATCATATGGTGCCCACACTTGGGGCTTTGAGTCTTTTCACCTGGACTCTGAGCTACTGTGCAGACTTGGTGAGTACTATATCTCCTCTTCCTTACTCTTATTCCAGGGGCTTTTCAAGGTGTATGGTCTTATTGGAACACTTTTCATGTTGATTGCTCAGGCTGTAATCCTCCAGCCTGTGGCTTCTCTATGGAGAGGAGAAAGCCTGCCTTGTGGCTGGAAGTTAGGACCGTGCCTGGGATGGTCATAAGACCCAGAAATTTGATGACCTTTATTCCTGTCCTTACTCAATGTCATCTATCTTGGGCCCAGGACAGCCACCTAAGTCACCAGGATGACTACCAATCTTAAGACTCCTATGTAAGGTTTCCTCCTCATTGGTCTAATGTGATCCCCTCCACACCTCTGGTCTAGCTGCTTCTGACTGTGAGACCTCCACTGGGAGCCAGCGAAACTGATGAGGGAGCAGAAGGCTAGCTGGAAGACAAAGCACAAGCTGACACCCTGCACCCCCCACCCCCACTCCTGGGTGGGATATGTGTGACATTCCTCCAGGAAGTGCCTACAGCCCACTGACAAGTCCTTGAATCAGGCAGAGTGACATTCCTCTAGGGACTCAACTGCCTTGATGGTAATACTTTGCTAAGGGCAAAAGACAATCTTAGCCCAACCCCCAGGGTCCTGTAAGTCTACTTTAACATATAAAAGTTCTTTGGAAACTTCCTTTATCTCTACCCCACCCCCGCAGATACATATTGGCAATCATCCCCCAAGCGTATGACCCACTGATTCACATCTGAAGGGTCTCATGACCAGGTTTTATTAGGCAGTAATCAACATTTTCCCAACAATAGCTAGCCCCTTCAAGGTCCTGGAAACCTTGCTTCCAAATTCCTTAGAGACTTAGACTACCCCTAACCCCTTCCCAACTTACTGGTATATAATAGGCCACTCCTCATGACCCTGGTGCGGCTTTTTCTACCTCCGGGTCCTGTCCCCGTGCTTTAATAAAATCACCTTTTTGGACAAAAGACATCTCAAGAATTCTTTCTTGGTCATTGGCTTCAAACCCTAATGTTCTTTCCTGTATCATTAGTGCCTTACTAGACAACCTTAACTTGACAATCACAAGACTCTAGTATCTTGTAGGTCCTCTTGAGCATATGAAAGTTATTTTGAAAACTTCCCTTCTTCCCTACCCCCAACTCCCAAGTATATAATCAGCACAACCCCAGTGCAGCAGCTCTTTTCTGCCCACAGCTCCTGTCCCCATGCTTTAATAAAACCACCATTTTGCACCAAAGACCTCACCCCACCAAACCTCACCTACATTCCAGAACTCCCATCAAAACCAGTCCCCAATTGAATTAAAACCCAACTGGGGACCATTTCCTAGGGAAGTTGGCTGTAAAGACTACATGTGTTGGAATGTCTCTTGGATCATAATGGATTTCTATCTTTACTGTTTTCTGTTAATGTCCTCTACTAACTACTTAAATTACAAAATTGGGTAATTTCCCCTTGTAAAACTTTTCTAGTGTTTTCCATGGGTTAAAAGTCACAGGGCATGAGACACAAGGCGCAGCATTTCCATCTATTCACCAGGTACCCATCTGTGGCCTAGGTTGGGATGCGGAAGGAGAGGGATGCTGGCATTCCTACCAGGGGAGGGGGGGCAGGAATGCCTTTGTGGTAAGGTGGGATGATAATCAGTTGCGATTTTTGTTTGAGGGATGCCTCGTCGCTTTTGACACATGGAACCTCTGACATACCCTGCGTGGGACACCACCTGGGAGTCAGGGGAGATTTTGTTAATGGGCCTTCTCTACTTTTCTAGGAGCATGGCCTTAGTAGGCTTCTTCAGTTCCCAAGGACTCTCCCTTGGGATACCTTTTAACTCACTGGAAACCATTTGGATTGCAAAATTTAAGAAAGATACTGCATGGCCTTAGTAGGATCTATCAGTTAGATCTCTTCTGTAGGAAACAGGGAAAATAGACATAGGTACCCTAGGTCCATCCCAGGCTTTCAGGGCTCTAAGTCAGGACCTGAACCTAAGGGCCTCTTGGAGAACATGTTTGGTTGTAACCAGACCAGTGAACTCCCTCCTGATATATTGGATGATAATTATCTAAATAGGCCTCCTCCAAATAAACCCAGGTTATGGGTTGCTGGAGGAAATAGGCCATTCCGGATGAAGGGGACTCTGCCCCCCCACCCCCCACTGTTCCTCCTCCTAATAGATGTGGAGGCTTCTCCCTCACTCATTTCCCAGATTAATGGCTCTAATTGGAGCCAGCTGTGGTTAGTCCACCACAGGACGGGGACTTTAAGGACTATTCCCCAAGCAGCTGCTGAACTCCCTTTGTTTTGGGAGAAATTCCCTGTCCTTTCTGGCCTCTCATGGACTTCCTAATTCCACTTGTTGGTGGAAAAAGCATGGCGCTTGATCATCTGTCCACGTGGATGATCTTTAGAATTGGGAACCTTCTTTCTGCATTCTGGCAGCACTTCCCCTCTACTGTCTTCCCTCCCCCTCCTCCTATTTCTGCACCACCATGGGTGCAGCTTGAATAACTGGCTTCTATACTGTCCTCAGTGCCTCCTGCATCGTTGCCTCCTCCTCCTATCTGGCCAAGGAGCAAAGAGCACCCCCTGGACTTAACACCACCATTTCAGATTTCCCCACCAGTGTCCCAGGTAAAAATTGACAATGGGGAGGATCCAGGTGGAACATATTTGGTATTTAAACTAATTTAAGTTTGTTGGTTTAATTAAGATAGACATGTCTTTAAAGTTACTGGCATTAAATATGAAACTTTTATTCTGTTGAGGTTTGCTGAAGGTCAAATAAGCTCTTGCTACCTCTGTTGCAATTTGTTAGCAAAAAATGACTTAAAATGATGGTTAATCTTGTCTGTCTCAAAATTTTCATGGGTAATTGTTAAGATAGCTTTCAAAGTTTTTGGTAACCTGAAACTTTAAAAGTTTTGCTTATCTCATGATAAATAGGATTAAATTCGTTGGACATCAAGTTTTATTTCAAATGAGATAAAATACTAAAGCATTGATTACTGAACGTAGGTTTGTGCTTTTGACTTCTTATTGCAAAGGAACTAAGGATATTTGAATCTGTCGGTAAACATGCTTTGTGCTTAACTGATTCATAAATTTGCTGTCTAAAGAGTTCTGGTGTAACAGTTCACCATTGATTACTACTTAGTCTTCACTGGAGACTAAGGTTTCGAAGAGTTCAAAATTCTGCTAAATGTAATTAAGACTGATAGAAATAAGAAAAGCAACTCTGTGCATAAGAAAGATCAGCATTTTTTTGAAGGTAAAAGAAAGTAATTTTGTCCTAAATGAGACTGGTTCTTTGGAGAGAAATGGCTTGGGACAAAACCTGAATTCAAAGGAAAGTTGTAGAAGGTTGTGCAGGGAAATCTTTGGAAACTAATTTTAGATGTGGTCAGAATAGACTAAGACTGAAATGAATGGAGGGCTCCTGGGTGGCTCAGTTGGTTAAGCGACTGCCTTCGGCTCAGGTCATGATCCTGGAGTCCCTGGATCGAGTCCCGCATCGGGCTCCCTGCTTGGCAGGGAGTCTGCTTCTCCCTCTGACCCTCCCCCCTCTCATGTGCTCTCTCTCATTCTCTCTCTCTCAAATAAATAAATAAAATCTTTAAAAAAAAAAAGACTGAAATGAATGGATTTAAAGTACATTGGTGTAAGATTGAAAGTCTACTTTCTGTTAAAAGGAAAGTTTTCATGACTTGGTCTGCTCTTGATAAGAAAATGTAAACAGTTGTTTTCTCTTTGCCTGCCCAGAAAAACCAGTTTCTATGTTTTGCCTTTATCAGTTCTTTAAGGATCCCTAATCCTTTATAGGCATGGGCTTTAAAACTTTCTAAGGTTTTAACAAAGTTCCCCAAGATTTAAATCATAAAACAGTCTTGTTGACTAGGCTTGTTTGCTTGGTATGTTACCTCTGGTATAAGGTCATCATCACTTGATATTCTGATTATTGAAGTGTTATGTGTCACAGAAATAACGGAATTTCCTTGTGAATTGCATCATAATGAACTCTCAGATCATTAACAATATCCATTTCTGAGTTCTTGTCATTTCTAATTGTTCTTATTCTCTTGCAAAATAAGTTTCATCTGCAAGGAGGTTCCTACAAAGGACTTTTAGGACAAATACAGGTATTCAATATCTTTTTTTTTTTTAAGATTTTATTTATTTATTTGACAGAGAGAGACACAGTGAGAGAGGGAACACAAGCAGGGGGAGTGGGAGAGGGAGAAGCAGGCTTCCCGCCGAGCAGGGAGCCCGATGCGGGGCTCGATCCCAGGACCCTGGGATCATGACCTGAGCCGAAGGCAGATGCTTAACGACTGAGCCACCCAGGCACCCCAGGTATTCAGTATCTTTAAGATCAAAACTGAATGGGTAAGAATTTCCAGAACTAACTAAAAAGATGTTTATAGTTTTGTTACTCTTGAAACATCGATGATTCTCTAATGTTTGCTCTTCCAGATTAAGGAAACTTTCTCTTAAGATATCTGTGACTTATAAGAATGTGATAAAGTATTCACAAAGTGAACAAATTGAAGCATTTGACTTTTCTCTCTACCCGAACCCTCTGAAATTCAAAAAGTCTCAGTAAGTATTCTTTCTTTCATGGTAATCATAGTCATTTGCAGGAGTTCAATAAGAATCTTTTCTTCTCCTAACAGGACACCATTAAAAACACCGGTTATTTTACCAAGGCTTTGACTGGAACATCATATTTGAGAGACATGCATAGACTCAGATATGACCAAACAGCTTGAAAAAACTAAGGTTGACTTTATGAAATCTGGAGCCATAAAGCCACTTGGTAATGTTGGCCTGTTACCTTGCTTACAGATTTCCCAGCAGCCTTACCCGGTGAGTAAAGAATGTCACATTCTGGCAGGTGCAGGAACCTCGGGATATATTGGGGACCTCAGGAAGAGGGATCTGCCTACATCTACAGGTATTGCAGGCATGTCTGATGGCAAGTACTTGGCTGGGCTTCTGGTCTGGAGAGGCTACTGAGAGTTCAGCTTAGAGATTCCTTATAAGAAATTCCAGCAGAGCAAATTCTAAAAGATCTTATATGATCAGTCATTATTCTTGCTGAGCTTATGTAAATAAGTAGGCCAAATTTGTTAAAATTGGACTTGTTCTGAAAGTGAATTCATCTTGATTTGCCTATCTCTGGGAATAAGGGTGATTTTAGAGAGAAATTATGTTTCAGTAACACATCTTTGCAGATGTTAAATCCTAGTTCTGATGGTCTTGGAATGTTATTTGCCTAAGCTAGATAACTTGAGGTAAACTTCAGAAAGGTTGTCACACTAGTTCTTGCATAGACAACCTCCTTGCTTGTTACTCTGTGGGATAATAACAGGACCCCATGAGCATATGATTATTTGAACAGCTGAAAAGTGGGATTGATTCCCCAACAATTGTGTATCTCAACTAGCACATTGACCAACTCTGAGGCTCGGAAGGACTAAACCGCTCCTTAAAAACTGGAGCGTACCCCAGTCCATGGGGTTAACTGTGGACTTGAGATAATGGATGACCCCACTTTCTCTGATTAGATTGGATGATGCACTTGGGGATACCCTTATCTATTGAGACGAGTCCTCTACCACTTGCTGGTGATTCCTTGTAGTTAGGATATTCTTAAGGCTAGACCTCCAACAAAGAGGGCTCTTCGATGGTTTTATTCCTTAGTAATGTTTGTCCCAGGAACTACCTCTATTGATGTAACACTAGCCAACCATATAACATCCCTCCTGGTCAAAGGAGCCTCAGAGCTCACAATGGGACAGTCCCTGACTATAATGACTTCCCATCAGGTTCAGAGTGTCTTAGAGACCAAAAGCCACCAATGGACGATGGGAGGCTGACTTACTAAATACCAGTCTATGCTTGTAGATACACCTGAAATATACTTAAAACCTATGAAACTTTAAACCTAGCTATGGTAATGCCTGACCCTGACCATTGTACCTCTGTAGAGCGTAACTGTTCAGATGTTACTGCTGTTGTTTGTTCTACTCAACCAGCTGTAAGAGATTCCCCTATCAAACTTGCAGATGACAGTTGGTTTACTGGTTGCAGTAGTTTCATGGAAAAAGGAAATAAGAAAAGCTGGGTATGCTACAGTGCTCACGTGTGCTTTGCAATTGCCAAAGTCTTAAAAATTAATATTTGTACTGACTCCAAGTATTGCTTTCCTAGTCCTGCATGCTCATGGAGCAGTTTGGAAGAAAAGGGGATTATTATTAAGCCATAACTCCCCAATCAAATATCCAAGTAAATTATTACTCTTCTTGAGGCTGTACACCTACCTAAGGAGATAGCTGTAATACACTTTAAAGGACATCCAAAGGATATGACCCTAGAATCTAAAGGAAACAGTTTGGTAGACCATGCAGCCAAGAAGGCAGCACAAAATAAACAAGTATCAAGTCTTTTCTCCAATAAAGTCCATAAGTCCAGTCTGTTCAGACCAAGAAATTCACATAGCCCAGGAACAAGGATATTAAAAAATGAACAGGACTGGCTTGTGGATAATGAAGGAAAAGACCTTTATACCCAAAAATAACCAATGGAAGGTAATACAGGGTTTACACCAGGCTACTGGTTTGTGTAGAAAGGCCACAGAGGTGACAACAAACAAACAAAAACTTCGCTAAGAAAAATTGTCCCTAGATTTGGACTCCCTTGGTTCCTACAAAGTGACAACAGACTGTCTTTTACTACACAAATCCAAAAGATGACCTTCCAAAACTGAATAGCCCTTGATATCTTTTTTAAATTTTTATTTATTTATTTATTTGACAGACACAACGAGAAAGGGAACTCAAGCAGGGGGAATGGGAGAGGGAGAAGCAGGCTTCCCGCTGAGCAGGGAGCCCGACGCGGGGCTCGATCCCAGGATCCTGGGATCATGACTCCAGCTGAAGGCAGACGCTTAACCGACTGAGCCACCCAGGTGCCCCGCCTTTGATATCTTGACTGCAGTTAAAGGAGGTCCAGAATTAGATGAATGTCTTCTAATGGTACCCAGTGGCTATTTGGCTCTAATTTGTGTCCATGGCTTCCCTCAGGCTGGATAAGCCACTGTACTCTGGGTTTTGCCTGGATGCATAGAGCAGTATTAAAACCATTACCAACCCAGCCAACCTTCTAAATGTATTTGTATTTCTTTAATTAATTAATTTATTTATTTGACAGAGAGCACAAGCAGGGGGAGCAGGAGAGGGGGAAGCAGGCTCCCCGCTGAGCAGGGAGCCTGATGTGGGGCTCCATCTCAGGACCCTTAGGGCATGACCCAAGCCGAAGGCAGATGCTCTAACAACTGAGCCACCCAGGCACTCCTAAGCTTATGAATTTAAAACAATCGTGAACACATTCTTTGTCTCATAGGTATGGCCACCTAATTTTTTTTTCCCTCTTTGGGACTGGAGGTTGTTTGACACATGAAAGCTCTTAATAAGTACACAACCAAAGCCCTGAATGACACTCAAATAGCATTTCTCTACTAAATACTGAAGTAACACAAATGTATAAAGCAATTTTACAAAATAGAGAAGTGTAAGATGTTGTAATTGCTGCACAAATCACAAAAACAAAATGCTGTGTATACAGTCCAGATGACCACAAAAGTATTTCTGGGTTTCTAACAGACATGGACACTCAAATTGGCACTTTAAACAATCCCTCTCTTTCCTTTAATGCTTAGGTAAACTCCTGGAGTCAGAAGATTTTTGTCAACTATCAAAGGACTCTTATTTGGGCTTTTTGTTTTGTTATTCTAATCATGTTTTGCTGTTTTCTCCCATGTCTCCCCACTTGGTGCCAAGACTCCTTAACTGTCATAACTTCAAGCCCACAGATGGCCCTTTCCACTCAGGATATCTACACATGCAGTCTCCCTTGGATTCAGCTGCCTCTGTTTTCATAACTCATATCTATATAAGCCCCAACTGACCAACGTTGACCCATAGGTAGGGATATCTCTGTGTACCTATTCAGCAGGAAGAAGTTACAAAAGATGAGAACTTGCACGCTCAGCAACCTTAAAGATTTAAGGGTCGAGAAACTGTTGGGGGGGCGGTGGCGGGAATGATGTGGGAAAAAAGGCAGAAGAAAAATTACTATATTTCCTTACTATCTACAGCCCATTGACAAGTCCTTGAAACAGGAAGAGTGACCTTCCTCCAGGGACTCAACTGCCTCCAACTTAATACTTTGCCAAGGGCAAAGGCAATCTTATCCCAGCCCCCAGGATCCTCTAAGTCTCCTTTAACATATAAAAACTCCTTTGGAAACTTCCTTTATCTCTACCTGGCAAAATACATGTTGGCAATCAACCTCCAAACATAGGACCCCCCAATATACATCTGAAGGATCTCATGACTGAGTTTTTACTAAACAGTAATAAATGACCTTTCCTAAAAATAGCTAGCTCCCTCAAGGTCCTGGAAACCCTGTTTCCAAAATACCTGGGAGGCTTAAGCTATCCTTAACCCCCTCCCAACTCCAAAGTATATAATGGGCCACTCCTCATGGCCCCAGTGCAGCTCTTTTTCTGCCCACAGATCCTGTCCTGCTTTAAAAAAACCACCTTTTCGCACCAAAGACCTCTCAAGAATTCTTTCTTGGCTATCAGTTTTGAACCCTAATGTCTTTTCTACATCATCTATTAAGAAGAGAGATGATACCAGAAATTAACTTTTCAGATCATAAACAGTTGCCTGCATGGAGTGGTAAGCCGTTGTTTGACATACATTTCCTCTTTCCTGTGAATATATGTCCCTGCTTTGAAATTCTACATTCCTACTTACTCTGTGACAGTGGCATGTAAGCTTCAATCACCTGTCTTTGAGCCTCATGTCTTTCAGTTTCCCATAATTAAAATTCTGTTTTTTATCTTGTTAGACGTCTTGAATCATTTTAATTATTAGACTGGCCAAAGAATTGAGAATGGAGCAGGAAAAACAAATTTTCCTCTCCTAACATTCATTTCTCTTTTTTTATTTTTTTAAAAAAAATATTTTATTTATATATTTGAGAGAGAGAGAATGAGAGAGAGCACGAGAGGGAGGAGGGTCAGAGGGAGAAGCAGACTCCCTGCCGAGCAGGGAGCCCGATGCGGGACTCGATCCAGGGACTCCAGGATCATGACCTGAGCTGAAGGCAGTCGCTTAACCAACTGAGCCACCCAGGCGCCCTTAACATTCATTTCTGTTGTATGAACTGACCTCCATGCTTTAGACCCAAAATATAATGTGAAGAGTTGGGGATAAGGAGGAACAGCAGCTTTATTGCTTTGCCAGCAAAGGAGGCTGCAGCAGGTCAGGGTCTTCAAAACTGCAAGCCCATCCAGAGGAAGGGGTTGGGCTTTTGTAGGGAAATACAGGATCTAGCCGGTTTCCACAGGAACTGTGTGTTGCCAACCCTGTTCATTACGTTGTCAGGGTGGAAGAAGGTTCCTGAAACAAAGGCTCCCTTCCCTCCTGAGAAAGGAAGAGGGAAGGATTTGGGCAGGGGAGGTTTGGAGGGGAGAGGAATAACCTGGAACAATGCAGCCATTTGGATTTTTGTTCAACTTGATGCTTTTAAGTGGTTTCCATTTCAGTCACCAGGACAACTATAGGAAGACTACTTCATATTTCACAGTGAGAAACCACTCAGTATTTTCTAGAATGGGTAAAATAAAAAGGATAAGACACCAAATTTCAGGGAGAATGTTGAGGAATTCTCATATCTTGCTGATGGTATGGTAAAAGTACATTCAGTTTGGAAAACCGTTTTGGAGTTACATATGAAAATAAACATTTACCTAATGAAGGGGAGCTTTTTGTCACCCTAAAATATGTCTCTGGCCTAAGGATTATATTAGGCTGGTATTTTTTTTTTTTAAGATTTTATTTATTTGACAGAGACACAGAAAGGGAGGGAACACAAGCAGGGGGAGTGGGAGAGGGAGAAGCAGGCTTCCTGCGGAGCAGGGAGCCCGATGCGGGGCTCGATCCCAGGACCCTGGGGTCATGACCTGAGCCGAAGGCAGACGCTTAACGACTGAGCCACCCAGGCGCCCCTTATTTATTTATTTTTAAGATTTTTTAAAAAATTTATTCATTTGACAGAGACAGACTCAGCGAGAGAGGGAACACAAGCAGGGGGAGTGGGAGAGGGAGAAGCAGGGAGCCCGATGCGGGGCTGGATCCCAGGACCCCGGGATCATGACCCGAGCGGAAGGCAGACTCTTAAGGACTGAGCCACCCATGCGCCCCTAGACTGGTTATTTTAAATATCCATTAGATTAAGGTGCCTGGTCACCTCCCCAAATGCTTCCCAATAGGATCACGTGTGGAGTTTCAAAAAGGATCACATCTGCTGCCCTCCCCCTCAGATTCTGTCAATTGGTTTGGCTGAAAACTACAGTGTTGTGTTAATTAAGGGCTCCAGGTGATTCTAAGTGAGGCCAGGTTTAAGCACAAGGACTCGAGGTGAGAGCGGGCTCTGGCTTAAGGAGAGGTAACAGGGTCTCTGCTACGTGAGTCTGGGAGGGTCAGGTCCTTGGAGCACAGGGTTCCTAGGCTGTAGCTGAATTTGTGGGTGCCTGTGGGAGGGGAGGCCCCCTGAAAGCAAAGAAGGAAAAGTCAAGGCTAAGTCTCCCAGGAGGAGCTCAGTTTTTGAATAGCTCCTGACACAAAGGACTAGGAAGTTGGGCTTTTTCTGCGTTTCAGGGTCCTGCCTTCAGGGAAGCAGTTTCAGGTGAAGAGGCTCTGTTGTTGGCTTTAAGGGCATTTTCTCCTGATGCTGCTGTGATTTCTCCACAAATAACTTGTGAGAAAGAAATTAGAGGACGAGGTGAAAGAAGAAATGGCCAGTTCTCAGGTAAGCTTGGTGTTCCAGGAGAGGCCATGTCATGTTTTTCTCCTGAAATTCCTTGCATTTAGAAATTGCCTATGTTAATTCCTGTAGTTCTGATGTTTCTCCCTTATGTTTTCACCTATTTTTAAGATCTTTTCAGAAATGACACTCAAGGTGAGGTGTTCATAACACTTGTCTATATCCCAGAGCCTTCTCTCCTGTGTCTCCAACCTGGCTTATAATAGGGCATCAACAGTTGTTACTTTGAATTAAAGTCCTCCAAGTATTGAAAATATTTTCTTGGTGACAGATCCACAGCGGAAGGCATTGAGTCTTAAGATTCCTACTGCTGATGAGGTTTGTTCCTGGGATATCAGTGAAGGAAAACATTTCTAATTTAGGTCCCATGTGGTTACTTTATCAGCTCTGTGTAGACCAGGGGTAAGAAAATTAAGAAATAAACCCGATGAATTTGAGGTCCAGAATAACTCCAAAAGTTCTCTGAAAGAAAAGTGGGGCGGGGGGGGTGCTTGAGACTTGCTCTTTAGAACGTGAAACAGATATTCTATTTAAAATAACCCTAGAGGGGGAGCTGGGGGGCTCAGTTGAGGAAGCCTCAAGACTGTTGATTTCAGCTCAGGTCATGGTCTCAGTCCTAGAATGGAGCTCTTCCTTTGGCTCCATGCTCAGAGGGGAGTCAGCTTGAGATTCTCTCCCTCTCCCTCTACCCCTCCCCTGCACTAAAATATAAATAAATCTTTAAATAAAATATACTGGCCATTACAGGACATGGAAACTGGTGTCTAAATGTGGTGTCTCTGCCAGTCAGATGGGGACCCCAAATGTGGGTCCATGATTGGGTGGAAGTCAAGTGGGAATTGAAAAGAATTCACCTGAGGCAGAACCACGTTGTTAGAAGTTTCCTGAATACACTGCGAGAGAGCACCAGGCAGGACAGCCGAGGAGCGGCTGTCTGCAAGGAGCAGTGGGTGGGATGGGGGCTCTTTTAAAAGCAGGAAGGTGAGAAGGTGTGGGGATTTACGGAATTTTTCCTTCCCTTTTCTGGTCACTGAACCTGGTTGTCAGTAGCCCGTTGGTTAATGGGCCTATGGCTATTTTGAGGTGGGTCATCTGTTGGGCCAGTCTCTGTTCAGCCAAGGGGTCACTGTGGGCTCTTGCCTAAAAGCAGCCTCTATAGAAACTATGGGTGATGGAACTGTATATATATCCACTGTATTTTCATAATTAGATTTATATTCTGAATTCCTGCTTTCAGACAACAAGGAAACACCAGTGATGGTGTGTCCTTGATGTGCCTTAGGCACTGATAACAGTTTGTTTCCATACAACTGATGCTAACTGCTTTTATTGTCTTGGTGCTCTTTGTCAGATTCCTCCCCTGCAATGTTCATATTTCCCCTCTTAGTCATTTGTAAGGAACTTGGATGTACTCAGCAATATGCAGAGACCATCACAGTTCAACTGGAAACTTCTTTGTTCTGAGCTACTCTTGTAGTTTTTTTTTTTTTTTTTAAGATTTATTTTTAGAGAGCGCACATGAGTGGTGGTGGAGGGGGACAGGGAGAAGTAGACTCCCCACTGAGCGGGGAGCACAATATGGGGCTCCATCCCAGGACCATGGAAACAGGACCTGAGCTGAAGGCAGATATTTAACCAAGTGCCCTTGCTTCTAGTTTCTGAGGAAGAGAACAAAGTCAAAAGAAGTGTGGATAAAATTAAATTTCCCTCAACTTGCAGCCCATTGATAAATACTTGAGACAGAGTATGACGTTCTTCATGGAATTCACAACTGTCTTAATGTTTTATTTATTTTATTTTATTTTATTTTTTTTTTAAAGATTTTATTTATTTATTTGAGACAGAGAGAATGAGAGAGCCAGAGAGCACATGAGAGGGGGGAGGGTCAGAGGGAGAAGCAGGCTCCCTGCCGAGCAGGGAGCCCGATGCGGGACTCGATCCCGGGACTCCAGGATCATGACCTGAGCCGAAGGCAGTCGCTTAACCAACTGAGCCACCCAGGCGCCCTGTCTTAATGTTTTATTAGAGGGGGAAAGCAACCTTAGCTTGACAATAACCAGAGCTCTGGGATTCTTGTAAGTCCTCTTTAACATAAAAAAATGCCCTTGGAATCTTCTTTATCTTTCCCCCCAAATATGTTGGCCATCATCCTCTCTGCATAGCACCCACTGATACATATCTGAAGGGTCTTAGGTTTTTTACTCGACCATAGTTAAGTGACCTTATCACACCAGGGAGGCCCTCAAGGTCCTGGAAACCTTGCTTTCAGATTCCATAGAGATTGCTGCTATTGCTTACCCACTCACCATTTGTTAAGTATAGGATAAATTACTGCTCACAACCCCAGTGCATCTCTTTTGACCCGTGGGTCCTGTTCCTGTGCTTCAGTAAGACCACATTTTTTTGTACCAAAGACATCTCAGTAATTCATCATTCACTTCTGAACCCCAGCATTTCACATCAAAAACATCTCAAGAATTCTTCCTTGGGGTGCCTGGGTGGCTCAGTCATTAAGCGTCTGCCTTCCGCTCGGGTCATGATCCCGGGGTCCTGGGGATCCCCCTCCCTGCTCCGCGGGAAGCCTGCTTCTCCCTCTCCCACTCCCCCTGCTTGTGTTCCCTCTCTCGCTGTCAAATGAATGGATAAAATCTTAAAAAATAAATAAATTCTTTCTTGACCATTGGCTCCTATCCCACATCCCATCAATTTCCACTGGACAATGAGGGCTCTCACCTTGGTGTAGTTGATACATTTGACTTCTGGGAGTGGAGGTTCTCAGTCAGCCAGCTCTCTGTCCCAACGGTCTTTCTTTTATTCCACACTCATGTCACAGAGCAGGGAAAGTCAGGTCTTGGGTCTAACTGATGACATTAACTCCCTTCTCTTTCATCTTAGGGACCATTGTGAACTCTGCCTATGGCCACTTGGTAACTGTGGTATTTATTGCAGGCACTGCTGACATTCAGGGATGTGGCCATAGAATTCTCTCAGGAGGAGTGGGGATGCCTGACCCACACTCAGCGGGAATTGTACAGGGATGTGATGTTAGAAAACTACAGACACCTCCTCTTCTTGGGTGAGGATGACTCCTTCCAGATTTCCCAAACCACACTAAGTGTTTTCTTCCTTCCTGTGAAGACTGTCTCTTGGAAGATTCCTCCGTGAATGACTGGAATTCAGATCTAGGCAGCAAGGGAAATGAGGGGTTTGTAGATGTAGAGAAAAATGTTCATGATGTTTCCTTTTCAGCTTTAGCTTCCCCTTCCTTAAGGTAACATCATCACTTCTGTAGATTAGTGGTGATTCTAAATATTGAGGGGCATAAAATGGTACTGCTCACATTTTTTTTTTTTTTAAGATTTTAATTATTTGAGAGAGAGCATGAGTGGGGTGAGGGGCAGAAGGAGAAGCATACTCCCCACTTATCAGGGAGCCGGATGCAGGGCTGAATCCTGGGACTCCGGGATCATGACCTGAGCTGAAGGCAGACCCTTAACCAACAGAGCCACTCAGGTGCCCCGGCACTGCTCCCATCTTAAGCTAAGCTTAAATTTCCACTCCTTATTATTGTGTCTACTACTTGGAAGTGGAGGTCAGAATGTGAATATTGGAAATCCGTTCTTCGTGTTCTAAAGGGGCTATTTGGCGGCAACATTTGGGAAATTATTTTCTAGAATTCTACAATGTCTTCTCTACTGAGCACAATCATGATTGAAAGTTGAATCCCCAGCAGTGTTCATTTTCTTTTTGTCTAATAAACAGGTCTCATTGTGTCAAAGCCAGACCTGATCATCTTTTTGGAGCAGGAGGAGCAGTTCTGGGCTGTGAAGAGAAAGGAGACAGTAACCTTCCATCCAGGTAGGTGGGAATGAAGGAGGCAGATGACAGAGGTGAGGTTTAAATGTAAAGGTGGAAGATCGACCTTAAACTGTGGTTCGAGTAGCTCTCCTTAGATGGAAATACGTTTGAGAAGCCTGTCACACATGTTCTGGGCATTTATCATGTCTGCGTTTTTGTAATTTCCCAGTTTAAGAAAGTGGAGTGACTACTTTAGAATGCATGATACCTTCCTCTCTGTCTTCAGCTCTGGAGTCTCTTCATTGTTTGAGCAAGTGCTCACGTTTTGTCTGAGCAGCCAGCACACTGCATCCAGAGGGTGCTCTCATTCCGTCTGTTTTCTGTGTCAGGCAGGTGAAAGAAGCCAGATCATTCAATATTCCGGTCACTCATTTTTTTCTCTTTTGAGGAGAGGTAGGAGTTTACTCACAGTGTTGCCATGGAGTGTCAGAGGGTGAACAGCTGTTGTGAGAAAGTGTCACAAATGCTCGCTGTCTCCGATGTGCCTCTTGTTCATTTGTATTGTCTGGAGATGCTGTGTTCTCCTAACTGGCTTCTGGAACATTCTAAAAGGTAATTTGGCCCATTTTTGTCTCCATGGGGGAGCAAAGTCCTGATGGTTCCTATTTCTCCATTCTGTTGCTGTCCTAGGATGGCTATTAATTTGGTATGCATGTGAATGTAGTAAGTGAGATATCTTATTTTTCATCTGTTCATGGTGTCTTTCTTTAACACCCCAAGCTTGTTGGCAAAGACCAGCAAAGAAGATTGACTGCATAGAGTGATAGGGGAAGATGTGGCAGCAGTGAACCTGAGTATTTATACTTAATGAATGACTGGGAAGGGGATGGGGCTAGTGAAGGGCAAGAAGGATGCTATGATGTATATAACCAGACTGGGACAATTAACTGTAATTAAATCCTTACTGCCAGAAGAGAGCAAGGATATGAAACATTTGGGGGGAAACCCCACCTTAAGTCAGTTATATTTGCAGAACAATGTCATTCATCCCAAGGGCCCAAAACCATTAAAAATATATATATATTCTGAAAGGACCTTTTGAAGTTTTGGAAAGTCACCTAGTCCATGATGAAAGTAATCCTTCAAAGCATTTCAAATGTGAGATTGTATTAATCATTCACGGAAACATTTCTGAAAGTTAGATATTTAAACGTGAAGATGAAAATTCTAAATGTGATTGATTGGAGAAGTCCTTTTTCAGAAAGTTCATTGTTCTCCCACCAACACATAATCCCTCCTTGTTCCAAAGTCTCTAATATTGATAAACACAGGAGGGCCTTTATTGAAACATTACTGTTCAATAGTTATCACATAATACTTAACTTGGAGCAAGTTTTCATGTGTTGTGAACTTAGGAAGATCTTTACCGAGGACACTCTCTTTCATAATTACAGAGGTATATATAATGGAGACAGAACTTACCAATGCAATGGATCTAGGAAAAAAGTTAACCAAGGGTCAAATCCCAGTAATCCTCAGAGAACTTAGTCTTCAGAGAACCAGTATCAAAGTAATAAATGTGGGAAAGACTTACGAAAGCTCAAATCTCATTGTACATCATTTTATCCTCACTGGAGAGAGGACTTAGAAATGTAGTAATTGCAGCATAGCTTTTCACTTATATTCAAAACCTCAACAGCAGAGATTCTATAATAGGAAGAAACCTTACAAGTGTATAAAATGTGGCAAAGCCTTTAACTACCACTTGAAACTTACCAAGCTAAGGTAAGATACAGTGGGGAGAAGGCTGACATATGTAAAATGTGACAACGCCTTTAAGCAGAACTACCAACTTTGTGAACAGCAGATGCATAGTAGAGAGAAGCCCTTAAATGTAAAGAATGAGGCAGGGTATTTAATTCATAATCAAAACTATTCAACCTGAGATAATATATCCTGTGGAGATAGCTTACAATTGTCCAGAATGGTGGCAAAGTCCTGGAACTGCACCCTTAGTGAACATCAGACGAAGCATACTGTATAGAAACCCTAGAAATGTAAAATTAATGCAAGACTTGGTTTTAATACACACTTCAGAAAAAAAGTTATTTATGTCTTTAATGATTTTATCCTTTATAATTGGCAAACTGTGTAATGGAAAGGCAAATCTTAACACCACAAAAAATTGGCAGCAGAAAGCAGTAAGTCAATACCACTTTTCAGACATAATTCAAAATCAGAGTATTTTTTTTAAGATCTTATTTATTTATTTGACAGAGAGAGACACAGCGAGAGAGGGAACACAAGCAGGGGGAGTGGGAGAGGGAGAAGCAGGCTTCCCACGGAGCAGGGAGCCCGATGCGGGGCTCGATCCCAGGACCCCGGGATCATGACCTGAGCCGAAGGCAGACGCCCAACGACTGAGCCACCCAGGCGCCCCACATTCTGAATTTTAAATACTTTGCCAGTTGGGTTTTAAGGAGAATACAGTGGTGGCTTATTAAAAGTTGGATGGGGGTGCCTGGGTGGCTCAGTCGGTTAAGCATCTGCCTTCGGCTCAGGTCATGATCCCAATGTCCTGGGATCGAGCCCCACATCAGGCTCTCTGCTCAGCGGGGAATCTGCTTCTCCCTCTGCCTTTGATCTGCCTACTTGTGCTCTCTCTCTCTGTCCAATAAGTAAATCTTAAAAAAAAAAAAAAAAAAAGGCTGGATGTATCTTCATGATAGGAATTGTTACAAGTCAAGAATATTAGTTATGCAGTTAAAATAATAAAAATTTCACAGACAACTGAGAAAAGTATAGCTGACTCTTCCGTAAAAGGGTGTAAAATCATTATAAATCCACATTTACTCAGTGAAGACCCTCTGTTTGAAAAGCATGGAAACTACAACTCACAGATCATCGTATCAGAAGAACAAGAATGGTCCTTCCTTGAGTGACTGTCATGGTATTTTTTTATTTTATTTTATTTTTTTTTAAGATTTTATTTATTTATTTGAGAGAGAGAGAATGAGAGACAGAGAGCAGGAGAGGGAGGAGGGTCAGAGGGAGAAGCAGACTCCCCGCTGAGCAGGGAGCCTGATGCGGGACTCGATCCCGGGACTCCAGGATCATGACCTGAGCCGAAGGCAGTCGCTTAACCAACTGAGCCACCCAGGTGCCCCTGTCATGGTATTTTGACCAATGATCATACAGTGATTTTGCAGTGGTTTGTTTAGAGTGTTTCAACTTTATTTGAATTAATAACACTAAATGGATTTTAATGTGTTAACACTGATGTGTAATAAACAGTGATCCTGCACCAACCTTAGCCTGCCCCAATTTCATCAAGGTTGCAGGTAAACAGACAGTAACAAAAGGACACTTGACCCTTGAGCAACATGTTTAACTGTGTGGGTTCCCTTATAGTCAGATTTATTTATAGTACAGTACTATAACTGTATTTCTCTTCCTCTTGATTTCCTTAACATTTCCTTTTCTGGAGCTTCCTTTACTGTAGGAATACCATATATAACATAGGTACCATAAAATATAGGTTAAGTGACTGCTATAGGTAAGGTTTCTTTTCAACAGTCTATTAGAATTAACCGTTGGACGACGTGGATGGAACTGGAGGGCATTATGTTGAGCGAAATAAGTCAAACAGAGAAAGACATGTATCATATGATCTCACTGATATGAGGAATTCTTAATTGCAGGAAACAAACTGAGGGTTGCTGGAGTGGGGGGTGGGGTGGGAAGGATGGGGTGACTGGGTGATAGACACTGGGGAGGGTATGTGCTCTGGTAAGCGCTGTGAATTGTGCAAGACTGTTGACTCTCAGATCTGTACCTCTGAAACAAATAATGCAATATATGTTAAGAAAAAAAAAGAAGAAGGTAGCAGGAGGGGAAGAATGAAGCGGGGGAAATCGGAGGGGTAGATGAACCATGAGAGACGATGGACTCTGAAAAACAAGCTGAGGGTTCTAGAGGGGAGGGGGTGGGGGATGGGTTAGCCTGGTGGTGGGTACTGAGGAGGGCACATTCTGCATGGAGCACTGGGTGTTATGCACAAACAATGCATCATGGAACACTACATCTAAAACTAATGATGTAATGTATGGGGATTAACATAAGAATAAAAAAAAAAGAACCGTTGGAGAATGGAAGTTACACATGGGTTTTCTTTCCTTTTTTTTTTTTTAAGATTTTACTTATTTCTTTGACAGAGACAGCGAGAGAGGGAACACAAGCAGGGGGAGTGGGAGAGGGAGAAGCAGGCCTCCTGCTGAGCAGGGAGCCCGATGCGGGACTTGATCCCAGGACCCTGGGATGATGACCTGAGCTGAAGGCAGATGCTTAACGACTGAGCCACCCAGGCGCCCCTACACATGGGTTTTCAACTGCATGGGTGGTGGGTACACCGAACCCCTGCATTATTCAAGAGTCACTTGTACTTGTTAAAGCAGTGGGATGGTATCACTAATAATTTTTCTTCCCAGTGGCCCTAAACCTTGAATTATTTGTGATTAATTTTCCCCCAAGATTCTGTATTATATCTTTTCTTTTTGAAACTGCTGGGACATTAGGGTGCTTTTAATGATGATGATAGAGTAGTAGTATGGATACTGTGGGTAACAAATGGGTGATACTGCTGACTTGGAATCCAGTTTCTATAACCAGACTGCCTGCAGGGAATTTGAAATAACTAGCTCCACCCATTAGCAAATACACTAGATAACAGCCCCTATAGTCACAAGCAAAGGTAATTTCCTGATCTGACTTCCCCAGTAGCCTCTTTGAAAGTGTCCGATCCTTGGGCGCCTGGGTGGCTCAGTTGGTTGAGCAACTGCCTTTGGCTCAGGTCATGATCCTGGAGTCCCTGGATCGAGTCCCGCATGGGGCTCCCTGCTCAGCAGGGAGCCTGCTTCTGCCTCTGACCCTCCCCCCTCTCATGTGCTCTCTCTCTCTCTCTCATTCTCTCTGTCTCAAATAAATAAATAATAATAAAAATCTTAAAAAAAAAAAGTGTCCAATCCCAGTATATTTATCATGAGCATCCCTTAGAGAAGACCCCTGCAGTGTTGACCATCCTCATCCACTCATTCTGGTTTGAATTGTGCATTCTAGACTTGGCCCAGAAAGTGAAAAGCACTCCTACCAGGAACCCTAAAAAGACATCTACCCCAGTTCCTGCCACACTCTGCCTGCACTCAGTCTTGACCTCTTCATGTTGTCCCTCAAGGCATATTGGGTACATCCTTCAGGATCTATGAGTAGTAAACTTTATTTCAATTTCTTTGTTTCCTTTTGTTGAACCATGGCTCACCATCTAATACCCAGGTGTTCTGCCTAACTACTGCTAATTGAACAAAGTCACTACAAATATAATTATAAGCCATACCTACAGAATTCTTAATCACTATAAAATTTTGCCATAGATTTTTCTTTCCTCCTGTTTTTTTTGTTTTTGGGGTTTCTTTCTTTCTTTTTCCTTTTTTTTTTTTTAGCATACAGAACACAGTTTTATGGTTTAGATATTGACAGAAAGGAATATATTACATTAAGCTAAAGATAGATTTTGGAGTAACAGAAATAACTAGGACGGAGTATGAGTGTGCTTATGTATTTATGTGTATGTGTATCTATATCTTCAGAAGGAAAGGGAATATGGGATCAAGAGAGATAATTTGCAAATTTCAAGTTGATGATTTCCTAGCAAAGGGAAATGTTATAGATTATTTAGTGGGAATAATTTTCTCTACAGTATATAGAATTTATTTCTCCTAAATACACCCTGTATCTTGGTGTGAGGATCTCCCCATGCAAATCCTGTCCTGTCTACCTGCCTGTTACTCATGTAGGATCTAGTGTTTCCCTTGTTCCAGTATTCAGGACCTATTGCTTATATGCCTTGATCAGGGATTTTAAGAATAGTTTGCACGAAATGACGTGTTCAAAAATTGATTTGAGGGCGCCTGGGTGGCTCAGATGGTTACGCGTCTGCCTTCGGCTCAGGTCATGATCCCGGGGTCCTGGGATCGAGCCCCACATCGGGCTCCCTGCTCCTTGGGAGCCTGCTTCTCCCTCTGCCTCTGCCTCTCTCTCTCTCTGACTCTCATGAATAAATAAATAAAATGTTTAAAAAAAAATTGATTTGAATGGGGGAGTAATTCTACAGTAAGCATATTAAATTCCATGTAGTTCAATTAATTGTATTTACTCCTTCCTTCTTGGTGGGCGGACACTCAGTAAGATTTCTTTAGTTATGTTATTTTCCCATCTTGGAAGTGACATCCAAGTTCCTCACTTTACTATAAGTTTGATTAGGTGAAAACGTGGACACTTCATGAGTCATAGGTTGTTTTACATTTATTTGAAGGGACTGAGCATGGGACAGGGCTGGGTGCTGAGTAGATGTTCTAGCTTAGGAAGAAAACAATCTTCTATTCAGAATGATGAAGAAGCCCAAGGTCAGAGGTAAACGCATCTAGGCTGACGTATTGGCATGAATTTTTCATGTGGGGAGAGGACCCCTGTCCAAGGCTGCACTACTGACTGAATCTAAATGATAAGTTTTATTTTTTTTCCCCAAATCCTCTCCAGTTCTTCTGTCTCCTCATCTCCATTCCAGTGATGTAGGCATCACTGCTGTCCTTCTTTCCTGTCTTATGGAGACCCCATTGTCACTGCTCACTCCCACCACCTAAGGCACCCAGGCCATTGTACTTAGGAGTAACTTTGGAATTTTCCAATTCAAAGGTAAATGAATGGTACAGGAGCATTTGAGGCCCTATCTGAGATTGAAATACTATGTTGTCCCCAACTGAAGAACAGGAAAAAGCCATCAGTTCGCCACAGGCTTAATTTTGGCACTTGGCACTGAGAGTTATGAGGACAGATAAAACATGATGACACAGTTCGAGAGGAAGATAAGTCCTACTAAAAGCAAATATGGAGAACTCTTGAAATGTGGGGAATGTTCTGGTATGGAGCTCCCTTTGGTCACTGTAAAGTCTTAGGAAGCTACTTGTGATGAGCAAATGTGACAGAGATGGGGACTTGGGGAAATGAGATGGTTTTCTGGGATTCAGGGAGGTCTGATCCTTTTCTCAGGATTTAATGAATTCCTTGGTGGTCCTGAGGACCAGCGCTGTTGGATGACAGAACTACACTTTTCCATGGCGTGGAGTGGACGGAGAAGGGAGTACTGGATGATGTAAACATTGAATGAATGCATAGCATGCCTAACTGTTAAGATGTCACATGACAGAGTGGCTCTTGAAGATGAAGAATGCTGTTGGACATTACTAGTCAGAATCAGCAAGGTGTGTGTTGTGGTGCCACAAAGCCCTGGTATCCCAGGTATATAACCCCAATATAGGTGTGATCCAGTATAGATGGGTGACTTTCCAAGGATGCTGACCTGAGGTTGTCAGGGAGGGACCCCCCCCTCACTTCCACTCAGCCCCGTGATGAGTCTAGTTCTGTGCTATGAACTGTGTGCAAGGCACTGATGAGTTGCAAAGCATGTGCGGTGACCATCTGTGCTTCAAACAGCCTACCCAAGTTTTGGGCAACTGTCCCTATGTTGTTTCACAGCCCATGCAGTCCCTACACCCCTCCTGACCTGAGAGGAAAGAGAATTTTCATCAGTTGTAGAAACCGGTAAAATTAAGTTGGGTAGCATATTACACTCACATTTAACATTGGCTAACAGGTGTGTAGTCTTGATTCTCTAGGTGTGAAAGTGGATTCCTGTGTGTTGGACCTTTCCTGTGTTTTTACCTTGGGCACCCGACCTCTGTGTCTGGTTTTTAGTAGTCAACCAGAAAGCCACTCAGGCTGTATTATGTGTGGTTCTGGCTGGAATTCCACTTTGAAGTCTCAGTTCGTGTTGTGTGAGGTCTTCTGGGTGAACCACTGAGTGTCAAAGAGGAAAGAGAATCCAAGCACAGGTCACCGTCTGGAAGAGCATTTGACCTGGCTGCCTCATGTCGATGGGCAGGGTATCCAGGTTGAAACCCTGACTCTACCAATATTTAGAAGCTCACTAAATTTTCTTTTATCTAAATCCTGTCAGTAAAAGGACAATAGTATTAGCACTAACACATAGAATCAAGAACATTAAATACATCACGTTAGCTAAAGCATCAATAATCGTGGGACATGTGTTCTACATACTATGGAAAGGAAGGTGTCAAGACTTCAGTGAATTTTTTATTTCTTTATTTTTATTTTTTTAAAAATATTTATTTGAGAGAGAGCGTGAGAGAGAGAGAGCACAAGAGGGGGTAGGGCCAGAGGGAGGAGCAGACTCCCCGCTGAGCAGGGAGCCCGATGCAGGACTCGATCCCCGGACTCCGGGATCATGACCTGAGCCGAAGGCGGTCGCTTAACCGACTGAGCCACCCAGGCGCCCTATTTTTTTTTTTTTTTTAAGA
Source organism: Neomonachus schauinslandi (assembly GCF_002201575.2). Taxonomy (NCBI): domain Eukaryota; kingdom Metazoa; phylum Chordata; class Mammalia; order Carnivora; family Phocidae; genus Neomonachus; species Neomonachus schauinslandi. Next base: position 4,013,791 of record NC_058418.1, read on the forward strand.
TTTTATTAATTTATTTGACAGAGACACAGCGGGAGAGGGAACACAAGCAGGGAGAGTGGGAGAGGGAGAAGCAGGCTCCCCGCGGAGCAGGGAGCCCTATGTGGGACTCCATCCCAGGACCCTGGGATCATGACCTGAGCCAAAGGCAGACGCTTAACGGCTTAATGAGCCACCCAGGTGCCCTAGTGAATCTTTTAGATTTGTTTTTTCATGAAAAAGGTAGTCCACAAGTTATGTTTCATGCTGAATCCTCTATTATCATTATTATTTTTTTTAAGATTTTACTTATTTATTTGACAGAGTTTGCGAGAGAGGGAACACAAGCAGGGGGAGTGGAAGAGGGAGAAGCAGGCTTCCCGCGGAGCAGGGAGCCCGGTGCGGGGCTCGATCCCAGGACCCTGGGATCATGACCTGAGCTGAAGGCAGACGCCTAAGACTGAGCCACCCAGGCGCCCCTGAATCCTCTATTTGAATGTGAATATTGAACCTTGGAAAACAACCGAAATCCTGTATGTATTTGAAAATTGGAAGGATCTGGTCCCGTTTAATTGGAATCCTGCAGAATTTCTCACTCTTGTGTCTGTACCTCTTCCTTTACTGAAATGGCATGAAGGCAAGTTTGAGAGGTTTTATTCTCCGTCATCTCAGTGTACCCAATGTTTGTCATTCCTTCTAGAGGTATCCCAGGGACCATAGCAGCTTCTAGTTTAAAACATTTGCAATCATTTCAGACGTAAACTTATACTCTATGATCACAGAGGGCCAGACATAAGTCCACTGACAATTGTGGTACCCTGAGTGGTTTCCTAATGTATGCTGGCAATTCCGTGGTTAGGTAGGGCCAGAGGGATATTCAGACTTTGGCAGGATGAAGGCCATTCTCTTTTGCTGGCCAGTACCATCGGCTAGGCCTGAGACTGCCCAGATTCACTGTTCAAGCTCCCTGCTCATGCAGAGAGAGATTATGATCAACACATGGACAATGCTGCTGGCTTGGCACTGTCCCCATAGGCCTATAAGATAGGCTTGATGGTTGCCCAGGGCCTTTGTTCAGGCGTCCGGGTGCAGTGGGAGTGGAGGCTATGCTCAGCAGTGGTAAGTGACTTCGAACTTGCATACCTACCCAGACAGAACCATAGAATGCTCTCCATGCTCTAGTTCAAACTATTGGCTGGAGACCCAAGTCAGGCACAGCTGCTGACAAATCTCCTTAACCATCTCCACTCTGCAAGTGGGCAGATTCCTGGGGATCTCTCGTTGGGTGTGAAGTACAAGGTGGAACACCATCTGGTCCAATAGTTCTAAGATCTGAGCACTGGTTGCTGTAAGCCCTACCCACCTTCTCCATGTCTATAGGATCCCCAGCGGTCCAGCACCACAGATTTCCAGTGGGATCCCCATAGGTGAGATCTCACTGGGCCACCCAGTACGTGGCTTGCCATTTAGGGAATATTGGATACCTACCATGTCTTCCCTTTTTATTGGTGGAGCAATTGTAGTTCCTGCTGGACCCTCATAGTGCACTGTGCCATTCCCGTGGTAGATGCATTGTGACCAACGTGGTATTGCTCTTCTTTACCCTTCTAATGTTGTCCTTCTTCTTCTCAATGGTCCAGGGATGCTTCAGCCTAATCCCTGAGTACTGAGAGTTATCCATTGATGATTTCCATGAATAGTTGCTAGTTGAGCTTATTTTCAAAAGTACTGACGTGGGAACTACTTTTTCACTATCTTGATTAGTTCATCCCTCTGTGATGAATGGTTTTATATCTCACAGCCTAAAAAATAAATGTTTCCCTACGTACATGTATTTGTGTGTGTGTGTGTGTGTGAGAACGAATATGGACAGATGTTTGCTTTCCATGAAATAGAATATTTAAATAATGTAACTTTTGATATTGAAAAATAACACTATTAATAACAGTGAAAATTCCTTTCATGTTAAAGATTATTTTATATGTTATTTATATTGCCATGCTGGTTATTTGATTGGTTTTCACTACAGGGGTTGTTTTTTGTTTTGTTTTTTGATTTTTATCCTCCTGTTTTAGTTACAGCTCTAGGATAATTCCAGTGGCATATACTCAAGCAAAGTTTACTGTTACCAGGAACATTTGGTTTATTTATGTTTACTATTCCAATGGAGATGTTGGGATTTGTTCACCTCTCTGTAAGCCAATGAGATCACGAAACAGAGTATTGTCCTCTGAAATTCCCCTTGAGCTCCTTAGTAACTTTCCCCAAAACACAGTACTCTTTTGTCATGTAAGGTAAAGAGATTGCTGTGCGCATTTTTGTACTTTATATAAATGTAATCAGGAAATGGTACTCTTCTATGCTCAGAGTCTCACAGATAGGACACAAACCCACTGCGTGTGCAGCATCTCCCTGGGTCAGTTGGGGGTGGGCAGTTGGCAAGTGAAATTACTGTGTTGAAGGAGTTTATGATGTTTGCTGTGTCAGGAGCCATAAGATCCTTGGACTTTGACCTGGGAACCTCCTGTCTTCTGCCAGGATTGAAAAATTGTTACAGGCCAACTGGTCACATTATAGAATGTGTGTAATCTTGGAATTTTTATAGTTCCTGAGATTATCCATGGACTTTATTCAAAACAAAACAGATATTGGGCCTGTTTCTGCTCCTGTTAATTTGTTTTGTTGTTTTGACTGCACATATAATTGAATATGTGTGATAATTTATCTTTCTCTGGCTTATTTCACATATAAGTCTGGGTCTATCCACAGTGTCAGAAATGGCAAGAAACAATGAAAAAAAGAAACTGATCCTTAAATACAATGAATAACCTGATTGTTACCAGTGTGGAATGGAGAAGGATGTTGGGCAAAATGTGGAAATCGGAATGAGAAGTACAGGCTTCTAGTTACAGAATTAATAAGTCACGGGGGTAAAAGATACAACATAGGAAATACATTCAATGGTATTATGATGGCATTTTATGGTAACAGATGGTCGCTCACTTATACTGAGCATAGTAGAACCTATGTAGTAGTCAAATCCCCATATTGTACACCTGAACTAATTTAACATTGAATGTCAAGTATACTTTGATAGAAAAGAAAGCAAAATAGATACCGATGTGCATATCCTTATATAGGTTATACTACTTTTTTAGGAAGTTGCACGTAAAGAAAGCTAACCTACTGTCCAAATAAAGCTAATCCTATGTATTCATACTAATTAAAGACTTAGGGGGGCACCTGGGTGGCTCAATTGGTTGGGCGACTGCCTTCGGCTCAGGTCATGGTCCTGGAGTCCCTGGATCGAGTCTCACATCGGGCTCCCTGCTCAGTGGGGAGTCGGCTTCTCCCTCTGACCCTCCCCCATCTCATGCTCTCTCTATCTCATTCTCTCTCTCAAATAAATAAATAAAATCTTAAAAAAAAAAAAAGACTTAGGAAAGCAAATTGATCTGTATCACATTGGAGATAAAAGTTCATTGTTGAAAGGAGAGGGCACGGGAAAGAGGAGAGTTTGCCCAGCACAGTGAAGAAGTGGAAAGGAAGACACAGAAGAGCCTGTGGTCCTCATAGGCTGAGAAGCCCGGGAGGTACATGGAAGAACAGTCATTTCTGTCTTCTTTTTAAAGATTTTTTTTTTTTTAATTTGGGACAGAGAGAATGAGAGAGAGAGAGCACATGAGAGGGGGGAGGGTCAGAGGCAGAAGCAGACTCCCCGCCGAGCAGGGAGCCCGATGCGGGACTCGATCCAGGGACTCCAGGATCATGACCTGAGCCGAAGGCAGTCGCTTAACCAACTGAGCCACCCAGGCGCCCCATTTCTGTCTTCTTAAATAGTTCCTTGTAGTGTGCTCTCTCTCTCTCTCTCTCACAGCTTTCACCATTCACATGTATGTAGTAATGGCCACATGTCTCATGAAGACTTTTCTGTATAGGCAGATTCAGTTGGGGTTACCAGAAGCCCGAGTTGAAAACAGAAGAGATCCTGTAGTTTGAAGGCACAAGAATTAGTAAAAATGTAGGGAAAACTTGATATTTATGAAGACTACCGGAATCCGTGGGGTCCAAGCTAAGAATTCCAGCCTTGCAACCAGAAGCAGATTGTACTTGAATTACTTATCAAAGAGGGAGCTATTTCGATGAATATGTTTTTCATGGTGACTTGAAGAAGGATAGATAAAAGGAGATCCAGAGAAGAGTGGTCAAGTTTGTCGTGCAGGGGTGGAGTTAGCTTGAATGAAAAGTGAAGGGAGGGGAGGCCTCCAGACTCACCTCTTCTATCCTCTTCCCCATGTTTAGGAACCCTTTGAAACTTTTCATCTTCTGTGATACAGGCCTGGAATTCAGTTTGGGGCATATATTCTGAAAGTTTGACATCAGTTGCACATGTGTGAAATGTAGAAACTCAGACCCCACCCAAATATCAAAATCCGGATATGAATTTTAACAAGGTTTTCAGTTCATTGTCCTACACATTAACATTGGAGAAGGATGCATCTATCTCACCTACACACTTCCATTATTCTATTCCTGTTTTCGTGTCTGTAGGACATTATTTTGATGCCTGTGCCTTAAATCAGGAAGTGAGCTCTTCATTTTCCCCAGGTTATTCTGGTATGTGTTATCCTGTGACATCCATGTAAAGTTAGGGTGGATTTTAATCTTTTTGCAAAAATGGCATTGGAATTTTGGTAGACATTGCATTAAATACTTTAAGTTTTATTGTATTCCATTTTTTAAGTATTCCAGTGAGACCTTGGATATGTTTCCAGTTATTTCTTCTTTCAATTCCTACACAATATTTTATAGTTTTCATTCCGTGGTTAGACCTCCATCATCATGTTAAAATGCAAGCATTTTATTTTGGGAGATGTCACTCTAAATGTATTATGTCTCTTTTGGAAATTGTTCTTTGTTATATAGAAACAAAACTAATTTTTTATTTTATTTTTTAAATTTTTTTAAAGATTTTATTTATTTATTTGAGAGAGAGAAGGAGATAGAGAGGGCATGAGAGGGGGGAGGGCCAGAGGGAGAAGCAGACTCCCTGCTGAGCAGGGAGCCTGATGCGGGACTCGATCCCGGGACTCCAGGATCATGACCTGAGCCGAAGGCTGTCGCTTAACCAACTGAGCCACCCAGACGCCCCGAAACAAAACTAATTTTTATGTGTTGGGTTTGTGTACCAACTTTGTAAAATCCATTTGAGTTTTAACAGGATTATAACAATAAGGATTCCCCAGGAAAGGAAATGACAGTGGAGGAGGAGGATCCTAGACTCATCACATACCCTGAACACCACGAGATAACTATCAGATCATCCTAAATACCCCAGAGATTGGGCTGAAGACTGACAGGACAAACTCCCCAAGAAAGGGAGAGAAGAGGTAACATTGAAGATGGCAGACAGTTTGGAGACATGGTTTAGGGAGAAAAGGTGTATAGCGCTGTGGAGGGCAGGGAATTCTGGTTGGACAGAAAGTAGCATGACAGAGGAGCTCACAGGGGAAGGCATAAGGAGAAGGTTTCCCCAAAGCCATTGGCTTGGAAAGGGAGCGGGGACAAATTTCACGAGTTCTTGGAATTAGGGTGTCTTAAAGCCTGGAGTTTTAATCATCAGCAGGTTTGGCTAGGATAGAGCTAAGAGGACACTGTGCTGCTCCTAGAGGATGGTAGGCAAACAGCCTGGGGGCAGACAACATCTAAACAGTCATCTGAATGACGTCTGGGGCACACAGTGGGGAGAATATTCACAAGTCTAGGAGCACTTTACTGAGAGGAAACATTCAGCGAGACATGTCTCCAAGAACACAGGAGTTGGATGGTACCATTTTCCTCTTCCAGCCTATAGCATAAACACAGAGCCCCACTCAGTGAGGACACCGGCTGTCTGCCTTGCTTGCACCCCGGCTGTCTGCCTTGCTTGCACCAAGCCTCACCCCCCCTGTGATCTGATGGGACTGCCCTTCTCAGTGAGGCTTGCCTCAGGCTCAGCAAGGTGCACCCCTGCCCACATCACATCTCCTGAGCAGAGAGTTCTGTAGGGCCTCAGCTCTGGGAGGCTTGATGTCAGGTCACCTTTGACAAGCAGGCCAGAGCTCACCTAGTTAAAACGGGCCACATTCAGGCCAGGCACCAAACACTGCCCATAGCAGGCAAGGAGAGTCTCTGCAGACCACTGGCTTTTCTAACATACAGATGAAGGCAGAGACTTAGACAAAATGCCAAGATGAAAGAATTTATCCCAAATGAAATGAGATATGGCCATGGCCAGAGATATAAAGGAAATAGATATGAGTAACATGCTTGATGGAGAATTTAAGGTAACAATCATAAGGATACGCACAGGGTTGAGAAGAGAATTCTGAGAACCTTACCAAGAGATAAGAAAAAATTGGGGCACATGGGTGGCCTACTCAGTTAAGCATCAGACTCTTAGTTTTGGCTCATGTCTTGATCTCAGGGTCCTGCGATCCAGCCTCAAGTCAGGTTCTGCACTCAATGTGGTGACCCTTGCGATTCCCTGTCTCCTTCTGCAGCTCTCATTCCTGTTCTTGCTCTCTTTCTCTTCTCTAAAATAAATTTAAAAAATCAGAGATGAACAGTGCAATAAACGAGTTTGGAAACAGGCTTGATGCAAAAACAGCAGGCTGGAAGAAACAGGAATGATTTTGTGACCCAGAAGACTAAATAAAAGAAAATAATGAATCTGAACAAAAGAGAGCTAGAAGAATCCTGTAGCACAAGGTTTGATTTAGGGAACTCAGTGACTCCATCAAATGTAGTAACATTCCTAGGTCTTGGGCTTTTCTGTGCTGGGAGAGTTTTGATTACAAATTCAACTTTCGGGGCGCCTGGGTGGCTCAGTCGTTAAGCGTCTGCCTTCGGCTCAGGTCATGATCCCGGGTTCCTGGGATCGAGCCCCGCATCGGGCTCCTCGCTCAGCGGGAAGCCTGCTTCTCCCTCTCCCACTTCCCCTACTTGTGCTTCCCTCTCTCGCTGTGTCTCTCTGTGTCAAATAAATAAATAAATAATCTTAATTAAAAAAAAAATTCAACTTTCATTCTTGTTATTGGTCTAAGATTTCCCATTTCTTTGGTTCAAGCTTCTTAATTCAGTCTTAATAACCTGTGTATTCTTAAGTTATTAACTGGTTTTTTTTTTCCCTAAATTATCTGATTTTTTTTTAGTATGTAATTGTTTATGTAGTTAAAGCATTGATCTTTGTGTTTATTATTTTGGCTAAAATGGGTATTACTTTCAATGTTCTTTTATTGTTTATTCTGGTAGCTATTTTATTTATATCAGATTTTTCTTTGTTACTTCCTTCCTCTACTGAATTTCAGTTAAGTTTCTTCCTTTTCTAGAACCTTGTGGTGGGAAGTTAGATTGTTTATTCCAACTTCTTTCTTAACCATGTATAGCCTAAAAAAAAAAAAAAATTGAGGGCGCCTGGGTGGCTCAGTCGGTTAAGCGACTGCCTTCGGCTCAGGTCATGATCCCAGGGTCCTGGGATCGAGTCCTGCATCGGGCTCCCTGCTCTGCGGGGAGCCTGCTTCTCCCTCTCCCAGTCCCCCTGCTTGTGTTCCCTCTCTCACTGTGGCTCTCTCTGTCAAATAAATAAAATCTTTAAAAAAAAAAAAATTGAAAATGGACAGTCTATTAGAAAAAACTAGCAAAAATAAACAATGTTTACAATGACCAAAAAAGAAAAACAGCAAAAACATTAAAATTAGGATTCTCTAGGGTTTTCAATAGATCATGTCATCTGTTAACAGAGATATTTTTTCCATTTCTTTTTCAATGTGGATTCCTTTTATGCATTTTTTTGTTGCCTGATTCTTCTGACTAGAATACCCAGTACTTCATTCAAAGGCAGTGGTGCAGTTACTTCATTACAGTGTTTCTGATCTTTGAGAAGCTTGCAGTCTTTTACTATATAGTATGTTAGGTTTCAGCTTTTCATATGCATATGGCCTTCATTAGGTTGAGGGGGTTTCCTTCTGTCTCTGTTTAGTGTTTTTATTTATAACATGTTGTCCAATATGCTCATATTTGTGTTCTGTCTCAATATCATGTCTTTTTTTTTTTTTTTAAGATTTTATTTGAGAGAGAGAGTGCACAGGCAGGGGGAGCAGCAGAGGGAGAGGGAGAAGCAGGCTCCCCACTGAGCAAGGAGCCCGATGAAGGGCTCAATCCCAGGACCCTGGGATCAGGACCCGAGCCAAAGGCAGACGCTTAACCAACTGAGCCACCCAGGTGCCTGTGATCATGTCATGTCATTTTTGATCATCATTCTATTAATGTGGAGTCCTCAATTTATAGTTTTCTATATGTTGGAACACCCTTAATTCCAGGACAATTTCCCACTTAACATACGTTGTAAAATGGTAAAATGTGCTTTTGATTCAGTTTGCTCTGTTTATTGGACTTTCCATGAATATTCCTCACAGGTAGTGGTTTGTAGCCTTTTTTACTTGTAGTGTGTTCCCCTGGCTTGGATAACCTGGTAATGCTGGTACCCCAGAGAGAGTGTTTTGCTAATTTCTCTTATGTTTTCTCTTTGGACATGTTTGAGGAGATTTGAAGTCCTTTCTCATTAAGTGTCTGGGCACAGGACTTTTTCTTTGTTGGGAGTTTTTTTTTATTACTCTTTCGATCTGCTTAGTAGTTGTGATTTTTAAATATTTCTTCATGATGGTAATACTTTTTTTGATATTTATTGTTTTCTTTTGGTATCACTTTGTTGGCACATGATTATCCATTGTCACCTCTTATCATTACTTTTATTTCTATGGTATTAGTTACTATGTCTGCTTTTACTTCTTCACTTCTCATTTTAGTTGGTCCTTTCTCTTTCATTCTTACTTGATTTATTTCATGGGCTGTCAATTTTGTTGATCTTTTCTGACAACCAACTCTTCCTATTGTTGATACGTTCCTATTTTTACTATATCCGGTTTGGTTCATTTCACTTTTACGTTTAAATATCCTTCCTTCTACTAATTTTGCACTCATGTGACACTTCTGATTATTTGAGATGTAGGAAAGTGATTTGTGCTACAAAATGACAATACCACAGAATTATCTATTAGGATATGGTCAGTACGTTTTGTGCAAAGTTACGTGTCCATGGATAAATGAAGTCCTGATGATTCCTTCTCAGCCATCTTTCTGACATTGTCTGATTGACTTGAAGCATGTAATTAGAAGTCATCAGTGTATTTATCTAAAAATAGTAAGTGAAATGATTTTCTCTTATTTCTTATCGTTTAGGCATATCTTTACATACCCAGTGCTTCCTGCCAAAGCCAAGCGTAGAAGGTTCTTTCCAAGAAGTGTCAATGTGGACATACAAAAATAGTGTCCCTGAGAATTTATACTTAATGACAGATTGGGACAATGATGGGGAGAGTGAAGGGCATCAGAGATATCATGAAGGACATATTCAAACTGAGACACGTGCCTTTAATAAGAAACTCACTGCCCCAAATGGTGAAGGATATAAAACTATGTGGACAACCTCCCTTTTTAAGTCAGCTGTTTCTGAAAAACAGTGTGATTCTGCAAGAAAAAGCTGCTATCAAATATTCAAACATACATGTTTGTGGAAAGAAAATTTGGAAGATGGGGAAAGTTATCTAGCCCATGCTGAAAATAATGATTTGAACCATTTTGAAGATAGGATTGGATTAACCTATCAGTCAAATATTTCTGATAATCAGAGATTTAGAAATGAAGAACAGTGTGCTAAGTGGGGTCTATTTGAGAGGTGCCGCAATGTGGAGTTGACCCTACAGAATTACCAGAGCCTTTTCAATGGAGACAGAATTGCTCAATGCAGTGAATCTGAGAGAACATTTAACCAGTGCTCCAGTGTTAATAGACGTGTGACGACTCCATTTCCAAAGAACCATAGTGAATGTCATAAATGTGGGGAAGTCTTTTATCAGAGCTCTAACCTTACTATACATGAGACTATCCATGTGGGAGAGAATCCTTATGAACATAATCAGTGTGGGAAACCTCTTAAGCAGTCCTCCAGTATTGGTGATCATCAGAGAATTCATGAGGGAAAAAACCCATTCAGGTGTAATAAGCCAGGGAACATGTTTAGTCAGTCATCAAGACTAAATATAAATAATACAATCTCTACTGGAGAGAAAAAGTACATTTTTAAAGAATGTGGTAAAGCCTTTGACTTGCGCTCAACACTATCTCAACATCAGCAAATTGGAGAGAAAACATATAAATGTGAAGAAGGTGGTAAAAGCTTTAAGGACTGCTCATCACTAAATAGACACAGGCAAATCCATACCGGAGAGAAACTTTACATGTGTAAAGAATGCGGCAAGGCCTTTAAGAGGCTACACCACCTTACTCAACATTACAGAATTCACACTGGAGAGAAACCTTACAAATGTAAAGAATGCGGCAAGGCCTTTAACCATCAATCAAACCTTATTAAACATCACAGAATTCATACTGGAGAGAAACCTTACCTATGTAACAACTGTGGCAAAGCCTTCAGATTTCGCTCAGTCCTTACTGAACATCACAGAATTCACACTGGAGAGAAACCTTATAAATGTAAAGAATGTGCCAAGGCCTTCAACAGTCAATCAAACCTTACTCAACATTATAAAGTTCATACTGGAGAGAAACCTTACAAATGTAAAGAATGTGGCAAGGCCTTTAACCACCACTCGACACTTACTGAACATCACAGAATTCATACTGGAGTGAAGCCTTACAAATGTAAAGAATGTGGCAAAGCCTTTAAGTTTCACTCAAACTTTACCAAACATCACAGAATTCACAGTGCAGACAAACCTTACCAATGTAAAGAATGTGGCAAAGTCTTTAAATTACGCTCAACCCTTACGGGACATCACAGAATTCATAGTGCAGAGAAACCTTACAAATGTAAAGAATGTGGCAAGGCCTTTAAGAGGCAGTCAGCCCTTAATCGACATCACAGGATTCATAGTAGAGAGAAACCGTACAGATGCGAAGAATGTGGTAAAACCTTTAAGGACTGCTCATCACTAAATGCACATAGGCAAATCCATACTGGAGAGAAACTCTACAAATGTAAACAATGTGGCAAAGCCTTTAACGGGCACTCAAACCTTACTCAGCATCACAGAGTCCACACTGGTGAGAGACTCTACAAATGTAAAGAATGTGGCCAGGCCTTTACATTGCACTCAGGACTTACTCAACATCACAGAGTTCATACTGGAGAGAGACCTTACCAATGTAAAGAATGTGGCAAGGCCTTTAACAGACAATCAATCCTTACTCAACATTACAAAATTCATACTGGACAGAAACCGTAAAAATGTGAGGAATGTGGTGAAGGCTTTAAATTACACCCAACCCTTGCTCGACATCACAGAATTCATACCGGAGAGATATGAGATGCCCTTCTTCATTAGGTGGAACTCATGCATACCTAATTTTCCATCGATGATGGACAGTATAATACACAAATACGCAGAAAAACTAAATGGAGATGCTATTTATGGTTATAACATTGATGTGAGTTACCATGAAATAGCTATTCAGCTGTACGATACTCCATGTATTGTAACCTAAAGAACTTCCTGAACATTAGAAATACAAGATTTTACTAATAGCTCTTTAAGGAAAAGGTGGCAGTCCAGTAAAGTGCTGATAATATCTTCAGAGCAATCATTAGAGTGTGAGGTGATGTGGTTGAAATGAAGAAATCCTGACACACATCAGGAGGATAGCTGGTTTGTTTGGACTGGAGAAGGGAGGCTCTGGGCAAAGTGCGCATGGAGTGGGGAAGGGGCGCTGCCTGTGTAGATTCGTAGGCTGCCGACCCCGCTGCCGTGCACTGGGCTAAAAATGACAACTAACGCCAACCATGAAAGATCCAAGTCACAGCAGTACTAGCCCAAGCATCATCAATGAAGATGTGATTATTAATGGTCATTCTCATGAAGATGACAATCCATTTGCAGAGTACATGTTGATGGAAAATGAAGAGGAATTCAACAAATAGAAGAGGAGTTATGGGAAGAAGAATTTATTGAACGCTGCTTCCCAGAAATGCTGGAGGAAGAAGAAGAACGTGAGTGGCTTATTCCAGCTCAAGATCTCCCACAAACTATGGACCAAATCCAAGACCAATTTAATGACCTTGTTATCAGTGATGGCTCTTCTCTGGAAGATCCTGTGGTCAAGAGCAATCTGAATCCAAATGCAAAGGAGTTTGTTCCTGGGGTGAAGTACTAAAATATTTGAGTAGACGGGGCCCTCTTTTGGTGGATGTAGCACAATTTCCACACTGTGAAGGCAGTATTAGGAGTCTTAATTGTAAACGCTCTCTTGTCACTGTGTTACACTTATGCATTGCCCAAGTTTTGTTAGTCTTGCATGCTTAGTAAAAGTGCTGAGACTGTTACTAAGGATTAAGCTGTCATTTCACTTTTACTGAGCTGTATGGCACTCTAGGGAAGAGTTAGCTGAAACGTTTACTGAAAATAGGATTGGCCCCATGGCTTAATGTGAAGACAGTGAGGAAAGAAGCACTAGTAAAGTTGTGACAAAGCACCAAATTAAAATGACCTCTAAATCTTAGTGAATTGTCTTTTAAAGCTAAACTAGTCCCTTAGGGTTAGCGAATGCTAGTTAATGTCTAAACTTTATAAAAATGAGTACATTTAAATGAAGTTCTAGTTGTTAGGCATATTTCTCAGTTCAGACTTAAATTTGCATTTGTAACAAAAAGGAGCTCCTTTTTCTGAAGAAGGCCTTGTTAGTTAATTTGAAATAATTCTTTATAGACAAGTATATCTTTGGTTTACTGAGGTTATAAGGTAGAAATCAGATGAGAACTAGTCCTGACTTCGATGGTATTTTATCATGTAAGAAATAGTGAATTCTGGGCTCCTGGGTGGCTTAGTTGGTTAAGCGACTGCCTTCGGCTCAGGTCATGATCCTGGAGTCCCTGGATCGAGTCTCGCATCGGGCTCCCTGTTCGGCGGGGAGTCTGCTTCTCCCTCTGACCCTACCCCCTCTCATGTGCTCTGTCTCTCAAATAAATAAAATCTTTAAAAAAAAAAATAGTGAATTCTTCTAATGTTACATCTGAGGAAGTATGTAATTTGAGAATTGCATCTTCTATGGAGTCACTGCATCATAGCTATGCCTATGTAAAGTGCAACGTTTGACCCACCATAATCCAACTGAACAAAGTAATGGTAACTTGATTTGAATGGTGCTTTTCCTTGCTTTGTTAACCATCACAACAATAGTCTACAGCACAACTTTTCTTTTAACAAAGCTAGAACAGTTTTGGCTTCTTAAACTTCATACTTGGGTAGGTTAAGCTGCCATACATGTTCAGTGTGAATAGTGTTTAAGTTGAAAATATTGTAAAAAATTATATATTTTTTAAAAATATTAAAAAAAATAATAATAGAACTGGGGGCGGGGGGTGGAAGGATAGCTAACTCTTCCCTAGAGTGCCATACAGCTGTACTTAACACCTTTCTTAAAAATGACCTCAGGCCTGAAATCTATGGAAATTACTACTCCCACATCATGATAGCAGCACTTGAATGCTTTTTAAAGCTTGTATTCTGTATTTTGAAAGGTAGTAATAGAGTGGATTTGAAATGCATAACTTAGTCTTTGTGTGAACTTAAATATATTTTAATAAAACAATTTTTTTTAAAAGATTTTATTTATTTGACAGAGAGACAGCTAGAGAGGGAACACAAGCAGGGGGAGTGGGAGAAGGAGAAGCAGGCTTCCCGCTGAGCAGGGAACCCAACTGGTGTTCCATCCCAGCACCCTGGGATCGTGACCTGAGCTGAAGGCAGATGCTTAACCTACTGAGTCACCCAGGTACCCCAAAACATAATTTTTAACGTGTTAACATGGATGTGTAATGAATGACATGTTATCCCACCACCAACATGAATCCATCTCATTTTATTGAAGGTTGTAGGTAACTGATGGTATCATCCATTTGGTAACGGTGTGGAATAATATACTTACGAATCCATTTTCTCAGTGATCTTAAGGTTTATATAATGTGATTATTTTCCCCCTAGTCTGTCATACGATTTTCTCTTTGTGAAAACTCTGGTATTATTATGCATATATTAGAGAGGGGTATAATATAGAGGTATTGTTGAGGTTTTTGCTCATGTACTCTATGCTATTGCTACTTAGCGTCCATTTGGTGTAGGCAGTATTTTGCAGGGGCCTTGAATGACATCAGCCATTCTCACTAGTGAATCCCAAGACAACACGCTGCAGAGTCCCAAGTTAATGTAACTGCTGATATGACATCTTCATTCCATTCTTGTAAGCAACCCTCTCCTTTTTCCCAAAGCATTCCCCTCCCGTGTCCCTTAGAGAAGACACCCACAGAGCTTACCTAAGCCTGCTTTAGTTTGAATGGCCTAGTCTGTACTTAGTCCTGGGACTCTGAAGCACTTCACCATGGCCCCAAATAAAGATATGTGCCGCACGTCATAGGTGGAGGTGTTTTTTTGATGTGTATATGAAATGTGTGCATATGACTGTTGGGTGTGTAATTGATAACCCATAAATAAGTGAAACCTATCCCAATGAAAGTGATATGGTAGCCCACGTAAGAGATAGAAAATCTTTAAGATGAAGAATTAGCACGTGGATGAGGACAACTGTCCGAAGGTGCACAACTGACTCCCTGTATTTAGAAAATATCTTCTTTTCTCCAGTTTTATTTTTCTTCATTATGTTTCCACGTACGAAGGCATCACAACCATTCTTTTTTCCTGTGTTTTGCCGAGAGAGTCCTCTCTAAACACTTGAGATTAGAGTGATGGAAGGCCAGTGGGTACTCAGACATTCACAGTGGGATGTGACATGTGAATCTAAGCAAGACTTGATGAAGCACCATCTTTAGACAGATAAGACCTATTAAAATGTGAAGAATTCTTCCAATGTGGTGAGGAAACTGGAGGTGGCTCCCTTTAGTCAGTACAAAGTCACAGGGCAGTCACAGGTATCATTGGATGAATGCCTATAACGGGGAAAAGGAATTGGCAAAGGTGATGGGTTTCTAAGGAGTAGCGAAGTCCTACTTTATCTTCATGAACTGATTGAATTCCTGTGTCTTAACTGAGGACTAACGATGTTGGATGTTAATGATTACTGAGTTTCCCCAGGCCTAGATCAGTGCCAAGTGATGGATGAGGGTATTGGATGATGCAATGCAATTATTTGTGCAGAGCTTTAAAAATGTCACAGGGCAGAATAGATGTTCAAGATGAAGTTTTCTGGACAGTGGAATAGGCAGGATCAGCAAGGCATGTGCTGTGGTTGAACCCAAGCACTTGTTGCCCAGGTAGATAACCCCAGTCAAGGTAAGAGCCACTGTAGTTGGGCGATCTTTCAGGGAAGGTGATGCACTGCTGTGCGGGACCTTCCTCCCTTTAGTCAGTGTCATGATGAGTGTAGTGAGAGGCAGGAAGCATTTCTGTTCAAACAGTCCAGCGCAAGTGTTCACTGACTACAGAATGAATAAAGATGTGGGGTATATATAGTAGGGAATATTTATCAACCTATAATTAATGAAATCTTGGCATTTCCACAACATGGAGCTAGAGAATATTCTGCTAAATGAAATAAGTCAGAGAAAGTCAAATACCATATGATTTCACTCATACTTGGAATTCAGAAATCAAAACAAGTGAGCAATGGGAAAGAAAAAAAGAAATGGAGAGCTAAACCAAGAAACAGACTCTTTAGAGAACAACCTGATGGTTGCCAGAGTGGATGTAGGTAGATGGATGCCTTAAATAAGTGATGGGGACTAAGGATTGTCCTTATGATGAGCACTGGGTGTTGTATGGAATTGTACAATCACTATTGTAAACCTAAAACAAATGTTACCTTGTGTGTTTTAAGTGAAATGCAAACAAAAACCTTAGAAAATGTTTTGTTTTTTTTACAGATTTAAGAGACTTTTTGTCTTTGGTTGACTGACTTGCAGTAGTTACACAAAATAGACCTTTGTTTTTTTTGTTTGTTTGTTTGTTTTTAAAGATTTTATTTATTTTTTTGAGAGAGAGAGTGAGAGAGAAAGAGCACAAGAGGGGGGAGCGGGAGAGGGAGAAGCAGACTCCCTGCTGAGCAGGGAGCCCGATGCGGGACTCGATCCCGGGACTCCAGGATCATGACCTGAGCCGAAGGCAGTTGCTTAACCAACTGAGCCACCCAGGCGCCCCAAAATAGACCTTTGTAAACAAATTGAAACATTCATCTTTTCTCCCTTTCTGATTCCTCCCCAATTCAGAAATTCTCAGTAACTGTTCTTAATTTTTTATGCCATCATATGTATATGCATAATTTCATAAGAATCTGTTATCCATATGACAAGAAATCATTAGAAATACTGTTATATAACCAAGGTTTTTTGGGGTTTTTGTGAAGATGTCATTTGAGAGAAAGCCTGAGTGAGCACGAGTGTGGGTGGGGGAGTGACTCAGCAATCCAGGCACCCCTGTATTACCAAAGTTGTGACTGGAATGTCACAGCTCAGAAAGAGCTGCATAAACTCAGATATGACGAGACAGCTATAGGGACTGAGACTGAATTTATGGAGTCAGTAAAGCCCCCTTGTAAATAACAGCCTGATACCTTGTTTACAGAGTTCCCAGCAGCCTTACCAGGTAACCAAAGATCATTTCCCCATTTTTTTTTTTGTTTTTTTTTTAAGATTTTATTTATTTGAGAGAGAACATAAGCAGGGATGGGCAGAGGGAGAGGGAGAAGCAGACTCCCTGCTGAGCAGGGAGCTCAAGCCCAGGACCCTGGGATCACAACCTGAGCCGTAGGCGGACACTTAACTGACTAAACCCCCTCGGTGCCCCAAGATCATTTCCTAATAGGTGCAGGAACCTGGTTATCTGGGGGACCTCAAGAAGAGCGAAATTCACCCAAATCTATCGATATCACAGGCAATGTCTGGTGACCTGTATTTGGCTTGGCTTCTGGCCTAGAGAAGCTATTAAAAGTTCAATATAGAGATTCGTTATGAAACGTTCAACAAAATGATCTATCCATCAAACCTTTCTTCCTGGTACACTATGTAAATAATCAGGCCAAGTTTTCTTCCTTCAACTAGATTTATTTTCAATGAAATTAATGTTAATTTGGTATGATTATAGAGAAAAATATGTTTCAATAACACATGTTTGTAGATAAAGATTTTAATACTATTCATTATAATGTGGACTAGATTCTGATTTCTTCTAGTGTCATCCAGTGACTGGCTACAAATCCCCAAACTAATATTCTCATTTTTCTCCCACCCTTCTGACCTGAAATTGTGTGAGAACTAAAACTGCCTTTTTTTTTTTTTTAAGATTTTATTTATTTATTTGACGGAGAGACACAGCGAGAGAGGAAACACAAGCAGGGGGAGTGGGAGAAGGAGAAGCAGGCTTCCCGCAGAGCAGGGAGCCCGATGCGGGGCTCGATCCCAGGACCCCGGGATCATGACCTGAGCCGAAGGCAGATGCTTAACGACTGAGCCACCCAGGCACCCCTAAAACTGCCTTCTTCCTGAAGCTCTGCAAGCTTAATATAAATGTCTTGATGTATTGGAAATTACAAGTTACAAAAGATGAGGCCTTCACCTTCAACAACCTTAAAGATTGAAGGACCAATATATACAATGCAATATTACTCAGGTATAAATAATAATGAAATCTGGCCATTTGCAATGACATGGATGGGGCCAATGTATTATGCTAAGTGACAAGTCAGAGGAAGACAAATACCTTATGAGTTCATTCATGTGGAAATTAAGAAATGAAACAGATGGGGGCGCCTGGGTGGCTCAGTTGGTTAAACTGCTGCCTTCAGCTCAGGTCATGATTCCAGGGTCCTGGGGGGATCGTGCCCCGCATCGGGCTCCCTGCTCATGCGGGAAGCCTGCTTCTCCCTCTGCCTGCCGCTCCCCCTGCTTGTGCTCTTTCTCTCTCTCTCTCTGTGTCAAATAAATACAATCTTAAACAATTAAAAAAAAAAAAAGAAACAGATGAACATGGGGGGGAAAATGATAGGGAAACCACAAAAACTCCTAACTACAGAGAACAAACTGAGGGTTGTTGGAGGGGAGGTTCAGATGGGGGAGGTAGGTGATGGGTGTTAAGGAGGGCACTTGTGATGAGCACTGGGTTTTGTATATAAGTGATAAATCACTAAATTCTCATGAAACTAATGTTACACTATATGTTAACTGGAATTTATTTATTTTTAAGATTTTATTTATTTGACAGAGACACAGTGAGAGAGGGAACACAAGCAGGGGGAGTGAGAGACAGAGAAGCAGGCTTCCCGCTGAACAGGGAGCCCGATGCAGGGCTCGATCCCAGGACTCTGGGATCATGACCTGAGCCAAAGGCAGACGCTTAACGACTGAGCCACCCAGGTGCCCCTGTTAACTGGAATTTAAATAAAAACTTGAAAGTCCAAAATAAAAAATTTAAGGACAAAGAATTGGTCATTGGTGAAAGGATAAGAAATAGAAACAGAAAAATGTTCATTTTAGCCCAGGAGGCTGACCTATAGCCTGCATAGTTGTTGTTTTTTTTTTTTTTAAAGATTTTATTTATTTGAGAGAGAGAGAGCACATGAGAGGGGGGAGGGTCAGAGGCAGAAGCAGGCTCCCTGCCGAGCAGGGAGCCTGATGCGGGACTCAATCCAGGGACTCCAGGATCATGACCTGAGCCGAAGGCAGTTGCTTAACCAACTGAGCCACCCAGGCGCCCTAGCCTGCATAGTTTTGATAGGGATCCAATGTGTGCAGATTTCTACATTCTTAAATGGTCTAATGAGTCCTGTACATCTCATCAATAGTTAATATTGAACTGAATGATAAGCACCTTAGAAATTTTGCAAAAGTAGGTTTGTGAGTATAAATCCGAGGAGGGGTGCTGGGATGCCTCAGTCTGTTAAGTGGCCGAGTCATGATATTGCCTCAGGTCATGATCTCAGTATGGTGGAATGAACCCTGTGTTGGGCTTCCAGCTCAGCACAGTGTCTGCTTGAGACTGTCTCTCCTCTCCCTCTGCCCTCCCCCACTCTCACTCCGTCTCTAAAATAAATCCTTAAAAAAGAAATTTGATGAGGGGTGCCTGGGTGGCTCAGTTGGTTGAGCAACTGCCTTCGGCTCAGGTCATGATCCCAGGGTCCTGGGATGGAGCCCCGCATCGGGCTCCCTGCTCAGTGGGAAGCCTGCGTCTCCCTCTCCCACTCCCCCTGCTTGTGTTCCTGCTCTCGCTGTCTCTGTCTCTGTCAAATAAATAAGATCTTAAAATAAAATACAATAATATGTACCATCTTGGGGCGCCTGGGTGGCTCAGTCAGTTGAGCATCTGCCTTGGGCTCAGATCATGATCCCAGGGTCCTGGGATCGAGCCCCGCATCAGGCTCCCTGCTCCTTGGGGAGCCTGCTTCTCCTCTCCCTCTGCTGCTCCCCTGCTTGTGATCTCTCTGTCAAATAAATAAAAAGAAAAAAGAAATTTGATGAAACATTTATGATCTAATACTCCATGCACAACCCCACCCCCTCAAGCACTAAGCATATAACCACCTGCTTCAAGCACTAAAATTGTCACTCTTGGGCTTGGTTGGCTCAGTCAGTTAAGTGTCTTACTTCCACTAGGGTCGTGATCTCAGGTTCCTGGGATCCATCCCTCAGGCTCCCCGCTCAGCGTGGAATCTGCTTCTTCCTTTCCTTCTAACTCTGCCCCCCCCCCACACACACACTTGTGGCCCCTCTGCCCCCACCCTTCAAATAAATAAGATCCTTAGAAAAAAGTAAAAAAACAAAAAGTGTAGCTCTTCCTGAGGACAAGTCCTGTCCCTGTGTTACTTGAATAAACTTACTAAGTTGCACCATAAAACATCTCAAGAATTCTTTCTTACCAATGTGGTCAATGATTCCACAATTTTGTTATGGAAAAAACCCATGTTCCACTGCTGGCCCTTCAAAAATCCAATAGTCAAGGCATGATTTTTGATTGGAAAGGTATATGAGCTTTATTCAGGAGGCAAGCCACTTGGGAAAAAAACAGACTCATGTCCAAAATCAACTGCAAGTTTTCTGCCTTGCCCTCACATTTTTTAAAGGAACTTGAGGGCAGTTAATCAGTAGGAGGGCAGGGTAGTCTGTAACACTTTTTGATTGCCTGCAGACTCAATGGTGCCACCTACAGATGTTATGGAGGTCCTCGGAGGTTGTGTATGAGTGCTCCAGGGGGAGATTGTGCTAGAAGGTTTGATTATCAGGCTTTCTAGGAAACAATGCATGATGTATAAATGTACAAAGGAAGTTTTAGTTCATCAATCATGAAGGCTAAAGGTGTTTACTAAAATTTAAAGACCCTTAAGTTGGCCAGAGGGGCCGAGGCATGGCTTCTAAGTAACTTTAAAAAATTGTTTTCTAGGTGTATTCTGTTCCTGCAAATGGAATTTGTTCCTGTCTTTTGTGAGTCTGATATATATACCAAGAATAAATTAGATGGGGAACTTTATCAGGAAGAGAGCTAATGCCAGAGATGAACTTTTCATACCATAAAAAGTTGCCTGCCTGGAGAGGCAAACCATTTTTTTGACATATATTTGCTCTTTCCTTTTTCCTGTGAGTATGCATCCCCTTGTTTGAAATTCTAAATCCCTACCTCCTCCTTAAGTCATGGTGGCATGTAAGCCCTGTCTTTGAGCCTCACGTCTTTGAGGTTCCCTTTCTTTTCTTTTCTTTTCTCTTTTATTTCTTTTCTTTCTTTCGAGTCTGTCTTACATAAGGTTGATTATTAGACCATCCAAAGAATTGAGAATGGAGGAGAAAAACAAGTTTTCCTCTCCTCCACATTCATTTTGTTGTATAAACTGACCTGGGGGGAGAAGGAATTATGATGGCAGAGGAGTAGGAGAACCTAATTTTGTCTGGTTCCTGGAATTCAGCCAGATAGTTATTCTGAAAACCTGCCAAATCACCCAGAGACCTGATAAAAGAATTGCTACAAGTAGTGAAGCAACCACTTTTTGCAAGGTAGGAGGTGAGGAGAAGTGAATCTGGAGGCAAATTATTGGAAGATAAACTGCAGGAGGATGGAGCCTCAATAAGTGGGTCCCGGAATGTGCTATAAGCAGCAGAGTACAAATTGAAACTTTTAGAAGTCTGCCTGGAAGGTGCTCAGGTGGCAAAGAGGCATGGAATCCCAGATGGGACAGTGTGGCCTCAGGATCCCTGGGGTCACACAAAGAACAGGGTGCTTGAGTGTGGCATAGTTCCAAAGCACTGGAGTGGGGAAGTTGGCTAAAAAGAGCGAGTTCAGGCACCAGTGTTCTGCTCGATGTTGACAAAAACCAAGAACTGCTGCACAGTGGGGGACTGCTTTCCAGGCAGAGGACCAGCAAGAGGTTGAATTATGGCAAGACCCCTCTCCTTACCTCAGGAGGAACAGTGCAGGTCCATGCCTCAGAAGGCTGTAATGTTTGGAGACTTGAAATGGGATCACATGCCTGAGTAAAAAATGCTTGGTCACAGGCTGGGTGAACACAGAATTTGGATGGAAACCAGGGAGACCAAGAGTGATTGCTTTTCTGTGGGTAGCCACAAACTTTCAGCTCTGGGGCTAGAGATTGGGACATCGCCATTTTCATCCTCTCCAGTGGCGCTGAAAGCCTTCAGGCATCAAAACAGCAATATAGTACAATCCAGAGCCACCTCCACTGAGCCTGGCCCCCTGGCAAGGGCAGTGCAATTCCATCCAATAGACACCTGAGAATCAGTGCAACAGGACCCTCCCCAAGAAGACCAGCAGGAACTTCCTCTTTTACCACATATACTGATCACAGAGAAATCCAAACTCCAGTTCTTGGGAAAAAAACAGTATATAGCGTTTGTGGATTTTTCTCATTATTCTTTAGTCTTTCAGTTTTATTTTTTTTTCAGTTATTATCAATTATTTTTAAAGTAATTTTTAATTTTCATTTTTACATTTACGTTTTATATACATTTTTCATTTTTGGCTTCCTTTCATTGTACTCAATTTTATTTTCGTGTACATGTTTTTCTTTCTTTCCTATTTTGGGATCTAGTTTCTTCTACCAAGCCAACCAAAATACACGCAGGATCTAGTTTCTGGATCTAGTTCTGTTGTACTTCTTGTTTGATTTTATTTTCTTTCTTTTTTTTTTTTGTTTCTGTTCTCTTCTGATTAGTGTATATTTTTTCTAGCGTCATTGTTGCTATTTTTGTATTTTTCCCTCATCTATTCTTTTCTGGACATAATGACAAGATGGAAAAACTCACCCCAAAAGAAAGAACAAGGGGCAGTACTCACTACCATGGATTTAATCAATATGGATATAAGTACACAGTCAGAACTAGAATTCAAATCAACGACTATAAAGATACTAGCTGGGCTTCAAAAAAGCAAAAAGACAAGAGAAAATCCCTTACTGGAGAAATAAAAGAACCAAAATCTAATCGAGTCGAAATCTAAAAGGCTATTTACTGAGATGTAATAAAAAAAAGGAGGCTCTAACTGCTATGATAAGTGAGGCAGAAGAGAGCGTCAGTGATATAGAAGACAAAATGGAGAATAAGGAAGCTGAGAAAAAGATAACTACTGGATCACAAAGTGAGGATTCAAGAGATCAGTGATACCACAAAGTAAAACAATATTAGGATAATTGGGATCCCAGAGGAAGAGGAAGGTGGGGGGGGTGGGGGTGGAGAAGGTTTATTTGAACAAATTATAGCTGAGAACTTACCCAATCTGGGAAAGGATATAGGCATTCAAGTCCAGGAAGCACAGACAACCCCCCTCAAAATTAATAAAAATAAGTCAACAGGTTGACATAGAATAGCGAAGCTTGCAAAGATCAGAGATAAAGAGAAATCCTAAAAGCAGCTCCAGACAAGAGGTCAGTAACCTACAAGGGTGAAAAGAGAAGGCTGGCAACAGATGGGTTCACAGACACCTGGCAGGCGAGAAAGGACTGGCATGATATAGTCAATGTGCCAAATGAGAAAAATACGCAGCTAAGAATACTTTATACAGCAAGGCTGACATTAGGAATAGGAGAGATCAAGAGCTTCCAGGACAAACAAAAACTAAAGGAATTTGTGATCACTAAACCAGTCCTGCAAGAAATATTAAGGGGGATCCTTTGAGCAGAGAGAGAGTCCAAGAGAAGAAAGACCAGAAAGGAACAGAGACAATATACAAAACAGCGACTTTATAGGTAATACAATGGCGCTAAATTCGTATCTTTCCATAATTACTCTGTGAATGGAATAAATGCTCCAATCAAAAGGCATAGGGTATCAGATTGGATAAAAAAAAACAAACAAGACCCATTGATATGCTGCTTGCAAGAGACTCATGTTAGAGCCAAAGACACCTCCAGATTGAAAGTGAGGGGGTGGAGAACCATTTATCATACTAATGGACATCAAAAGAAAGCTGGAGTAGCAATCCTTATATCAAACTAGATTTTAAACCAAAGACTAATAAAAGGTGAAGAAGGACACTATATCATAATAAAAGGGTCTATCCAAAAAGAAGATCTAACAACTGTAAATATTTATGCCCCTAACTTGGGAGCAGCCAATTGTATAAACCAACTAAGAACAAAATAAAAGAAACACATTGATAAGGATACAATAATCGTAGTGGACTGCAACCTCCACTCACAGCAATGGACAGATCATCTAAGCAGAAGATCAAGGAAACAAGGGCTTTGAATGACACACTGGACCAGATGGACTTCACAGATATACTCAGAGCATTTCATCCTAAAGCAACATAATAAACATTCTTCTTGTGTTTGCATGGAACATTCTCCAGAATAGATCACATACTGTGTGACAAATCAGGTCTCAACTGGTAGCAAAAGACTGGGATTATTCCGTGTATATTTTCAGAGAACAAGGCTTTAAAACTTGAACTCAATCACAAAAGAAAACTTGGAAGGGACACAAACACTTGAAGGTTAAAGAGTGAATAGTGAAATATTTATTCATACTGAAGAATGAATAGGTCAACCAGGAAATTAAAGAAGAATTTTTAAAAAATCATGAAACAAATCAAAATTAAAAAATATAACAGTTCAGAACCTTTGGGTATAGCAAAGGTAATCCCTAAGAGGGAAATATTTAGCAATGCAATTCTTTACCAAGAAACAAGAGAAGTCTCAAATACACAGCCTAATCTTACACCTAAGGAGCTGGAGAAAGAACAGCAAATAAACCCCAAATCCAGAAGGAGAAGAGAAAATAAAGATTAGAGCAGAAATCAATGAAATAGAAAGCAAAAGAAGAGTAGAACAGATCAATGAAAACAGGAGCTAGTTCTTTGAAAGATTTAATAAGATCAATAAACCCCTAGCCGGACTTCTCAAAAAGAAAAGAGAAAGGACCCAAATAAATAAAATCATAAATGAAAGAGGAGAGATCACAACCAAAACTGAAGAAATACAATTATAAGAACATATTATGAGCAAAAAACCCAAAAAAACAAAAAACACATTTTATGAGCAATGTACGTCAACAAATTAGGCAATCTGGAAGAAATGAGTGCATTCCTAGAAACATACAACCTATCAAAACTGAACAGGAAGAAACAGAACACCATAACCAGCAAAGAAACTGAAACAGTAATAAAAAAAAATCTCCCAACAAACAGAAATCCAGGACTAGAGGGCCTCCCAGTGGAATTCTACGAAACATTTCAAGAAGAACTAATTCGTATTCTTCTGAAGCTGTTTCAAAAAACAGTAATGAAAGGAAAACTTAACAAACTCATTCAGTGAGGGGTGCCTGGGTGGCTCAGTCAGTTAAGCCAAACTCATTCAATGAGGCCAGCAATATTACCTTGATCCCCAAATCAAACAAAGACCCCACTAAAAATGAGATTTACAGACCAATATCCCCGATGGACATGGATGCAAAAATTCTCACCAATACACTAGCCACTATGATCCAACAATATATTAAAAGGTTTATTTACCATGACCAAGTGGGATTTACTCCTGGTCTGCAAGGGTAGTTCAATATCCACAAATCAATCAATGTGATATACCACATTAATAAAAGAAAGGACAAGAACCATATGATCCTTTTTTTTTTTTTAATATTTTATTTATTTGACAGAGAGAGACACAGCAAGAGAGGGAACACAAGCAGGGGGAGTGGGAGAGGGAGAAGCAGGCTTCCCACTGAGCAGGGAGCCCGATGTGGGGCTTGATCCCAGGACCCTGGGATCATGACCTGAGCTGAAGGCAGACGCTTAATGACTGAGCCACCCAGGCGCCCCCCATATGATCCTCTTAATCGATGCAGAAAAAGCATTTGACAAAATACAGGATCCTTTCTTTTTTTTTTTTTTTTTTAAGATTTTATTTATTTATTTGACAGAGAGACAGTGAGAGCAGGAACACAAGCAGGGGGAGTGGGAGAGGGAGAAGCAGGCTTCCCGCCGAGCAGGGAGCCCGATGCGGGGCTCGATCCCAGGACCCTGGGATCATGACCTGAGCCGAAGGCAGACGCTTAACGACTGAGCCACCCAGGCGCCCCTACAGGATCCTTTCTTGATAAACACTCTCTGCAGTGTGAGGATAGAGGGAGAATACCTCAGTATCATAAAAACCATATATGAAAATCCCACAGCGAATATCATGCTCAATGATGAAAAACTGAGAGCTTTCCCCCTAAGGTCAGGAACACTATAGGGATGTTCAATTTCACTACTATTGTTCAACATAGTACTAACAACTTCTTCCTAGACACATTGCCAAAGTCAAGGGAAGCCAGGGCAAAAAGGAACTATTGGGACTTCATCAAGATAAAAAGCTTTTGCACAGCAAAGGAAACTCGGTCGACAAAGCCAAAAGACAAAGGACAGAATGGGAGAAGATATTTGCAAATGTCTTATCAGATAAAGGACTAGTATGCAAAATCTATAAAGAACTTATCAAACTCAACACCCAAAGAACAAATAATCCAATCAAGAAAAGGGCAAAAGACATGAACAGATATTTCTCCAAAAAAGACATACAAATGGCCAAAAGACAGACGAAAAAAATGCTCAACATCACCCAGCATCAGGGAAATGCAAATCAAAAAACCACAATGAGATACCACCTCACACCAGTCAGAATGTGTAAAACTAACAAGTCAGGAAACAACGGATGTTGGTGAGGATGCAGAGAAAGGGGAACCCTCCACTGTTGGTGGGAATGCAAGCTGGTGCAGCCACTCTGGAAAACAGTATGGAGGCTCCTCAGGAAGTTGAAAATAGAGCTACCCTATGATCCAGCAATTGCATTACTCTGTATTTACCCAAAGGATACAATCATAGTAATCCAAAGGGGCTCCTGCAACCCAATGTTTCCAGGAGCAATGTCCCCAATAGCCAAAATATGGAGAGTCCAGATGTGCGGTGACAGCCAAATGGATAAAGAAGATGTTATATAGACGATGGAATATTACTCGGCCATCAGAAAAATGAAATCTTACCATTTGCAGGGATGTGGATGGAACTACAGGGTATTACGCTAAACGAAATAAGTCCATCAGAGAAAGATAATTATCCTGTGATTTCACTCATGTGAATTAAGAAACAAAACAGGATCATAGGGGAAGGGAGGGAAAAATAAAATAGAAAGTCAGAGAGGCAGACAAACCATAAAAGACTCATAACTATAGGAAACAAACTGAGGGTTGCTGGAGGGGAAGTGGGTGGGGGATGGGGTAATTGGGTGGTGGGCATTAAGGAGGGCACATGATGTAAAGGGCACTTGATGTTGTATGCAACTGATGAATCACTAAACTCTACCACTGAAACCAGTAATACACTGTATATTAATTTATTGAATGAAAAAAAATAAAGAAACTGATCTCTGTGCTTCAGATCCAAAATATAACAGGAACACAGAGTTGGGCATAAAGAGGAAGAGTAGCTTTATTGTTTTGCCAGCAAAGGAGGCTGCAGCAGGTCAGGGCCTTCAAAACTGCAAGCCCGCCCAGAGGCAGGGGCTGGGGGTTTCGTAGGGAAATGCAGGATCTAGCTGGTTTCCACAGGAACTGTGTCTGTGTTGCCAGCCCTGTTAATCAAGTTGTCAGGGTGGAACCAGGTTCCTAAAATAGACTCAGAGGTAGGAAGGGAGGTTTGCAGAAGCGAGAAAAAAAGCTTATTTAGTTTGAAATGGAGTCTCACTGAAGCCTTAATGCAGCCATTTTGGTTTTTGTTCAACTTGATGCTTTTAAGTGGTTAGGCTAGGAGCCTCCTGTCTTCTGCCACATTTGGAAAATTGTGAGAGGCCAGCTTGTTACATTATAACAATTTCATTTCAGTCACCTTGACAACAATAGGAAGCCCACTTCATACTTTACAGTGAGAAACCAGTCAATATTTTCTAGAACGGGTAAAATAAAGAAAAAAGATAAAACACCAAATTTCAATGAGAATGTTGATGAATTAGAATTCGCATATTGCTGATGGGAGGGTAAAAATTACATTCACTTTGCAAAACTGTGTGGCAGTTACTTATGAAAATAAATGTTTAGGAATATAGGAATACAGGAAAAGCTCTGAAACACAGTATATATTTCCTTTTGTGATAGACGTTTGTATTTATACAGGAAAGCTCCATTTATAAGGGTGTCTCCCTCCGTGTAGCGGAAAGAGGGAGACTGTGTCAGTTTCCAGAAACTCTGATCAGTGGAGAAGGCATGGATCTAAATCTGCTCACAACCACAGCCTTGGTCACCGTGCTTTGCCTGGTCCCCTCCCCAAATGCTCCCCAGTAGGATCACGTGTGGAGTTTCAAAGATGATCATCACTGGTGCCCTCTGCCTCAGATTCTGTCAATTGGTTTGGGTGGAAACAACAGTGTTAATTAAGGGCTCCAGGTGATTCTAAGTGAGGCCAGGTTTAAGCACGAGGGCTTCCTGTTATTTTGCAAGAGTTGAGAGCTGACTTTAGCTCAAGGAGAGGTAACAGGGTCTCTGCTACATGAGTCTGGGAGGGTCAGGTCCTTGGAGCACAGGGTTCCTAGGCTGTAGCTGAATTTGTGGGCATCTGTGGGAGGGGAGGCCCCCTGGAAGCAGAGAAGGAAAAGTCAGGGATTGGTCTTCAAGTAGGAGCTACTGACAAAACGGACTAGGAAGTTAGGACTTTTCTGCATTTCAGGATCCTGTCTTCAAGTGAGCAGTTTTACAGGTGAAGAGTTTCTATTGGTGGCTTTAATGGCATTTTCTCGTGATGGCAGCTGTGATTTCTCTACAGAAAGCTTGTGAGAAAGAAATCTAGAGGACGAAGTGAAAGAAGAAATGGCTAGTTCTCAGGTAAGCCTGGTGTCCCAAGTCAGAAGCCATGTAAGGTTTTTTTCCTGAAATTCCTGAAATTGCAAATGCTGTTCCTCTAGTTTTTATGTTTCTGCCTCATGTTTTCACCTATTTTTAAAATCTTTTCAGAAATGATACTCAAGGCTAGGTCTTTAGAACACTTCTCCCCAGTATCCCAGATCCTTCTCCCTTTTCTTCAACCTGGCTTCCAATAGGCCATCAATATTTGTCACTTTGAATTAAAGTCCTGCAAGTATTGAAAATATTCCTTGGTGACAAAACCAGAGGGGAAAGTGTTGAGTCCAAGATTCCTATTGCTGGTGAGGTCTGTTTCTGGGATTTCAGTGAAGGTAAACATCATTTAGATCCCACCTGGATACTTTATCAACTCTCTGTAGCCCAGAAGTAAGAAAATGCACAAATATACAGGATGGGTATGAGGTCTAGAATAACTCGCAAAGTTTTCGGACTGCAAATAGGCATGGTGTGTGAGTCTTGTTCTTTAGAATGTGAAAAAGATGGTCTATTTAAAATATAATAGAGGGGCGCCTGGGTCGCTCAGTCGGTTAAGTGTTGGACTCTTGATTTCTGATCAGGTCGTGATCTCAGGGTCCTAGAATGGAGCCCCATTTCTGGCTCTGCATTCAGAGGAGAATCTGTTTGAGATTCTCTCTCCCTCTCCCCTGCCCCTCCCCGCCTCTCTCTCAAATATAAATAAATCTCTAAATAAAATTAGATTTAAAATAAAATAACTTCCGGGCGCCTGGGTGGCTCAGTTGGTTAAGCGACTGCCTTCGGCTCAGGTCATGATCCTGGAGTCCCGGGATCGAGTCCTGCATCGGGCTCACTGCTCGGCGGGGGGTCTGCTTCTCCCTCTGACCCTCCTCCCTCTCATGCTCTCTGTCTCTCATTCTCTCTCTCAAATAAATAAATAAAATCTTTAAAAAAAAATAAAATAAAATAAAATAACTTCCCCAGTAGCCTTTCTGAAAGAGTTCCACCCCCAATATATTTCAGGAAAACCTATGTCTCGCTCCATGGCAATGGATTGGCAGATACGCAGGATGTAGCTTTAAGCTATTGTCATTTCCTGCGCTCAGGGTCTACAGATGTGACAAACCCACTGCAAGTTCAGCATCTCCCTGTATCAGTTGGGGGTGGGGAGCTGACAAGTGAAATTAGTGTGATGAAGTTTATGGTTGTTACTGTGTCATGAGCCATAACGTACTTTGCACTCTGCTTGGAGCCTCCTGTCTTCTGCCACGATTGGAAAATTGTGAGAGGCCAGCTTGTTACATTATAAAATGTGTGTAATCTTGGAATTTTTATGGTCCTCAAGATTATCCATGGACTTTATTCAAAACAAAATAGATATTTATGGGTCTGTTTCTATTCTTGTTTGTTCATTTGTTTTTAGTTTTGATTTTGTATATATGTGAATTCATATGGTATTTGGCCGCCTTTGACTTATTTCAAATAGCACAATACCTTCTGGGTCTATCCACATTGTCACAAATGTCAAGAAACAACAAAAAAACAGAAAGAGACCACAGCAACCGTGGTTACCAGAGTAGAATGGAGAAGGATGATGGGCAAAATGGGGAAATGGGACTGGGAAGTACAGGCTTCCAGTTATGGAATTAGTAAGTCATAGGGGATAAGATACAACATAGGAAATACATTCAATGGTAGTATAATAGCATTTTATGGTGACAGATGGTCGCTCACTTGTGGTGAGCATAGTAGAACATACACAGTTGTCAAATCACCATGTTTTTCACATGAACTAACGTAACATTGAATGTCAAGTATACTTTAATAGAAAAGAAAGCAAAATAGGTACGGATAAGCTTATAGCTATACAGGTTAAACTACTTTCTTAAGAAGTTGTAGGAAGGGGCGCCTGGGTGGCTCAGTCGTTAAGCATCTGCCTTCGGCTCAGGTCATGATCCCAGGGTCCTGGGATCGAGACCCACATCGGGCTCCCTGCTCGGCGGGAAGCCTGCTTCTCCCTCTCCCACTCCCCCTGCTTGTGTTCCCTCTCCCGTTGTGTCTCTGTCAAATAAATAAATAAAATCTTAAAAAAAAAAAAAAAATAGAAAATCCCCTGGGTACTGCAAAGTTATTTTCACTAATGAAAATAATTGTGGCAAACAGCAAAGCTCCATGCCTGATTATAGTATATTGATTCTAATACATTTCTCCCAACATTTTAAACAGCTCTTCAATCCATGAGGATTACACTCAATGGAATGTCACAGTTTAATGAACAGGGGATCTCCTCCCCTCCCGCTTCTTGGTGGCACATAAAATAAACACTCATCTCACAATTAAAGGTTTCTTAGTGTTGAGATCATCATCATCATCTTAAAAATGATGCAATATGAGGGTGCCTGGGTGGCTCAGTCCTTGAGTGTCTGCCTTAGGCTCAGGTCATGATCCCAGGGTCCTGGGATCGAGCCCTGCATCGGGCTCCCTGCTCTGCGGGAAGCCTGCTTCTCCCTCTCCCGCTCCCCCTGCCTGTGTTCCCTCTCTCGCTGTGTCTCTCTCTGTCAAATAAATAAATAAAATCTTAAAAAAAAAAAAAAAGCGCTAATTTCCCAACAGGTGCAGGAACCTAGGGATATTTGGGGGACCTCAAGAAGAGAGAAATTCACCCAAATCTATAGATATCACAGGCAATGTCTACTGGTGAGTATTTGGCTTGCCTCTGGCCTGGAGAGGCTATTAAAAGTTCAATCTAGAGATTCATTATGAAACATTCAGCAAAGCTGGTTTTAAAGAGTCTGTCAGTCAAATCTCTGTTCTTGGTGGGATTATGTAAGTAATCAGGCCAAGTTTTCTTTCTTGAACTAGACTTATTTTGCAATGAAATTAATGTTATTTTTGGCTATCTTTGGTAAAAATGGGGGTGATTATAGAGAAAAATGTTTTAATAACACATCTTTGTCGATAAAATATTTTAATAGTTTTCATATAAACTGGACTAGATCTTGATTTCTTCTAGAGTCATCCAATGCCTGGCTACAAATCCCTAAACTAATATTTTGATTTTTCTCCCACCATTCTGATACAAAATTATGTGAGAACTAAAACTGCCCTTTTTTCCTGAAGCTCTGGAAACTTAATGTAAATGACTTGATGTAACAAAATCATCTTAATAGCTCATGTATACACAGCCTTAGGGCTGTGGCTCAGTGGGCCACTGAAAACTTTAACTGATGCAAAACCAGGAAGATCTGTCAGGTGGTCACTACCTGCCCTCAGTCTATCTGAGGATACTTCAGGTCTGACATCTAGATGTCTGCTCAACTGGCTACCCTTAGAAGACAAAAAAATTGGCTTAACATTTGACCTAATCATGAGGCACAGTTCTATGGTTTTCATATAAAAGTCTCCTTTAATTACATTATTTGTAGCACAGGGCACTTTGAAAATTGACCTGCATCATTGCCTCCTGAAATGACTTTGACCTGACCTACTGTCAGGCCTAAAATGCTGGATCAGTGATATGAAACAAGTACCACGTCAACTTTTAATATGTGAAACTCACAAGGAAGTTTCAGATGGGGGAAATGTGAGGGGTCAGGACAGCTTGTCCATGCCCCTTACCCCTGAATGTGCCACTTTCGCCTGTGGATAATTTGAGTTGAAGGTATTTGAGCAGGTGAAGACTCAAGAGGACCTTTCCCCCCTCTCTTACCCACACAGTAGAATCAAAATTGGGGAGGGTCTTTCTCAAATAAGAGTTATTAACTGAGACAAAGTTTATCTCAGTGACCCAGTAAGGTAGGATAAATATCTACTTACCAAATATGTGCTTTTCTTATCAGCCTTGACGTGCTTTCCTTTCCTCGGAAGCTCCAGACCCCAACCCCGTTTTCCTTAGTTCAGGCTGGCATTTATACCTCCTCTTGCCTGACATTCTTTGAAATTTCCACACCTATGTGGACTCCCTATATGTACACCTATTTAATTTTATTCTCTCCTGTTAATCTGCTTATGCCAACTTGATTCTTAGTCCAGCTAGAAGGATCTTGAAGTGGACAAGAATTTTTGTTCCCTGACAGAGGATTTTATTTTAATGCCTCATTTCCTGGCATCTTTTTTTTTTTATTATTCTTATGTTAATCCCCATACATCATTAGTTTTAGATGTAGTGTTCCATGATTCATTGTTTGTGCATAACACCCAGTGCTCCATGCAGAATGTGCCCTCCGGCATCTTATTTAAAGTATAAAAAGAAGGTGGAGCAGTAGGAAGTAACTCTACAGGAGTTGATATTTTTGAGTTTAGTTTTTGTCACTATTTCAGAAGGTTCCTTATTTGTTTCCTGTGTGGTTACTATCTTGTCAGTGTTTCCTTAAAAATCTTCTCAATACCAGTCAAAATATGTATCCCACTTGGTTTTTGTAGTTTAATATTTGGCTTTCTCGAGGTTTTTGTCTAAGTACACAAATCAGGTATTTTATTTATTTTTTATTTTTTATTTTATTTTCTTTTCAAATCAGGTATTTTATTTATTTTTTTTATTATTTTTTTTTATTCTTATGTTAATCCCCATACATTACATCATTAGCTTTAGATGTAGTGTTCCATGATTCATTGTTTGTGCATAACACCCAGTGCTCCATGCAGAACGTGCCCTCCTCAATACCCACCACCAGGCTAACCCATCCCCCACCCCCTCCCCTCTAGAACCCTCAGTTTGTTTTTCAGAGTCCATCGTCTCTCATGGTTCGTCTACCCCTCCGATTTCCCCCGCTTCATTCTTGCCCTCCCGCTACCTTCTTCTTCTTCTTTTTCAAATCAGGTATCTTAAAAGGTCCTCATTTAGGCCACTTGAGCATTAAAATCATCTTTAGTGTAATTTTCTATTTATTTAGATACTTGAAAATATCTAATCCTCGTGTATAAAACATGAATCCTACCAAATTGTTGGAAGGTGGTTCACCATCCCTTTTTTCCCATTGTGATGGTAATTTGCCATCCTAGTGGGTTGAAATGCTTAGCACTGGGGCACCTGGGTAGCTCAGTCAGTTAAGTGGCTATTTTCAGCTCAGGTCAGGATCCCAGAGTCCTGGGATCAAACCCCGGGTTGGGCTTCCTGCTTAGCAGAGAGCCTGCTTCTCCCTCTCCCTCTCCCTCTGCCTGTCTCTCTGCCTACTTGTGCTCTCTTTTATCTCTCTGTCAAATAAATAAAATCTTAAAAAGAAAGAAAGAAAGAAAGAAAGAAATGCCTAGCACTATCTAAGGGGATTTAGCCGTGAATGAATGTGCTAAGTAGAGTGATCTTGCTCCTTCAGACAATCGACCCTGGAGATGGTTGATTTTATTTTGTGTCTTGGTTTTCTCTGGAGGTAGCCTGGCTAAATTCAAAGTGCTCAGCATGCCAAGTGGCTGATCTTCTGTGTTTCCCTTGATGGAGCAGCTAAAATCTTTTTTTTTTTTTTTAAGATTTTATTTATTTATTTGAGAGAGAGAATGAGATGGAGAGAGAGAGCATGAGAGGGGGGAGGGTCAGAGAGAGAAGCAGACTCCCCGCTGAGCAGGGAGCCCGATGCGGGACTCGATCCCGGGACTCCAGGATCATGACCTGAGCCAAAGGCAGTCGCTTAACCAACTGAGCCACCCAGGCACCCGTAGCTAAAATCTTTGTGGGTTGGCTGCTGGGGGCTGATGTTGACTCTGCCACTCTCTACTGAGGGAACTAATGTCCTTTGTGTTTGATTCATTCTGAATCTCATCTACAGAATGCATCAGGCATTTAAATGGGCCACATTGTGAAGAATTTTAAATTTCTAAGAGGCAGATGCATCTGTGCCACGGACTTGCAATCTGTGCTTCTCTTGATTCTAAAGTGTATGGTGGCCATGCAGTATTACAAGAGAAAGCCATCTTTGTTTTAGTAGTCCTAACTGACCACCAACTGATTTTGTAACATGCAGCCTAATGGGCTGGAAGTGGGGAGCTAGATCAGACACACCATTTCCCATTGCTATCCAAAAAACAACTTCAACAACACAGCACAGAACCACAACCACAAAGCTTCTCAGATTCTGTAAACTACTATAAGCTGAAGGGGACTAGTCCTCACCAAAATGAGTGTATGATGAAACTCAAAACAAGTAACAAGAAATGTCTCTGTTATTGTCACATGCCAAGTTATTTCCCAAGAAAGGTCTTCTGAGCCAGATGCCTTATTCCTTTCATTGCAAAATGAAAGCACCATGCTCAAGAGTCATTTCACATTTTCCTTCATGATCTTCTTAAACCTAACTTTCTGATATGCAAAGTCCTTAAAAAAGTTTTTTTTCTTAAATATTTTTATTTATTTGAGAGAGCTAGAGAGAGAGAAAGAGCATGACTAGGGGGTGGGGTAGAGAAAGGGAGAAGCAGACTTCCTGGTGAGTAGGGAGCCTGATACAGGACTGGATCCTGGGACCCTGGGATCATGACCTGAGCCAAAGGCAGACACTTAACCAACTGAGCCACCCAGGTGCACATGCACAGTCCTTTTAAACTATCCTTTTAATTCATTCTTTTTTGGTTTATGTCAGTTCAATCCTAAATTTTATTTTTGACCTTTAAAAAAGAAAAATTGGTTTTAAGAAAAAAAAAATTAAGATTGAGACTGCCTGCGAGTTAGGGGGAGTGGAGGAAAGGGGAGGGGCAAAGGGAGAGGGAGAGAATCTTCAGCAGACTCTTTGCTCGGGCCTGGATCCTGACTCAGGGCTCCATCTCAGGGCCCTGAGATCATGACCGGAGCCAAAATCAAGAGTTGGATACTAACTGAGCCACCCAGGCACCCTGACTTTTTATTTTATTTTCATTCTAGTTAGTGAACATAAAGTGTTTTCTTAGTTTCTGGTGTACAGTATAAGGATTCCACAATTCCATACATCACTCAGAGC
The DNA here is from genome assembly GCF_002201575.2 of Neomonachus schauinslandi. Taxonomy (NCBI): domain Eukaryota; kingdom Metazoa; phylum Chordata; class Mammalia; order Carnivora; family Phocidae; genus Neomonachus; species Neomonachus schauinslandi. The sequence goes on from NC_058418.1 coordinate 4,049,086, forward strand.
TCATAAGGATAGGTGCACTGCTTAATTCCCATCCCCTATTTAAGCCTTCCCCAAACCCACTTTCCCTCAGGTAACCATCAGTTTGTTCTCTATCCTTGAGTCCGTTTCTTGATTTTTCTCTCCATCTCTACATTGTTACTTCATGATTGATTAAATTCCTGGCAGAGAGGTGGATTATGATCACCCCTAAGGGTCTTCTCCTTATTGCTCTTCTGATTTTTCATTATAGTAATAATTCTAATCTGTTCTCTCTTTTGCTTTTGTTGAGATATATGCAAGCAGATCCTGTTCCTTCACCCAGCCAACAGATGATGCTTACTGCCCAAAACAAATTCACCGCAGTGTCCCCTCTGGACTCTACAAGAATGGCCTAACTATAATAGTTACACGTAGGGACAGAGAGGGACCAATTTCGGTCCATAGGTAGGGATATCTCAGCAATCCCTGTCACCATGAAGAAGTTACAGAAGATGAGCCCTCACCCTTCCACAGCGTTAAAAACCAACGGACCTATCTATACAGTGAAATATTACTCAGCTATAAAAAGTAATGAAATCTTGCCATTTGCCAGAGCATGGATGGACGGAGCTACTGTATTATGCTAAATGATGTAAGTCAGCCAAAGACAAATACCTTATAAGTGCACTCATATGTGGAATTTAAGAAATGAAATAAACATGGGGAAAAAAGAGGGGAAAAAAAAAAACCAAAATCAGGCTTTTTTTGTTTAAAAGATTTTATTTATTTATTTGATAGAGAGCACAAGTAGGCAGAGAGGCAGGCAGAGGGAGAGGGAGAAGCAGGCTCCCCACTGAGCAGGGAGCCTGATAGGGAGCTTGATCCCAGGACACCGGAATCATGACCTGAGCCGAAGGCAGACGCTCAGCCAACTGAGCCACCCAGGCACCCCTACCAAAATCAGACTCTTTTTTTTAAAGATTTTATTTATTTATTTGAGACAGAGAGAATGAGAGACAGAGAGCATGAGAGGGAGGAGGGTCAGAGGGAGAAGCAGACTCCCTGCCGAGCAGGGAGCCCGATGCGGGACTCGATCCCGGGACTCCAAGATCATGACCTGAGCTGAAGGCAGTCGCTTAACCAACTGAGCCACCCAGGCGCCCCCCAAAATCAGACTCTTAACTGTAGAGAAAAAACTGAGGGTTCTTGGAGGAGAGGGTGGGGGCTGGGTTAAATGGGTGATGGGTGTTAAAGAGGGTACTTGTGATGAACACTGTGTGTTGTATAGAAGTCATGAATACTACATTCTGCTGAAACAAATATACTATGTGTTAATTAACAAATTTAAATAAAACTTGAAACTACAAAAAAATAAGGACAGAAAATTGGTCATTGGTGAAATGATGAGAGATAGCCCAGAAGGCCTGCATAGTTATGATAAAGATCCAATAAGTGCTTGTTGCTACATTCTGAAAGGGTCTCATGACTTCCTATACATCTCACAAATAGTTAAAATGAATGATAAGCACCTTAGAAATTTTTCAAAAGTAGTTTTAGGAGTACAAATTTAAGTAGGGGCGCCTGGATGGTTCAGGTGGTTCAGCTGCCAACTCATGATTTTGGCTCAGGTTATGATCTCAGGTTGTGGGATCGAGCCCTGTGGAGTCAGGCTGCCAGCTCAGTGCAGAGTCTGCTTGAGACTCTCTCCCTCTCCCTTTTCTTTTTAATTTTTTTTTTTTAAGATTTTATTTATTTATTTGACAGAGAGACACAGCAAGAGAGGGAACACAAGCAGGGGGAGTGGGAGAGGGAGAAGCAGGCTTCCCGCGGAGCAGGGAGCCCGATGCGGGGCTCGATCCCAGGACCCTGGGATCCTGACCCGAGCCGAAGTCGGATGCTCAACGACTGAGCCACCCAGGTACCCCTCAAATAAATTAATCTTTAAAAAAATATAAAGAAATTGGTGGAAACATTTATAATCTATTACTCTCTGCATGAGCCCACCCCCTTGAGTGCTAAGTGTATAACTACCACCTTCAGACATTAAAAGTGTAGCTCTTATGGGTTCTGGGGGGCTCAGTCAGTTAAGGGTCTGACTTTGGCTTGGGTCATGATCTCAGGTTCCCGGGATAGAACCCTGCAGTGGGCTCCCTGCTCAGTGGTGAGTTGGTTTGTCTCTCTCCCTCTGCCCATCCCCCCTCCCCACAAGTGCCTCACAGTTAATCAGTAAGAGGGCAGGGTAGTCTGTACTAGTTTTTGATTGCCGCAGACTCACTGGTGCTACCTACAGATGTTAGGTGCTTGGGGTTGGGTATGGGAGCTCCAGGGGGAGGTTGTGCCAGAAGGTGTGATTATCATTCTTTATAGGAAACAAAGCATGATGATGTATAGATGTACAAAGAAGGGTTTAGTCCATCATTCATGTAAAGGTGCATGCAGAAATGTAAAGACTACTAAGGTGGCCAGAGGCGCCAAGGCAGGGCTTCAGTGTAAGTTAAAAAAATGTCTTCTAGGTTTGTTCCATGATGCAAATGGCATTATTTCCTTCTGTTGTGAGGCTGATATATATACCAAGAGTCAGTCAGATGGAGGACCTGTATCCGGAACAGAGCTGATAATGATGTGGTAAACAAAGGCAGCTGAAAAATAAATTTCCCTACTACTTACAGCCCATTGACAAGTCCTTGAAACAGGAAGAGTGACATTCCTCTAGGGACTCAACTGCCTTGATGTTAATACTTTGCTAAGGGCAAAAGGCAATCCTAGCCTGAACCCCCCCCCCAACCCCCACCAAGATCCTGTAAGTCTACTTTAACATACAAGAATTCCTTTGGAAACTTCCTTTTTCTCTAAACCCACCAAGCTATGTGTTGGCAACCATTCCCCAAGCAGATGGCCCACCGATATACATCGGAAGGGTCTCATGACTAAGGTTTTATTAGATGGTAATAAATGACCTTTTCCCAACAACCACTAGCCCCCTCAAGGTCCTAGAAACCTTACTTCCAAAATTCCTTAGAGATTTATGCTATCACAAACCGCCTCCAACTTGAAAGTGTATAATGGGCCACTCCTCATGACCCCAGTACAGCTCTTTCTGCCCACAGGTCCTGTCCCCATGCTTTAATAAAATCACCTTTTGCACCAAAGACGTCTCAAGAATTCTTTCTTGGCTATTGGCTTCGAACCCTAACGTTCTTTCCTACATCAATACCAGAGATTCACTTTTTATATCCTAAAGATTTGCCGGCCTGGAGGGACAAACTATTGTTTGGCATACATTTCATCTTTCTCCTCCTTTGAAATGTAAGTCCCCTCTTTTGAAATTCTAAATCCTACCTCCTCCTTCTTAAGTCACAGTGACATGTAAGCTTCAATCACCTGTCATTGACCCTCATGTCTTTCAGGTTCCCATAATTAAGAAATTGTTTTCTCTTGTGAAACTGTCTTACATCATTTTAATTATTAGACTGGCCAAAGAATTGAGAATGGAGGAAGAAAAACAAGTTTTCCTCTCCTAACATTCATTCTGTTGTATAAACTGACCTCCCTGCTTCATATCCAGAATTGAACGTGAAGACAGAGTTGGGGATAAAGAGCAACAGCAGCTTTATTGCTTTGCCAGCGAAGGATGCTGCAGCAGGTCAGGGTCTTCAAAACTGCAAGCCCACCGAGAGGAAGGGGCTAGGGTTTTGTGGGGAAATGCAGGATCTAGCCCGTTTCCACAGGAACTGTGTCTGTGCGGCCAGCCCTGTTCATCACGTTGTCAGGGTGGAAGAAGGTTCCTGACACAAAGAGCTGAGAAGTGAGAAGAGGTTTGTGGAGGAGAAGAGAAAGGTTACTTATTTTGAAATGGCGTCTTGCTGAAGCATTAATCTAGCCGCTTTTTTCTTTGTTTGTTAAACTTGATGCTTTTCAGTGGTTTTCATTTCAGTCACCAGGACAACTGTTGTAAGAAGACTTTATATTTTACGGGGAGAAACCACTCAATATTTTCTAGAATGGGTAAAATAAAAAGGATAATATCAAATTTTCCTGAGAATGTTGAGAATTAGAATTCTCATATATCGCTGATGGGAAGGTAAAAAGCACATTCGCTTTGGAAAACCGTGTGGCAGTCACTTATGAAGATAAACATTTACATACTGAAAGGGAGCATTTTGTCACCCTAAAATATGTTTCTTTGGCCTAAGCATTATTTTAGGCTGGTTATTTTATTAAAAATTTTTTTTCTTAAAAGATTTTATTTATTTATTTGACAGAGAGAGACACAGAGAGAGAGGGAACACAAGCAGGGGGACAGGGAGAGGGAGAAGCAGGCTTCCCGCCGAGCGGGGAGCCCCAGGCGGGGCTCAATTCCAGGGCCCGGCGATCCTGATCTGAGCCAAAGGCAGACGCTTAACTATTGAGCCACCCAGGTGCCCGTAGGCTGGTTATTTTAAATAAAAGGCAGATAAAGGAAAAGCTCTCAAATCCTGTGTTTACTTTTGAAAGGGACATTTACATTTATTTATTTTTTAAAGAGCCAGGTTTTTTTTTTTTTTTTTTGAGATTTTATTTATTTGACAGAGACACAGCGAGAGAGGGAACACAAGCAGGGGGAGTAGGAGAGGGAGAAGTAGGCTTCCCGCCGAGCAGGGAGCCCAATATGGGGCTCAATCCCAGGACACCGGGATCATGACCTGAGCCAAAGGCAGACGCTTAACAACTGAGCCACCCAGGTGCCCCGGGACATTTGCATTCATAAGGGAAAGCTCCATTTGTAAGGCGTCTCCCTCTGTGTAGCAGAAAGAGGGAGAATGTGTTAATCTCCAGAAACTCTGATCAGTGGAGAAGGCATGGATCTAAATCTGGACACAACCACATCCTTGGTTACCATGCTTTGCCTGGTCACCTCCCCAGTTACCTCCCAGTAGGATCACGTGTGGAGTTTCCAAAAGGATCATATCTGGTGGCTTCCCCCTCAGATTCTGTCCATTGATTTGGGTGGAAACAACAGTGTTGTGTTAATTAAGGGCTCCAGGTGATTTTCAGTGAAGCCAGGGGTAAGCACGAAGCCTTCAGGTTATTTTATGAGAGTTGAGAGCAGGCTTTGGCTCAAGGAGAGGTTAACAGGGTCTCTGCCACATGAGCCAGGGAGGCTTGGGTTCATGCAGCACAAGGTTCCTAGGCTGTAGCTGAATTTGTGGGGGCTGTGGGAGGGGATTTCCTCCCCCCACCCCACCCCTGGAAAGCCATTAAGGAAAAGTCAGGGATTGGTCTCCAAGTAGGAGCTCAGAGTTTCTGAATAGCTCCTGATGCAAAGGACTAGGAAGCTGGGCCTTTTCTGCATTTCAAAGTCTTGCCTGCAGGTTAGCAGTTTCAGGTGGAGAAGCTCTCTTGGTGATTTTAAGGGGATTTTTCTCCTGATGCGGCTGTGATTTCTCCACAGACATCTTGTGAGAAAGAAAACTAGAGGTCGAGGTGAAAGAAGAAATGACCAGTTCTCAGGTAAGCCTCGTGTCCCAGGAGAGACTGTGTCATCTTTTTCTCCATAGATTCCTTGCATTTAGAAATTTCAAATGTTATGGGGTGGCTGGGTATGGACACTGGGGAGGGTATGTGCTATGGTGAGCGCTGTGAATTGTGTAAGACTGATGAATCCCAGACCTGTAGCCCTGAAACAAATAATACATTATGTGTTAATAAAAAAAGAAAGAAATTGCAAATGTTGATTCCTCTAGTTTGATGTTTCTCCCTTATGTTTTCACCTATTTTTAAGATCTTTTCAGAAGTGATACTCAAGGTTAGGTCTTCAGAATACTCTATATCCCAGAGCCTTCTCCCCTGTGTCTCCAACCTGGCTTCCAATAGGGCATCAACAGTTGTCACTTTGGATTAAAGTCCTGCAAGTATTGGAAAATATTTCCTTGGTGGCAGATCCAGAGGGGACGGCGTTGAGGCCAAGATTCCTGTTGTTGATGAGGTCTGGTGCTGGGAAATCAGGGAGGGAAAACATTTCTCATTTAGGTCCCGTCTGGATGCTTGATCACCTCTATGTAGCCCAGGAGTAAGAAACTGCACCAATATACCATCCCAGATGGGTATGAGGTCCAGAATAACTGGGAAAGTTATATTTTAAAAAAAGGGAGTGGGAGAGTCTTGGTCTTTAGAATGTGAAAAAGATACTCTTTTCAAATACACTAGAGGTTTCCCCGGCTGTCTCAGTCGGCTAAGCTTGGACTGTTGATTTCAGCTCAGGTCGGGTTCTCAGGGTCCTAGAACAGTATCCCGCTTCTGGTGCTGTGCTCAGAGGGGAGTCACCTTGAGATTTCTTTCTCCCTCTCCTTCTGCCCCTCCCCATCTCCTCTAAAATAGAAAAAAGTCTTGGGCCCCAGGGTGGCTCGATCAGTTAAGAGTCTCCCTTCTGCCTTGAGCTCAGGTCTTGATCCCAGGGTTCTGGGATCCAGCCCCACACCGGCTCCCCGATGGGCGGGGAGCCTGCTTCTCCCTCTCCTTCTGCCTGCCGCTCTGCCTCTTTGTGCTCTCTCTCTCTTTCACATAAAAAAATACAATCTTTTTTTTTAAATTTTATTTCTTTGTCAGAAAAAGAGTGAGAGCGAGCACAAGCAGGGGGAAGTGCAGGCAGAGGGAGAAGCAAGCTTCCTGATGAGCAAGGATTCCCCACGCGGGATGTGATCCCAGGACCTTGGGGTCATGGCCTGAGCCAAAGGCTGATGCCCAACTGACTGAGCCATCCAGGCGCTCCAATAAATACAATATTTAAAAAAAATAAAATATAAATCTTTAAAAATTAAAAAAAATGAAATAAACTAGCTATTACAGCACATGGACTCTGTGGTGTCTCAGTCAGTCAGATGGGAGCCCCAAAAGTGGGTCAGTGATTGGGTGGAAGCCAGTCAAGCGGGCACTGAAAAGAATTCACCTAAGGCCAAACAAAGGATATAAAAGTTTGTTGAATACACTGCAAAAGAGCACCAGGCAGCAGAGCAGAGGATAGGCTGCAAGGAGCACTGGGTGGGGGTTTTTCTTAAAGGGGGAAGGTGAGTTACGGCGACATATGGAATTTTCCCTTTTTTGGTCTATGTCCCTGGTTGTCAGAATCCCATTGGTTAGTTAGGGCCTATGGCTACTGTGAGGTGGGTTGGGCCTGTCCAGACCCAGCCAAGGGGTCGCTGTGGGCCTTTTCTCCATCCCTTTGCTCAAGCCTGCTTGCCTAAAAGCAGCCTGTACAGAAACTGTAGGTGATTGGATTGTGTGTATATATATATCCACTGTATTTTCATAATTAGATTTGTATTCTGAATTATTGTTTTCAGACCACAAGAAATACCAGTGATGGTGTGTCCTTGATGTGCCTTAGGGACTGAAACCAATTTCTTTCCGTGCAGCTGCTGTTAACTTCTTTTATTGGCTTGGTGGTCACTGCCAGATCCGTCCCCTGTAATGTTCATATTTTCCCTCTTGTCATTTGTAAGGAACATAATATACTGAGCAATATGCAGAAACTTATCACATTTCAGATGTAAACTTCTTTCTTCTGAGTTTCTCGCTAGAAAGCATTTTCATATTTGAGAGAGAGAGAGAGCACATGGGTGAGGAAAGGGGGAAGAGAGAGAAGCAGATTCCGCATTGAGTGGGGAGCCGAACTCAGGGCTCAATGCCAGGAGCCTGGGATCATGACCTGAGCTGAAGAGAGACCCTTAGCCAACTGAGCCATCCAGGTGCCCCTTGCTTGTAGTTTCTGATGAGGAGAACAAAGTCAAAAGAAGTGTGGACGAAATTAAATTTCCTTCAACTTCCAATCCGGTGATAAATACCTGAGATAGGCAGAGTATGACATTTCTCAGGAATTCACAACTGCCTCATGTTAATGTTTTGTTGGAAGCAAAAATCAGCCTTAGCTGGACAATAGCCAGACCTCCAGGATCCTGTCATTCCTCTTGAACATAGGAAAATCCCTTTGGAAATGTCCTCTATCTCTACCACCAAATAGATGGTGGCCATCATCCTTCAAGCATATGGTCCACTGAAAAATACCTGAAGGTCTCATGACTAAAGTGTTGCTAGACAGTAAGTGACCTCCTCATAACACCAGCTAGGCCCTCATGGTCCTGGAAACTTGCTTCCAAATTCCTGAGAGCCTTGTGCTATCCCTCACCCCCTCCGCACTTGAAAGCATATCATCAGACACTGCTCACAACTTCAGTTCAGCTCGTTCTACCCACGGGTCCTCTCCCCGAACTTTAAGCCTACATTTTTTGCACCACAGCTGCCTCAACAGTTCTTTCTTCATCATTCACTCCTGAACCCCAACATTTCCATCAGAAACGTCTCAAGAATTCTTTCTTCACCATTGGCTCCGCTCCCACATCCCAACAGTTTGCACTGACAAGGAGGGCGCTCTATCAACTCTATCAACTATACAACCTCTGGGTAGTTGATAGAGTTGACTTCTGGGAGCGAAACTTTCCAGTCAGTCAGCCCTCCATCCCATAGGTTTTTCTTTTACTCCGCACTCACGTCACAGAGAAGGAAAGGTCAGGTCTGGTTCTGGGTGGTGACATTAACTCCCTCTTTCACCTTAGGGACCATTGTGAACTCTGCCAGTGGCCACTTGGTCACTGTGGTATTTATTGCAGGCACTGCTGACATTCAGGGATGTGGCCATAGAATTCTCCCAGGAGGAGTGGGGATGCCTGAACCTCGTTCAGCGGGAATTGTACAGGGATGTGATGTTAGAGAACTACGGACACCTCCTCTTCCTGGGTGAGGATGACTCCTTCCAGATTTCCTAAACCCCACTCTGGGATTTCTTCCCTCCTGTGTAGACTGTCTCTTGGAAGATTCGTCTTTGAATGACTGGAATTCAGATCGAGGCAGAAAGGGAAATAAGTAGGGGTTTTTAGATGTAGTGAAACACCTTCATGGTGTTTCCTTTTCAGCCTTAGCTTCCCCTTCCTCAAAGTAACATCATCACTTCTGTAGATGAGTGGCAATTCTAAACACTTAGTGGCATAGAATGCTACTGCTCACATCTTAAACTGACATTTCCAGTTCTTATGTCTACTACTTGGAAGTGGAGATTGGGATGTGAACAGTGGAAATGCCTCCTGTGTGTGTGTGTGTGTTTTAAGATTTTACTTATTTATTTGACAGAGACAGATAGCGAGAGCAGCAACACAAGCAGGGGGAGTGGGAGAGGGAGAAGCAGGCTTCCTGAGGAGCAGGGAGCCCTATGCAGGGCTTGATCCCAGGACCCTGGGATCATGACCTGAGCCAAAGGCAGACACTTAACGACTGAGCCACCCAGGAGCCCCTCCTGTGTGCTCTAAAGGGACTGTTGGGCAACGGCTTTTGGGAAACCATGTTCTAGAATTCTACAATGTCCTCTCTTCTGTACTGAACACAATCCTGATGGAAAGTTAGAATCTACAGCAATACTCATTTTCCTTTTTCCTCATAAGCAGGTCTCATTCTGTCAAAGCCAGACCTGATAATGTTTTTGGAGCAAGAGAAGCAGCTCTGGGATGTGAAGAGAACGGAGACAGTAGCCTTTCATCCAGGTAGGTGGGAATGAATGAGGCAGATGACAGGGGAGGTCCAAATCTGCAGGAGGAAGGTAGGTGTGGTTCGAGTAGCTCTCCTTGAATGAAAATCAGTTGGAGGCGCCCAGTTTTATTTCTCTCTCTCTCACAAAGAGACATCTGCTAGCCAACATTCTCATGCTCTTACATTCTCTAGGGATTCTCCTTCAGCTCCAGTGATGGTCCATCACATCCACAGGGAGGGCCAGGAGACTCTCCTGGGAGCGGGAGAGCCTCCATAGCCTGAGAGCTTCTCCATAGCTGTGAGGGCCCTGGGAAAATCATCCTATTTCTGAGGAACTCTATGCTAAGCCCTTGGTAAATTCTATTTTTCCTCATGGGAGAAGTAGGTCAGGGTAGTTGTATGCACATTGGGGTTTGGTGGAGAAATTCTGGGAACACTTGAGACAGATTTCTTATTTATTTATTTTTTTAAAGATTTTATTTATTCATAAGAGACGGAGAGAGAGGCAGAGGGAGAAGCAGGCTCCCCGCTGAGCAGGGAGCCCGATGTGGGACTTGATCCCAGGACCCTGGGATCATGACCTGAGCCAAAGGCAGACACTTAACGACTGAGCCACCCAGGCGCCCGAGACAGATTTCTAATGTTTTCTGGTTTATGCTTTCCAATGTCACGGAGGCTTTAATCTTAATCTTGTAAAACTGAGACTCAGTAACTTCATCGGATAACAAAGCACCTCCCTAAAATGAGAAAATATGCTCTTTTATTTACCTTCAAAAGTTCATTCTTTTTCATATTAACTAATATAGAAGTTTCCACTCTATGAGTTCCATTCCTCAATGATGAAATAATGTAATGTCTCTATTTGTTTCTTAGATTTCCTACATAAATAATGCTATTGTGGAACTAGCACATTTAGAACTCAGAACTTGTAGCCTTTAATAAAGTTTCAATGATTACCTTATTTTTTTTATTTTTATTTTTTAAAGATTTATTTATTTGACAGAGAGAGACACAGCGAGAGAGGGAACACAAGCAGGGGGAGTGGGAGAGGGAGAAGCAGGCTCCCCGCAGAGCAGGGAGCCCGATGCGGGACTCGATCCCAGGACCCTGGGATCATGACCTGAGCTGAAGGCAGACGCTCAAGGACTGAGCCACCCAGGCGCCCCACATTTTATCCTTAATTGTGGTGTTATGCCCATGATAGGCCTTGGTACCTTTCTCATAAACTTTTGTGTCTTCTGTGAGAATTTTCATTGTGGTTACCTTAGCGATTCCTTAACACAACTTAGAGTTAAAACAAACCATTTAAAACTCATATTGTCAATTGCATACAAAACTCTTCTTCCTATGTCCACCCCTGCACCCACTTTGTTACTGATATCTCAAATTCTTTTATGTTGTGTACTTTATTTCCTACACTGAGATTTTTATACTTTTTTAATTAAAAATTTTTTTTTAAAGAATTTATTTATTTATTTGACAGAGAGAGACAATGCGAGAGAAGGAACACAAGCAGGGGGAGTGGGAGAGGGAGAAGCAGGCTTCTCATTGAGCCGGGAGCCCGATGCAGGGCTCAATCCCAGGACCCTGGGATCATGACCTGAGCCGAACGCAAACTTTTAACGACTGAGCCACCCAGGCGCCCCTATACTTTTTTAAAACAAAATTCCGTAGCAGAAATAAACATGAATGGTATCGAATTACAACACTACAGGTTTGTATAAGTGTCTAAGTATGTTTAGCAGAGAGCTTTATGTTCTCATGTGGTTTCAGTTACTGTGTAGAATCCTTTTATTTCTTTCTTTTTTTTTTTTTTAATTTATTTATTCATGACAGACAGAGAGAGAGAGAGAGAGGCAGAGGGAGAAGCAGGCTCCCAAGGAGCAGGGAGCCCAATGCGGGACTCGATCCCAGGACCCTGAGATCATGACCTGAGCCGAAGGCAGACGCTTAACCATCTGAGCCACCCAGGCGACCAGAATCCTTTTATTTCATCTAGACAGTGTTCCCTTAACGTTTCTTGTAGGACAGGTCTACTGGTAAACTTAGAGGGGATTTTACTTGGGAAAGTCTTCATTTCTACATCTATGGAAAACAGTTTTGCCATGTGAAGTATTCTTCGTGGCTCTTTTTTGATCTTTCGGTACCTGAGTACATTATGCCATGCCCCTCTTCATATTGGGTCTGCTGAGAATCCCACTACTAATTTCCTAGGCGCTCTCTTGCACAAGATGAGTTGCATTTGTCATGCTGTTTCAAAAGTCTATCTTCACCTGTATTTCCTAGGGTAATTACAACGTGTCACTGGGTTCATGTCTTGACATTTATCCTACTTAGAATTTACTGAGCTTGAATTTGTCTCTTTTTTCCACATAGGTCACTCTCCTCTCCTTATGAGGTCCCCTTCATGTGCATACTGGACCACTTGTCAGTGTCCCATGAGTCCCTTAGACTCTGTCCTTTTCACATATTTCTTGGCTCCTTTCAGTAGAGAATTTAGAAAAGGTGTCTTTAAGAGGTCTGATTCTTTGCTCTGCTTCATCAAGTGTGTTGCTGATCCCTGTGTATTTTTAAATTCAGTAATTGTACTCTTCAGCTCCCAGTTTCTTGTTCATGGATGTTAAACTTTCTGTCTCATTGGGTTTACATTTTGGTCATGCATAGTTTTTTTTTTAAGATTTTATTTATTTATTTGAGAGAGAGAGAATGAGAGAGAGCACATGAGAGGGGGGAGGGTCAGAGGGAGAAGCAGACTCCCTGCTGATCAGGGAGCCCGATGCGGGACTCGATCCCGGGACTCCAGGATCATGACCTGAGCCAAAGGCAGTCGCTTAACCAACTGAGCCACCCAGGCGCCCAGTCATGCATGGTTTTCCTGATAACATGTAGTTACCTATCTGTTTTCTCTTCTTCCTCCCTGAACATCTTTATAATGGTAATTTGAATTCTTTGTCAGAGAAAAAAAAATATATAGATAGATAGATAGATAGATAGATATCTATCTATATATATATTTTTGGCAATGTATGGCTCTTTATTAACTTAGGGCAGTTTTGGAGATTGATTTTCGTTCTCTGATTGGAACATATTTTCCTATTTCTTCATATGCCTTCTGGTCTTTGGGATGTATTTGGGGGCCTGTGGGCCCAGGATTATGGACTTGGATTCTTGCCGAGTACACAAATGATAGCAATTCTGGGTTCTGTCACACATGTTCTAGGCATTTGTCATGTCTGCATTTGTGTAATTTCCCAGTTTAAGAAAGAGGAGTGACTACTTTAGAATGCACGATACCTTCCTCTCTCTTTGCCTTCAGCTCTGTAGTCTCTTCATTGTTTGAGCAAGTGCTCATGTTTTGTCTGAGCAGCCAGCACACTGCCTCCAGAGGGTGCTCTCATTCCGTCTGTTTTCCGTGTCAGGAGGTGAAAAGAAGCGAGATCATTGAACCTACGGGTCACTCATTTGTTTCTCTCCTGAGGAGAGGTAGGAGTTTTCTCCGTGTTGCTGTGGAGTGTCAGAGAGGGTGAACAGTGTTATGGGCAAGTGTCACAAACTTTCTTTGTCTCTTCGATGTCTCTTGTTCATTTGTACTTGCCTGGGGGTCCTGTGTCCTCCTAACTGGCTTCTGGAGCCATCTAAAAAGTAATTTGGTCCATTTTTGTCTCCATGGGGGTGCAAAGTCCTGGGGGTTCTTATTTCTCCATTCTGTTGCTGTCCTAGGATGGGTATAAATTTGGTATGTGCGTGAGTATAGTAAGTGGCATGTCTTATTTTATATCTTTTAGTTGTTGTTGTTTAAGATTTTATTTATTTGACAGAGAGAGAGACAGTGAGAGAGGGAACAAAGCCGGAGGAGTGGGAGAGGGAGAAGCAGGCTTCCTTCCCAACAGGGAGCCCAATGTGGGGCTCAAACCCAGGAACTTAGTACCATGACCTGAGCTGAAGGCAAACGCTTAATGACTGAGCCACCGAGGCACCCTACATCTTTTAGTTGTGTCTTGCAATCATACCCTAGGTGTGTTGGCAAAGACAGGCAAAGAAGATTCTTGGCATAGAGTGATATGGGAAGAGGTGGAAGCAGTGGCCCTGAGTATTTATACTTAATGAATGACTGGGAAGGTGATGGGGGTAGTGAAGGGCAGGAAGGATGTTATGATGGGCATAACCCAATACGGACAGTTACCCATAATGAAATCTATTTTTTTTAACATTTTTATTTATTTATTTTTAAAATTTTATTATGTTTTTCAGCATATATTACATCATTAGTTTTTGATGTAGTGTTCCATGATTCATTGTTTGCGTATAACACCCAATGCTCCATTCAATGTGCCCTCTTTTAATACCCATCACCAGGCTAACCCATCCCCCCACCCACCTCCCCTCTAAAACCCTCAGTTTATTTCTCAGAGTCCATAGTCTCTCATGGTTCGTCTCCCCCTCCGATTTCTCCCCTTCATTTTTCCCTTCCTACTATCTTCTTTTTCTTTTCTTTTCTTTTCTTTTTTTGACATATAATGTATTATTTGTTTCAGAGGTACAGGTCTGTGATTCATCAGTCTTACACAATTCACAGCGCTCACCATAGCATATACCCTCCCCAATGTCTATCACCCAGCCACCCCATCCCTCCCACCCCACACCACTCCAGCAAACCTGTTTGTTTCCTGAGATTAAGAATTCCTCCTATCGTTGAGATCATGTGATACAGGTCTTTCTCTGATTGACTTATTTCATGTAGCATAATACCCTCTAGTTCCATCCACGTCGTGGCAAATGGCAAGATTTTGTTTTTTTGGGGTTTTTTGACGGCTGCATAGTAGTCCATTGTGTATCTATACCACATCTTCTTTATCCATTCATCTACCTATAATGAAATCTTACTGCCAGAAGAGATCAAGGATATAAATCATTTGGGGGAAAACCCCACCTAAGTCACTTATATTCGTAGAACGATGTCTTTGAATCCAAGGACCCAAATCCACTTTTTAAGACATGAATTTTCTGGAAGGACATCTGGAAATCGTGGCGAGTCACCTAGTCCATACTGAAAGTAATCCTTCAAACCACTTTAAAGAATTTATTTTATTTATTTGACAGAGCTCGAGACACAGTGAGAGAAGGAACAGGGGGAGTGGGCAGGGGGAGTGGGAGAGGGAGAAGCAGGGGGAGTGGGAGAGGGAGAAGCAGGCTTCCCGCAGAGCAGGGAGCCCGATGTCAGGCTCGATCCCAGGACCCTGGCATCATGACCTGAGCCGAAGGCAGACGCTTAATGACTGAGCCACCCAGGCGCCTTTTCAAACCATTTTAAATATATGATTGGATTGATTATTCATGGAAATATTTCTGAAAGTTAGATATTTGAAAATGAAGATAAAAATCCTAAATGTGGTTGATTTGGGAAGTCCTGTTCAGACGGTTCATTATTTTCCCACCAACACATAATCCCTTCTTGTTCTACAGTCTCTAGTTTTGATAAACACAGGAGGGTCTTTATCAAAACATCACTATTGAATAGTTATCACATACTACTGAATTTGGAGCAAGTTCTTATGTGTTGAGTACTTTAGTGAGGACTCTTATCTTCCATAATTAGAGGTTTCTATAATGGAGAGAGAACTTACCAGTGCAATGAATCTGTGAAAAATGTTAACCAAGGGTAAAATTCCAGTAGACATCAGAGAAATGTGTCCAGAGAACCGGTGTGAAAGTAGTTAAGCGTGCGAGTCTTATGAAGCTGAAATCTCATTGAACATCATTGTATCCTCACTGGAGAGAAGACATAGAAACTGTAAGTGTGGCAAAGCTTTTAACTGCAGTTCAAAACTCACTCAACAGCAGAGATTTTATAATAGGAAGAAACATTACAAATGTATAAATGTGCCAAGCCTCTAAGTACTACTCAATACTTACCAAAGTAAGGTAAGACATAGTGGGGAGAAGGCTGAGAAATGTAAAATAAAATGTGACAAAGCCTTTAAGCAGAATGATCAACCTTGTTTACAGCAGAGGGTGCATAGTGGAGAGAAGCCCTTAAATGTAAAGAATGTGGCAAGGCATTTAATTCCTAATCAAAACTATTCAACATGAGGTAATACATCCTGTTAAGATACCTTGATTGTCAAGAATGGTGCACAGTCTTTTCCTGGAACTGTACCCTTTTTGAATATCAGAGAAAGCATACAGGGTAGAAACCCTAGAAATGTAAAATTGATGCAAGACCTTTGTTTTTAATACACACTTCAGAAAAGAACAGTCTTTTTTTTTTTTAAGATTTTATTTATTTGACAGAGACACAGCGAGAGAGGGAACACAAGCAGGGGGAGTGGGAGAGGGAGAAGCAGGCTTCCTGCTGAGGAGGGAGCCCGACGCGGGGCTTGATCCCAGGACCCTGGGATCATGACCTGAGCCGAAGGCAGACGCCCAACGACTGAGCCATCCAGGCGCCCCAAGAACAGTCTTTATAAAGGCTAAAATATAAAGGACGGAAATAATTGGTAAACTGTAATGGAAAGCAAATCTAAATAACATCAGAGAATTCACAACAGAAGTGAAAACCACTTTTCAGACATGATTACTTTTCTTTTTTTTAAGATTTTATTTATTTGAGAGACAGCCCATGTGTGGGGGGAGGGGCAGAGGGAGAGGGAAAAGCAAACCCCTCCCCTCCTGCTGAGCAGGGAGCCCCAGGGAGCCCAATGCATTGCTGGGTTGGATCCCAGGACCCTAAGATTATGACCTGAGCTGAAGGCAGGCACTTAACCAACTGGGCTACCTGGGCACCCCTCAGATGTGATTCTTAATCAGAATATTTATTACAGAGAGAAAACACTAGATCAATTTACATTTTAGCTATGGACAATGTAGGAATGAGGAGTGCTAACTCCTCCACAGTTGAAAATTTCTGTGTATCTTTTGAGTCCCCAAAACAAAACCATACCTACTTTTGCATGGAAATAGCCTCTTGCTGACCAGAAGCCTTACCTAGATCATGAACAGTCATCGCATTCTTTGTATGTGGTCTGTAATATATACCGTATTTTTATAATGAAGTAATTTGAGGAAATAAAATATTAAGGCAATCATAATGAAGAGAAAACACATTTACAGGAGTGCAGTGTATTTATCAAAACAAACTCATCTGTGTATAAATGGACCCTTACTGATCAAAAGCATGTTATTCAATGGTTAACTGTGTTTGTTAATATATCTGAAAGGATCCAGCCGGAGATGGATATCTAGAGATGGATAATTATTTTCACTGTGTTTTTTTTTTTTTTTGACTATATTTGAGATTTTCTACATGCAAATGGATGTCAAAAGAAAGCCATAGTAGCAAAACTTTTATCAGATAAACTAGCCCTTTATCTTTTGGTATTGTGTTTATTCTGCTTTGGTATCAGGGTAAGGCTGACCTCATAGAATGGTTTTGAGTGTATTTCTCTATTCCAGTATTTGTTTTTTTTTTTTTTAAAGATTTTATTTATTTGACAGAGAGAGACACAGCGAGAGAGGGAACACAAGGAGGGGGAGTGGGAGAGGGAGAAGCAGGCTCCCCGCGGAGCAAGGAGCCCGATGCGGGGCTCGATCCCAGGACCCCGGGATCATGACCTGAGCCGAAGGCAGACGCTTAACGACTGAGCTACCCAGGCGCCCCTCTATTCCAGTATTTGTAAAAAATTTTTTTTTTGCTAAGATTTTGAAAAAGATTGTCATGAGTGATTTTTTTTTTAATTTTTTTTTTAAGATTTTATTTATTTGCGAGAGAGAGAATGAGAGACAGAGAGCATGAGAGGGAGGAGGGTCAGAGGGAGAAGCAGACTCCCTGCTGAGCAGGGAGCCCGATGCGGGACTCGATCCAGGGACTCCAGGATCATGACCTGAGCCGAAGGCAGTCGCTTAACAAACTGAGCCACCCAGGCGCCCATGAGTGATTTTTTAAATGTTCGTTTCTTTTTCTTGTACTGAACCATGGCTCACCATCTAATGTCCAGGGGTTCTACTTGATAACTGCTAACTGAACAAAGTCACTACAAATATAATGATAAGCCATAGCTACAGAATTCTCAAGGACTATTATTATAAAATTTATAAAATTTTACCCTTTTGTTTCTCTTGTTCTTGTGAGCATAGAGAACACAAGCAGAGTTTCATGGTTTGGATATGCACAGAATGCGATGTGTTATATGAAGCTAAAGATAGATTTTGGAGTAACATAACTAACTAGGAGGAAGCACAAAAATATTATAGATTCATAATAGGAATAGTTTTCCCTATATTGTATTGAATTTATGTTTCCTACATCTCCTTTATCTTGGTTTGAGACTCTCCCCATGCAAATCGTCTCTTATATACCTGGTATTACTCCTGTAGGATCCACTCTGTGTTCCTTATCCCAGTGTTCATGAACTGTTGCTTACCTACCTTGATCAGAGATTTTAAGAATAGTTTCCATGGAATGACATGGTATTCAAAATTTAATTTAAATATGGGGGTAATTCTCTAGGGAGCATATTAAATTCCATGTAGTTTAATTGATACACTTCACTCTTTCCTTTGCTATTGGAGAAGTAAGATTTCTTTATTTACTGTTCTTTTCCCTTCTTGGAAGTGACATCATCCAAGTTGCTCACTTTACTGTAACCGTTTGATTAGGTGAAAACCTGGAGACTTGATGAGTCATTTTTTTTTTTTTTAACATTTATTTGAAGGAAACAAAGATGGGACAGGGCTGGGTGCTGAGTAGATGTTCTAGCTTAGGAAGAAAGCAGTCTTCTTTTTCTTTTTCTTTTTTTTTTTTTTAAAGATTTTATTTTTTTATTTGAGAGAGAGAGAGAGCACATGAGAGGGGGGAGGGTCAGAGGGAGAAGCAGATTCCCCGCTGAGCGGGGAACCCGATGCGGGACTCGATCCCGGGACTCCAGGATCATGACCTGAGCCGAAGGCAGTCGCTTAACCAACTGAGCCACCCAGGCGCCCAGAAAGCAGTCTTCTATTAGGAGTGGTGGTGCATCCCAACATAAGAGATGGAACCTGTCTAGGTTTAAGCATGGGCATGAATTCTTCATGTGGGGAGAGGACCCCTGTCCAAGGCTATACTCCTGACTCTGAATCTAGAAAGATAAATTGTACTTGTTTTCTTTCCAAATCCTCTCCAGTTCTTCTGACTCCTCATCTCCATTCCAGTGATGTAGGCTTCACAGCTGACCTTCCCTCCTGTGTTATGGAAGCCCCATTGTCCCTGCTCTCCCCATCTCCACCTAAGCCAGGCAGGGTCTTGCAGGGCCTTAGGAGTAGCTTGGAACTTTCTAATTCAATGGTAAATGGTTGATAACAGGATCACTTGAGGCCATATCTGAGAGACTGCGGACTCTGAGAAACAAACTGAGGGTTCTAGAGGGGAGGGGGGTGGGAGGATGGGTTAGCCTGATGATGGGTATTGAAGAGGGTCATTCTGCATGGAGCACTGGGTGTTATACACAAACAATGAATCATGGAACACTACGTCAAAAACTAATGATGTAGTGAATGGTGATTAATATAACATAATAAAATTAAAAGCCTGTGTGCATTTGAAAATTGGAAGTGTCTGCCTGATGCTAATTTTCAATGGAATACTGCAGAATTGCTCACTCTTGTTTCTGTACCTTCTTTACTGAAATGGAATGAAGGCAAGTTTGAGTGGTTTTATTCTCAGTCATCAGAATGTAGCCAACTGTCCGGCATTCCTTCTAGAGGTATCCCAGGGACCTTCGTAGCTTCCAGTTTAAAACATTTGCGATTTTGTGATCATTTTGGATGTAAACTTACTCTGTATGAGCACAGAGGGCTAGACCTATGTCCATGGACAACTGTGGTCTCCTGAGTGCTTTCCAAACCTATGCTGGCAACTCTGTGGTTAGCTGGGGCCAGAGTCACCAAAATTTGGCAGGACTGAAGGCCATTCTCTGTTGCTGGGCAGTACCATAGGCGAGGCTTTGAGACTGCCCAGATTCACTGATCAGGCTCCCTGCTCATGCAGAGCAAGAGGTTATGCTCGGGACTTGGTCAGTGCTACTGGCTTGGTTTTCTCCCCATAGTCTTATAAGAGAGGCTCTGTGGTTGTCCAGGGTCTTTGTTGAGGCTTCCTAGTGGGGCAGGAAGGGAAGCTATGCTCAGCAATGGGAAGTGACTTAGACCTTGCATACCTACCCAGACGGAGAACATAGAATTTTCTAGTTCAAACTATCAGCTGGACACCCAAGTCAGTCACAGCTGCTGACAAATCTCCTTAACCAGGCAGGTTCATCTCAGTTCTGCAAGTGGGCAGATTCCCGGGGATCTCTGATTCGGTGTGACCGGAAGGTGGAACGCTGTCTGGTCCAGCAGTTCTAAGATCTGAGCACTGGTTGCTGTAAGTCCTACCCACTTTCTCCATGTCTGTGTGATCCCCAGGGTCCAGCACCACAGACTCCCCCAGGGATCCCCATGAGGTGAGATCTCATTGGGCCACCCAGGAAGTGGCTGGCCATTTGGGGAAAGCTGGATGTCCACTGTGGGCTCTCTTTTTCATGGTAGAACAATTGGAGTTCGTGCTGGTCCCTCCTAGCTGGGCACTGTGCTGGCCCAGGGAAGGTGCATTGTGATCAATGTGAAATTGCTCCTCTTACCCTTTTTTTTTTTTAAGATTTTATTTATTTATTTGACAGAGAGAGAGAGGGAGAAGGAGAGAGAGGGCAGAAGCAGGGATAACATCAGGCAGGGGAGAAGCAGACTCCCCACTGAGCAGGGAGCCCGATGCGCGGCTCGATCCCAGGACCCTGGGATCATGACCTGAGCCGAAGGCAGATGCTTAACGACTGAGCCACCCAGGCGCCCCTACACAAGTCATTTCTTGATATGGATTCACATCGCCAAGATCTTGGAGTGGACTTCTTTGATTTATCTCTGTTTTCCTGCCTCTAGTGACATTTAGTAATCTCCCAGGAACACACACACAATGTCAGTTTTTTTTTTTTTTAAAGATTTTATTTATTTATTTGACAAAGACACAGCAAGAGAGGGAACACAAGCAGGGGGAGTGGGAGAGGGAGAAGCAGGCTTCCCGCGGAGCAGGGAGCCCGATGCGGGGCTCGATCCCAGGACCCTAGAATCATGACCTGAGCCGAAGGCAGATGCTTAACCGACTGAGCCACCCAGGCGCCCCTGGGTGAAAGATTTCTGCCATGATTTTGGATGCACACTTCTTTGTTAGGTTTACAGAGTGGCTAGGGATATTTCTGTGGTGGTACAATGTGCATCTTGGATGTCTTCCAGACCTTTACAATTGGCTCTGTGGCCACTGGTTGGAAGGATCTTAAAGTCAAACCTTCCAGGTACATTGAGTTTGTCATTTACACTGCATGTAACTGCATATTACTTCCAAATGAGTAGCAAAAGATCATTAAGGAAAATGTATTGGTTACTGTTGTGGATATCTAAACCAAAACAAATGTGCCTTATACAGTATTGTTATTATTCCTTGAAATCATGCAGTGACCTCATGATCTGCACTAGCATTTCCTTGACTGACATTTTAGTTATATTGTCATTCCGCTCATGTTTATGTATAAAAATGCTTGGGAATATAGTGATATAGTGATAGTGTCTTGCTCTTGGGTAGAGGACAGATGTGCTTATTGTACAAGAAAACAGATGTCTCTTTCCATGGCAAAAGGTTTGGGCAGATATGCTAGATGTTCCTTGAAGATACTGGGGTTTCCTATGCTCAGAGTCTCACAGATAGGACACAAACCCACTGCACGTGCAGCATCTACCTGTATCAGTTGGGTGTGGGCAATTGGCAAGTGAAATTAGTGTGATGAAGGAGTTTATGATGTTTGCTGTGTCAGGAGTCATAAGATGCTTGGACTTTGACCTGGGAACCTCCTGTCTATTGCCAGGATTGGAAAAATGTTACAGGACAACAGACCACGTTATAGAATGTGTGTAATCTTGGAATTTGTATCGTTCTTGAGATTATCAATGGACTTTATTCTTTTTTTTTTTTTTTAAAGATTTTATTTATTTATTTGAGAGAGAGAGAATGAGAGAGAGCACATGAGAGGGGGGAGGGTCAGAGGGAGAAGCAGACTCCCTGCCGAGCAGGGAGCCTGATTCGGGACTCGATCCAGGGACTCCAGGATCATGACCTGAGCCGAAGGCAGTCGTTTAACCAACTGAGCCACCCAGGCGCCCAATGGACTTTATTCAAAACAAAATAGATATTCATGGGTCTCTTCTCTTGTTTGTTCATTTACTTTGTGGTTTTGACTATACACGTAAGTGAATATGTATGGTATTTGTCTTTCTCTGTCTGATTTATTTCACATAGCATAATACCTCCTGGGTCAAACCACGTTGTCACAAATGACAAGACACAATGAAAAAAGCAGAAACAGACCCATAAATACAATGAATAATCTGATTGTTACCAGTGTGGAATGGAGAAGGATGATGGGCAAAAAGAGGAAATGGGAATGGGCAGTACAGGCTTCCAGTGGTGGAATAATAAGTCATGGGGATGAAAGAATACAGGGAACACGTTTAATGGTATTATGATAATATTTTATGGTGCCAGATGGTAGCTACGTGTGGTGAGCACAGTAGAACCTATAGTTATGAAATCCCCGTGTTGTACACCTGAACTAATGTAACATTGTCAAGTATACTTTATTTATTTATTTATTTTAAAGATTTTATTTATTTGACAGAGAGAGACACAGCGACAGAGGGAACACAAGCAGGGGGAGTGGGAGATGGAGAAGCAGGCTTCCTGCAGAGCAGGGAGCCCGATGCAGGGCTCAATCCCAGGACCCAGGGATCATGACCTGAGCCAAAGGCAGACGCTTAACGACTGAGCCACCCAGGCGCCCTGTCAAGTGTACTTTAATAGAAAAGAAAGCGAAATAGTTTCCGATAAGCATATCCCCATATACGTTAAAACTAGTTTCTTAAGAAGTTGCAGGTAAAGAAAGCTATCCTACTCTCCAAAACAAACTAATCCTAAGTATTCATAGGAGGATAAAGTTCTAGGAAAGCAAATTGATCTTTATCTCAGTGGAGATAAAGGTTCGTTGTTGTATAAAGGAAAGGACAGGGGAAAGAGGAGAGTCTGCCCAGCAGGGTGAAGAAGTGAATAGGAAGACCTAGAAGAGCCTGTGGTCTTCATTGACTGAGCATCCCAGAAGGTACATGGAAGAACAATCATTTCTGTGAGAGCTTCTTAAGTCCATTTCCCTGCAGGGTGCTCTCTCTCATCTTTCACCAATGAAGAATGTGTAATAATGGCCAGAGGTCACATGAAGGCTTTTGTGTATAAGTGGATCCTTTACTTTTTTTTTTTTAAGATTATTTATTTATTGATTAGAGAGAGAGAGAGACAGCGAGAGGGAACACAGCAGGGGGAGTGGGAGAAGGAGAAGCAGGCTTCCCGCGGAGCAGGGAGCCTGATGCGGGGCTCGATCCCAGGACCCTGGGATCATGACCTGAGCTGAAGGCGGTTGCTTAATGACTGAGCCACCCAGGCGTCCCTATAAGTGGATTCTTCTGGGAGTACCACAAAGTGCAATCAGGTTTTATATCTGTGCTCATTTTAGGCAAAGTCAGTTTTTAGGAGGAAGCCTAAGTTGAAACACAAGTGATTCTGTAGCCTGAAGCCATGGGAATTAGTAAAAATATAGGGAAAACTTGATATTTATAAAGGCCACGGATTCAGTGGAGTCCAAGCTAAGAAATCCAGCCTAGCAACCAGAGGCAGATTGCACCTGCATTTCTTGTCAAAGAGGGACCTATTTCCATGAATATGTTGGCATGGTGATTTGAAGAAGGATAAATAAAAGGAGGTCCAGAGAAGAGTGACTGGTCAAGTTTGTCATTCAGGGGTGGAGTTGGCTTGAAAGAAGGGTGAAGGGAGGGAAGGACTCCATGCTCACCTCTATCCTCTTCCCCCTGTGTAGGAACCTTTTGAAAACCTTCATCTGCTATTCAGGCCTGGAATTCTGTTTGAAGCATACAGTGTTAACGTTTGACATCAGTTGCCCACGTGTGAAATGTGGAAACTCAGACCCCACCCAAATATCCACATCAGAATATGAATTTTACCACGATCTTCAATTCATTGTCATACACATTAAGATTGAAGTACACCTCTAGCTCACCTACACTTTTCCATTATTCTACTCCTGTCTTCATGTGTATAGGACATTATTTTGATAACTGTGCCTTGTTGTATGCCTTAAATCAGGAAATGTGCTCTTCATTTCCCAGATTATTTTGGGTATGGTTTATCCCGTGACATCCATGTAAAATTGGGGTGGATTTTGATCTTTCTGAAAAAATGGCATTGGAATTTTAGTAGAGATTTCATTATTCTGTAGATCTCGGCAAGTTTATTGTGTTTCAAGTATTCCAGTGAAAGAACTTGGATGTGTTTCCAACTTATCCCTTCTTTTGATTCCTGCACAATATTTTATACTTCTCATCATTTCAGGTTTGACCTCTACCATTATGTTAAATTGGAAGCATTTTTTTGGGGGGCGGTGATGTTGCTCTAAATGTATGATGTCTCTGTTTTGGGAATTGTTCTTTGTTGTACAGAAACAGAACTAATTTTTATGTGTTGGGTTTGTGTACCAACTTTGTAAAATCCATTTGAGTTTTAACAGCATTGTAACAATAAGGATTCCCCAGGAGAAGAAATGGCAGTGGAGGAGGAGGATTCTAGACTCATCACATACCCGAACACCACGAGATAACTATCAGATCATCCTAAATACCCCAGAGATTGGGCTGAAGACTGACAGGACAAACTCCCAAAGAAAAGGAGAGAAGAGGCAACATTGAAGATGGCAGATAGTTTGGAGACATGGTTTAGGGAGAAAAGGTGTATAGCGCTGTGGAGGGCAGCGAATTGTGGTTGGACAGAAAGTAGCATGACAGAGGAGCTCACAGGGGAAGGCATAAGGAGAAGGTTTCCCCAAAGCCATTGGCTTGGGAAGGGAGCGGGGATAAATTTCACGAGTTCTTGGAACTCGCATGTCTTAAAGCCTGAAGTTTTAATGGTCAGCAGGTTTGGATGAGATAGAGTCAAGAGGGCACTGTGCTCCTGGAGAGAAGGCAGGCAAACAACCTGGAGGCAGACAACGGGGAAACAGCCAACTAAAGAACACCTGGGGCACACGGTGGGGAGAATATTCAGTAGTCTAGGAGCACTTTCCTGAGAGGGAACATTCAGTGAGATGTGTCTCCAAGAACACGGGAGTTGGATGGCACCATTTTCCTCTTCCAGCCTGTAGCATAAACACAGAGCCCCACTCAGTGAGGACACCGGCTGTCTGCCTTGCTTGGACCAAGCCTCACCCCCCTGTGATCTGATGGGACTGCCCTTCTCAGTGAGGCTTGCCTCAGGCTCAGCAAGGTGGGCCCCTGCCCACATCACATCTCCTGAGCAGGGAGTTCTGTAGGGCCTCAGCTCGGGTAGGGTTGATGTCAGGTCACCTTTGACAAGCAGGTCAGAGCTCACCTAGTTAAAACTGGCCACATTCAGGCCAGGCACCAAACACTGCCCATAGCAGGCAAGGAGAGTCTCTGCAGACCACTGGCTTTTCTAACATACAGATGAAGGCAGAGACTTAGACAAAATGCCAAGATGAAAGAATTTATCCCAAACAAAAAAGCAGATAAGGCCAAGGCTAGAGGTATAATGGAAACAGATGGGAGTAACGTGCTTGTTGGAGAATTAAGGCAACAATCATAAGGATACTCAAAGGGTTGAGAAAAGAATAGAACTTTATCACAGAGATAAGAGTTAAAAAATAATTGGGGTGCTTGGGCACTCACTCGGTTAAGCCACTGAGTCTTGGTTTCTGCTCAGGTCTTGATCTCAGGGTCCTGTGATCCGCCTCAAGTCAGGCTCTGCACTCAGTGTGATGACTGCTTGCGATTCCCTCTCTCCCTCTCCCTCTGCAGATCCCATTCGTACTCTTGAGATCTCTCTCTCTCTCTCAAATATATAAATCTTTTTTTTTTTTTAAGATTTTATTTATTTATTTGAGACAGAGAGAATGAGAGAGAGCAAGCACATGAGACGGGGGAGGGTCAGAGGGAGAACAGGCCCCCTGCCGAGCAGGGAGCCCGATGCGGGACTCGATCCAGGGACTCCAGGATCATGACCTGAGCCGAAGGCAGTCGCCCAACCAAGTGAGCCACCCAGGCGCCCCTCAAATATATAAATCTTTTTAAAAAATCAAACAGATGAACAATGCAATAACCGAGAGTAGAAACATGCTTGATGTAAAGAGTAGGCTGGAAAAAGCAGAAGAATGACTTTGTCATATAGAATGTGAAATAAAGGAGAATACTGAGTGTGAGCAAAAGAGGGAGGGAGAAGAATCATGCAACGCAGGATTTGATTTAGGGAACTCATTGACTCCATCAAATGTAGTAATATTCCTAGGTCTTGGGCTTTTCTATGTTGGGAGAGTATTGATTCCAGATTGAACGTTCATTCTTGTTATTGGTCTAAGGAGATTTCCCATTTCTTTGGTTCAAGGTTCCTAATTCAGTCTTAATAACTTGTCTATTTTTGGGAATTAATCTGGTTTTTTTCTAAATTACCTTATTTGTTAGTATATAATGGTTTATGTAGTTAAACCATCACCAGTTTCATTTGTTTTGTTGGTTAAAATGGACATTACTTTCAGTGTTCTGTTAGTGTTAATCTGGTATCTATTTTATTTATTTCAGATTTTTCTTCGTTATTTCATTCCTCTACTAAATTTCATCTAAGTTTCTTCCTTCCTTTTCTAGTTCTTCTGTTGGAAGTTGTTTATTCCAACATTTATCTTTATACTGTATAATATAAAAAAAATTGAAAATGGGAAGTCTAGTAGGGAAAAACTTGCAGAAATAATACAAACAATGACAAAAAACAGTAAAAAAAATTAAAATTAGTTTTTTTAGGGATTTCTATAATCATGCCATCTGTGTACAGAGATAATTTTACTGTTTCTTTTTCTTTTTTTTTTTTAAGATTTTATTTATTTATTCATGAGAGACAGAGAGAGAGAGAGAAGCAGAGGGAGAAGCAGGCTCCCAAGGAGCAGGGAGCCCGATGCGGGACTCCATCCCAGGACCCTGGGATCATGACCTGAGCCGAAGGCAGACGCTTAACCGTCTGAGCCACCCAGGCGCCCTACTGTTTCTTTTTCAATTTGGATTCTTTTTATGTATTTTTGGATGCATAATTGTTCTGTCTAGAATGTCCAGTACTGTATTCAAAGGCAGTGGTGCGGTCACTTCTTTATCTTGTTTCTGATCATAGAGGAGAAGCTAGCAGTCTTTTACTATCGAATAGGTTAGATTTCAGATTTTCCTACATCTATGGTGTTCATTAGGTTGAGGGGTTTCCTTCTCTCTCTACCTATGGTGATTTTAACATGACATGTTGTCCAATGTGCCCATATTTGTATTCTGTCTCATTTAACATGATCATGTCATTTTTAATCTTCATTCTATTAATTTGGAGTCTTCAAAAAATGGTTTTCCATATGTTGGAACACCCTTAATTCCAGGATGATTTCCTACTTGATTATCTTATAAAATGGAAAAATGTGCTTTTGATTCAGTTTGCTCTATTATTGTGGACTTTGAGTGAATATTCCTCACAGGTAGTAATTTTTAACCTTCTTTACTTGTAGAGTCTTCTTCTGGCTTGGATAACCTGGTAATGCTGGTACCCCAGAGAGAGTGTTTTGCTGATTTTTTTTTTTTTTTTTAAGATTTTATTTATTTATTTGACAGAGAGAGATACAGCGAGAGAGGGAACACAAGCAGGGGGAGTGGGAGAGGGAGAAGCAGGCTTCCCGACGAACAGGGAGCCCGATGCGGGGCTCGATCCCAGGACTCTGGGATCATGACCTGAGCCGAAGGCAGACGCTTAACGACTGAGCCACCCAGGCGCCCCTTTGCTGATTTTTCTTATCTTCACTCCTTAGAAATGTTTGAGGAGATTTGAAGTACTTTCTCCTTAAGTGTCTGTTTGAATATCCAATTAATTCATTTGGAACACGATTTTTTTTTTAAATAAAGATTTTATTTATTTGACAGAGAGAGACACAGCGAGAGAGGGAACACAAGCAGGGGGAGTGGGAGAAGGAGAAGCAGGCTTCCCGCCAAGCAGCCCCGATGCGGGGCTTAATCCCAGGACCCTGGGATCATGACCTGAGCCCAAGGCAGACACTTAACGACTGAGCCACCCAGGCGCCTCAAGACTTTTCTTTGTTGGGAGTTTTTGTTTGTTTGTTTTCGTTTTTATTCCTCTTTCATTCTGCTTTGTGGTTGTAGATCATTTTTTATCTTTTTTATATTTCTGAATGATGGAGTCTAAATTGGTTATACCTTTTTTGAAATTTATACTCCTCTTTTGGTATCAGTTTGTGGGCAGTGATTATCCATCATTGCCTTATAATTATTTTTATTCCTATGGTCAGTTATACTGTGTCTGCTTTCACTTCTTCACCTCTCATTTTAGTTGGTCTTTTCTCTTTTATTCTTTTAATTTAGTTATGGGCTGTCAATATTGTTGAACTTTCCTGACAAACAACTCTTCCTATGGTTGATACATTCCTATTTTTACTATATCCTATTTGGTTCATTTCACTTTTCTGTTTATCTTTTATTTTTTTAAAGATTTTTTTATTTATTTGACAGAGACACCATGAGAGAGGGAACACAAGCAGGGGGAGTGGGAGAGGGAGAAGCAGGCTTCCCACTGAGCAGGGAGCCCGATGCAGGGCTCGATCCCAGGACCCTGGGATCATGACCTGAGCCGAAGGCAAATGTTTAACGACTGAACCACCCACGCGCCCCTCACTTTTCTGTTTAAATATCCATCCTTCTACTAATTTTGTGCTCATGTGACACTTTTCCTGATTATTAGAGATATAGGAAAGTGATTTGTGCTACACCATGACAATAACACAGAATTATCTATTGAGATATGTGGTCAGTACGTTGTATGCAGTGTTATGTGTCCATGGAGGGATAAAGTACTGATGATTCCTTCTCAGCCATCTTTCTGACATTGTCTGATTGACTTGAATATTCTATCGTAGAAGTCCTTAGTATATTCATCTGAAAATAGTAAGTGCAATGGTTTTACTTTTATTTGATATCTTTCAGCTTCATCATCACATGACACCCAGAGTTTCCTGCTAAAGCCAAGCATAGAAGGTTCTTTCCAAAAAGTATCAATGCATAGATATCAAGATAGTGCTGTTGAAATTTTGCACTTAGGTACAGACTGGGACAATGATGGGGAGAGTGAAGGGCATCAAAGATTTCCTGGAGGCTATACCCAAACCAAGGCAATTGCCCTTAATAAGAATCTCACTGCCCCAAATGGTGAAGGATGTAAAACATTGTGGAAAACCTCCCTTTTTAAGTCAACTCTTTCTGCAAAGCAGTGTGTTTCTGTAAGCAAAAGCTCCAATCAAATATTCAAACATACATATTTGTGGACAGACCATTTGGAAAATCTGGAAAGTTACCTAATCCATGCTGAAAATAATGATTTGAACCATTTTGAAGATAGGATTGGCTTGACCTTTCAGTCAAATATTTCTGATAATCAGAGATTTAGAAATGAAGAACAAAGTGCTAAGTCAGATCTGTATGAGAGGTGCTTCACTGAGGAGTCAACCCTACAGAATTACCAGAGCCTTTTCAATGGAGACAGAATTACTCAATGCAGTGAATCTGAGAAAACATTTAACCAGGGTTCCAATGTTCATAGATGTGTGAGGACTTGGTTTCCAGAGAACTATTATGAATGTCATAAATGTGGGGAAGGCTTTAATCAAAGCTCTAACCTTATTATACGTAAGAGTCTCCCTTTGGGAGATAATCCTCATAAATATAATAAATGTGGGAAAGCTCTTAAGCAGTCCTCCAGTATTGGTGATCATCAGAGAATTCATGAGGGAAAAAACCCATTCAGATGCAATAAACCAGGGACCATGTTTAGTCAGTCATCAAGGCTAAATATAAATAAGATAATCCCTGGGGGAGAGAAAACTTCCATTTTTAAGGAATGTGGCAAATCCGTTGACTGCCACTCAACACCATCTCAACATCAGCAAATGCATACTGGAGAGAAAATATACAAATGGGAAGAATGTGATAAAACCTTTAAGGACTGTTCATCGATAAATGGACATAGGCAAATCCATAGTGGAGAGAAACTTTACAAATGTGAAGAATGTGGCAAAGCCTTTAAGTGGCCCTCAAAACTTATTCGACATCACAGAATCCATACTGGAGAGAAATCTTACAAATGTCAAGATTCTGGAAAGGCCTTTAACCGGCAGTCACACCTCACTCAACATCACAGATTTCATACTGGAGAGAAACCTTACAAATGTAAAGAATGTGCCAAAGCCTTTAAATCCTGCTCAACCCTGACTGAACATCACCGAATGCATATTGGAGAGAAACCTTATCAATGTAAAGAATGTGGAAAGACCTTTAAGAAGCACTCAGTCCTTACTTATCATTACAGAATTCATACAGGAGAGAAACCTTACAAATGTCAAGTATGTGGCAAGGCCTTTAATTGGCCCTCGAACTTTAGTGAACATCACAGAATTCATAGTGGAGAGAAACCTTACAAATGTCAAGAGTGTGGAAAGGCCTTTAACC
>NC_058418.1:4079323-4150905 GCF_002201575.2 Neomonachus schauinslandi
CAGCATCACAGAATTCATACAGGAGAGAAACCTTACAAATGTCAAGAATGTGGCAAGGCCTTTAAGTGGCCCTCAAAACTTATTCGACATCACAGAATTCATACTGGAGAGAAACCTTACAAATGTCAAGAATGTGGAAAGGCCTTCAGCAGGCAGTCATACCTCACTCAACATCACAGATTTCATACTGGAGAGAAACCTTACAAATGTCCAGAATGTGCCAAAGCCTTTACATCATGCTCAAACCTGACTAAACATCACCGAATGCATACTGGAAAGAAACCTTACAAATGTCAGGAATGTGGCAAGGCCTTTAATTGGCCCTTGGACCTTACTCAACATCACAGAATTCATACTGGAGAGAAACCTTACAAATGTCAAGATTGTGGAAGGGCCTTCAGCAGGCACTCATACCTCACTCAACATCACAGATTTCATTCTGGAGAGAAACCTTACAAATGTCCAGAATGTGGCAAGGCCTTTTACAGGCACTCAGTCCTTATTAAACATCATAAAATTCATACTAGATAGAAATCTTACCAATGTAAAGAATGTGAGAAAATGGTTAAGGAGTGCTCACCCCTTACTACACATCAGAGAATTCATATTGGACGATAACCTTAGAAATATAACAGATGTGGCAAGGCCATTGACCAGCATGCACACCTTACTAAACATAGAATTCATACTGGAAAGAAAGCTGACAAATGAATAGAATGTGCCAAAGCCTTTAGCAGGCAAATAGCCCTTACTGGACATCACAGAATTCATACTGGAGAGAAACCTACAAATGTAAGGAATGTGAGAAAACACTTAAAGACTGCTCTCTCCTTACTCCATATCAGAGATTTCATATAGGAGAGTAACTATACAAATATTAAAGAATGTGTCCAACCTCTCACTGGATCTCCCAACGTACTTAACATCATAGTTATATAGGAGCAAAACTGTAAAATGTAAAGAAAATGGACAAGCCTTTTCTGGAATTCAAACCTTACTCAATATCACAAAATGCATCCTAGACTCAATCCATTGGAACATACGGAATGTGGAAAGACCTTCATTTTAATATACACTGGAGTATACACCAGAGAGTGCATTAAAAAAAGTAAATTGAAAGATACCAATGTTTAGAAAACTATTTAATTGAACATCAAATGCCAATAATGTCACAGAAATCAAGTAAAAGGAATGCATTAGTCACTCTATTCAGACATTACTCTGTATGAAAATAGTTCTAAGGAATAATCATACTTAAACATTTAGAAAATGTGTATGCTATTGTATTTCAACAGATTTAGTGGATGGACTTTTACATATGTGTAATTAATATGTTTTTTATTTTTTCATCAACCCTATTCGAGATTTGTGACTAGCAATATTAATGTATTTTACTCTGAAATCACTTCAGAAAATTCTTTTATTCCATTGGGTGTGTACGGCCATGTGGCTGATCGTTGGTACTTCAAAGATATTAGATGCCCTGCTACATTAGGTGGGACTCATGCATCCCTAATTTTCCATGGAAGATGAAGGACAGGATAATACACAACATACGAAGTATATCTCAATGGAGAGGCTGCTTACGGTTATAACATTGACGTAAGATACCATGAAATAGGTGTTCAGAGCACATGCTTCTCCATATGTTAAAACTAAAGAACTTCCTCAATATTAGAAGTACACGGTTTTACTAATTGTTCTTTAAGGAAAAAGAGGTGTCAGTCCAGTAAACTACCAATGTATATTCATAAGTGCAATTGTTAGAGAGTATGTGTTGATGTGGTTGAAATGAAGAAATCCTGACAGATAACCGAAAGAGGATAGTTGACTCTTCCCTACAAGGCCATACTGTTGTATATACACATTTCTTAAGAATTTACCTCAGTCATGATATTTTTGGAATTAAGTACTCCCACATCCTTCTAACAGCACTCGAATGCTTTTTCACGTGTGTATTCTGTATTTTAAATGGTGATAATAGAGTGGATTTGAAGTGCATAACTTAGTCCATGTGTGAGATTAATATATTTTCATTAAGAAAATATACTGGTTTTTAACGTATTGACATGGATGTGTGATGAATGACGTGTTATCCTACCTCTAGTGTTAACCTGTCTCATTGAGGGTTGTAGGTGGCGGATGGAATCAATCACCTGTTTGGTAATGGAGTAGAACAATATACCTAGGAATCCCATTTCCTCGGTGGTCTGAAGGTTTAAATGATGGGTGATTATTTTTCCCCTAGTCTATTATACGATTTTCTCCTCTTCGTGAATACTATGATATTATTATGGGTACATGACAGAGGTATGTAACATAAGAGGTGTTGTTGATGTTTTAGCTCACATACTCCATGACAGTGTTATTTGGCATCCACTTTGTGTAGCCAGTAGTTTTGCAGGGGCCTTGCACTGACAGGAGCCCTTCTCGCCAGCGCATTCCCTGGACAACACGCTGCAGAGTCACAAGTTAATGGAACTTCTGGTATCACATCTGCCATCCTTCCTTGTGAGCCCCCATCCCTCCTTTCTCCCAATGCTTTCCCTCCGTGTCCTTTAGAGAAGACTCCCACAGAACTTCCCTAAACCTGTTTTAGCTGGAATGGCATATTCTGGACTTAGCCTTGGGACTCTAAAGCATTGCACCACGGCCCCAAATTAAAGTATGTGCCCCTCTTTATGCAGTGAATTGTTTTGATGTGTCTATGAAGTTCACATGTGCATATGACCATGCTACATGTGTAATAGATACCCCATAAGAAAGAGAAATCTATCCCAATAGGAGTGATATGGTAGCCCAGGTAAGGGAGAGAAAATATTTAAGATGAAGAATTAGCATGTGGAGGAGGACAACTGTCGCAAGTTGCCCAACTGACACCCTGGATATAGAAAAATAACTTCTCCTTGTTTTATTTCCTAGTTCTCTCCAGATCTCCAGTTGTATTTTTCCTCATTTTTGTTTCCAGCTACGTAGGCACCACAACCATTCTTTTTTGCCTGTGTTGTGGAGAGAGTGTCCTCAATAAACGCTTCATTGAGACTAGAGAGATGGAAGGTCAATGGGTATTAATTCAGACATTTAGCACAGGGATGTGGGATGTGAATCGAAGTAAAATTTGATGAAGGCACCATCCTTAGAAAGATAAGACCTATTAATAGGAAATGTAAAGAAGTCTTTCCAATGTGGGGAGGGACCCAGAGGGGACTCCCTTTAGTCACTGCGAAGGCACAGGCAGCTCTTGGTGATGTTATCTAATAAATACATGTAATGGGGAAAAGGAATTGGCAAATGTGGGTTTCTCAGGAGTAGGGAAGTCCTGCTTTATCTTGATGATTTGATTGATCTCCTGTGTCTTACTGAGGAGTAATGCTGTTGGATGTCAATGATTACTGTATTTTCCCAGGCCTAGATCAGTGACAAGGGATGGCGGAGGGTATTGGATGATGCAATCATTTCGGCATAGTTTTAAAATGTCACATGGTAGAATAGATGTTTGAGATGAAGGAGCCTTCTGGACAGTGGAATAGGCAGGATCAGCAAGGCTTGTGCTGTGGTTGAACCCAAGCACTTGTTTCCCAGGTAGATAACCCCAGTCAAGGTAAGAGCCACTGTAGTTGGGTGACCTTTCAGGCAAGCTGCTTCACTGCTGTGTGGAACCTTCCTCCCTTTCCTCAGCACCATGATGAGTATAGTTCCATGCTCTGGCTCTTTGCATGGCAAGGATTTGTTGAAGGGGCAGTTCAACAGTGAGAGTCAGTGAGACTTTTTCTTAAAACAGTCCAGCTAAAGTGTTCATTGACTCCTCAATGAATAAAGATATATATATATATATATATAGAAGGGAATATTTATCACCCTAAAAGGAATGACATCTTGCCGTTTGCCACAACATGGATGGAGCTAGAGAGTATTCTGCCAAGTGAAATCAGTCCGAGAAAAACAAGTATCATGTGATTTCACTCGTATTTGTAATTCAAAAAAGAAAACAAGTGAGCAACGGGAAAGAACAAAGAAATGGAGAAGCAAACCAAGAAACAGACTCTTAACTTTAGAGAACAACCTGATGGATGCCAGAGTGGATGTGAGTAGATGGATGCATTAAGTAAGTGTTGGGGATTAAGGACTGCCCCTGTGATGACCACAGACTGTTACATGGAATTGTACAATCACTATTGTACACCTAAAATATTACTTTGTATGTTAACTAAGTAGAATGGTAAGATAAAAACCTTAAAAAGTATTTTGTGTTTTACAGATTTAAGAAACTTTTTGTTTTAGATCACCTGACTTGCAGCACTTGCACAAAATATACCTGTGCAAACAAATGGAAATATTTATCTTTTCTCCCGTCCTGACTCCCCCCAAATTCAGAAACTCTCAATGACTATTCTTAATTTTTATGTCATCAGAGGTTTTAGCTATGATTGAATGTGCTAATTAGAGTGGTCTTGCTCTTTCAGGTGTCACCCTGGAGATGGTGGATTGTTTTTTGTGTCTTGGTTTTCTCTGGAGTTAGCCTGACTAAATTGAAAGTGCTCAGCATGCTAAGGGGCTGATTCTTCTATGTTTCCCCTGATGCAGCACCTAAATTATTTGTATCACGAGTGGGAAACCCTGTGGGATGGTTGCTGGGTGCCGAAGTTGTCTCTGCCACCCTCTAGTGAGAGGAGCTAATGTCCTTTTTGTCCTTGGATTCATTCAGAATCTCATTTACGGAATGCAACAAGCATTTAAATGGGCCACATTGTGAATAATTTTAAATTTCTCAGAGGCAGATGCATCTGTGCCCACAGACCTGCAATCTGTGCTTCTGACCCTAAAGTGAATTGTGGCCATGCAGTATTCCAAGAGAAAATCATCTTCCTATTAGTAGAGTGATAACTCAATGCCAAGTGATTCTTTTAACATGCAGCCTGTTGGGCTGCAGCTCAGAAACAGTGATTTCCATTGCTGGCCAAAAAACAACTTCAACTACATAAGCACTGAAGCAGAACCACAAACCCTCTCAGATTTTGTGACTTATTATAACCAGAAGAGGACTAGTCCTCACCAGAATGAGGTTATGAGGAAACGCAAACCAAGTAACACATTTCTGTGGTGTCTTCACATGCCACGTTATTTACCAAGAGAGGTCTTCCCAGTCAGATGCCTTATTTCCCCCACTGCAGACTGAAGGCACCATACTCAGGAAGCTTTGCACTTTTTTCTTCATAGTCTTTGAATGCTTTTTGATATGCACAGTCCCTGTAACTTTTTAATTAGTGTTTTTTCTTTTTGGTTCATGACAGTTTAATTCTACATTTTATTTTATACTGTTAAAAGAATTTTAGCAGTTTTGTTTTATGAGAGAGAGAAAGCACACCTGTGACTGGTGGTGTTTGGGGAGGGGAATGGCAAAGCGAGAGGGAGAGAATCTAAAGCAGACTCCACACTGGGCCCAGAGGGCAACCTGGGGCTCCATCTCACGATCCTGTGATCTTGACCTCAGTCCACAAAGAGTCAGCCAACTAACCAACTGAGCCACCCAGGGTCTCTGACTTTATAATACTTTATTTTAATTCTATTTAGTTAACATAAAGTTTTCTTAGTTTCAGGTGTACAATAGAGTGATTTGACAGTTCTATACCTCACCCCTTGCTCATCAGGACAGATGCGCTCCTTAATCCCCAACCCCTCTTTAACCCTTCCCCTCACCCACTTCCCACTGGTAACCATGAGTTCTGTGCCATTAAGCATCTGTTTCTTGATTTCTTTCTTTTTTTTTTTTTTTAAAGATTTTTTATTTTATTTTGACAAAGAGAGACACAGCGAGAGAGGGAACACAAGCAGGGGGAGTGGGAGAGGGAGAAGCAGGCTTCCCGCGGAGCAGGGAGCCCGACGTGGGGCTCGATCCCAGGACCCTGGGACCACGACCTGAGCCGAAGGCAGACGCTTAACGACTGAGCCACACAGGCGCCCCTGTTTCTTGATTTCTCTCTCTCGCTCTCTGTACTTTGTCAGTTACTGATTGTTTAAATTCCTGTTGGGGAGGTGGACTATCTATAGTCATCCCAATGGGGCTTCTCATGCCTTTTCTGATTTTTCATTATATTATTAATTCTAACATGTTCTCTCTTGTGCTCTGTTCCCTCCTATTGAGATATATGCAAGCAGATCCTGTTCCTTCACCCAGCCAAAAGATCATGCTTAGTACTCAAAACAAATTCATCCCAATATCCCCTCTGGACTCTATGACAATGGCCTTCTATGAAAGTTACATGTAGGGACAGATAGTGACCAATTTCAGTCCTTAGGTAGGGAAATGTCTACGACTCCTGTCACCATAAAGAAGTTACACAAGATGACCCCTTCATCCTTCAACAGCCTTAAGGACTGAAGGACAAATATATACAATGATATATTAAGCAGCTATAAAAAATAATGAATGGAGCTAGTGTATTCTCCTAATGACATAAGTCAGAGAAAGACAAATACCTGATGAGTTCACTCATGTGGATTTTAAGAAATGAAACAGACATAGGGGAAAGAAGAGCCAGGGAAACCACAAAACAGACTCTTAATTGTAGAGAACAAACTAAGGGTTGTCGGGGAGTGAGTGGGTTGGAGGGGTGATGAAATGGGTGATAGGATGGGCTGCCTGGGCGGCTCAGTCGTTAAGCGTCTGCCTTCAGCTCAGGTCATGATCCCGGGGTCCTGGTATCGAGCCCCGCATCGGGCTCCCTGCTCTGCGGGAAGCCTGCTTCTCCCTCTCCCACTCCCCCTGCTTGTGCTCCTGCTCTCGCTGTGTCTCTCTCTGTCACATAAATAAATAAAATCTTTAAAAAAAAAAAAAAGTAAGATGGGGCGCCTGGGTGGCTCAGTCGTTAAGCGTCTGCCTTCGGCTCAAGTCATGATCCCAGGGTCCTGGGATCGAGCCCCACATCGGGCTCCCTGCTCCGCGGGAAGCCTCCTCCTCCCTCTCCCACTCCCCCTGCTTGTGTTCCCTCTCTCGCTGTGTCTCTCTCTGTCAAATAAATAAATCTTAAAAAAAAAAAAATGGGTGATAGGTTAAGTAGGACACTTGTGATGAGCAGTGGGTGTTGTACATAAGTGAAGAATACTAAAGTCTGCAGAAACTGCTAGTACACTATGTGTTAACAAATTGGAATTTAAGTAAAACTGGAATTTGTAGTAAAACTACAAAATTTAAGGACAGAAAATTGTTCCTTGGTGAAAAGATGAGACATAGAAAACAGAAAAATGTTCACTCTTAGCCCAGAAGGCTGACTTACAGCGTGCATAGTTATGATAATGATCTAATAAGTGCTGGTTGCTACATTTTTTTTTGGGGGGGATTTAACTTATTTATTTGACAGACCAGAAGCAGAGGGAGTGACAGGCAGAGGTAGAGGGAGAAGCAGGCTGCCCGCAGAGCAGGGGGGACCCGATGTGGGACTGGTTCCCAGGACCCCAGGATCATGACACGAGCCAAAGGCAGTCGCTCAACCAGCTGAGCCACCCAAGTGCCCTGGTTGCGTCATTATTAAAGGGTCTCATGACTTCCTGTACATCCACCAATAATCATTATCAAACCTGATGGGGTTTTGGAATATGGGTAAGGTTCAGTGGGGTGGAGTCCGGAGCCGACGACCAAGAAAGAATTCTTGAGGCGTCTTCGGCGTAAAATGGTGGTTTATTAAAGCACAGGGAGAGGACCCGTGGGCAGAGAGAGCTGCTGCCTGGGGTTGTGAGGGGTGGCTGATTATATACTATGGGGTTGGGGGAGGTAAGGAATAAAGGAGGTTTCTAGAAAGCTCTTTCATATGTTAAGATTCACCGGATGCTGGAGGCCTTCCTATTGTCAAGTGAAGGTTATTTTCCCTCTAGCAAGGTATTAACATGAAGATAGTTGGGAACTTCCTGAGGAGCATTACACTCAGGCTGCCTCAGGTATCTTTCAATGGACTGCAGGTTATAAGGACATTTAATTGTATCTGCATTTCCTTCTGGAAGCTAGGCCATTGGTAGAAATGCTTTGTTCTTGTTAATTGCTAAGACATTTGTGAACTGAGGGAGACTCAGGCCTTGCAGGAATGTGATCTCTACAAATTAACTATTTGTTTTTCCTTTCCGTAGCTTTAGGGCAGCCAGGAGTGCTGGCTCCCTTTGGGGGGATGGGTTGTGCGGCGTCAGCTTCTGCTTTGTCCTCAGCTTGCCTTCTGTTCCCCCATCAGAACTGAATGAAAAGCACCATAGAAATTTTTCAAAAGTAGTTTTAGGAGTAGAAATTTGAGGAGGGGCACCTGGGTGGCTCAGTTGGTTAAGCCCCTGGCTTGTGATTTTTGGCTCAGGTTATGATCTCAGGTCATGGGATTGAGCCCTGTGGAGTTTGGCTGCCAGCTCAGTGCACAGTAGACTTGAAATGGTCTCTCGCTGTCCCTCTGCCCCAACCTCCACTCACTCTCTCTCAAATATAGTAATCTTAAAAAAAAAAAAAAAAGGAAATTTGGGGCGCCTGGGTGTCTCAGTCGTTAAGCGTCTGCCTTCCGCTCAGGTCATGATCCCAGGGTCCTGGGATCGAGCCCCGCATCGGGCTCCCTGCTCAGTGGGAAGCCTGCTTCTCTCTCTCCCACTCCCCCTGCTTGTGTTCCCTCTCTCACTGTCTCTCTCTGTCAAATAAATAAATAAAATCTTAAAAAATAAAAGGGCCACCTGGGCGGCTCAGTCTTTAAGCATCTGCCTTCAGCTCAGGTCATGATCCCAGGGTCCTGGGATCGAGCCCCGCATCGGGCTCCCCGCTCAGCGGGAAGCCTGCTTCTCCCTCTCCCACTCCCCCTGCTTGTGTTCCCTCTCTTGCTTTGTCTCTCTCTGTCAAATAAATCAAATCTTAAAAAAAAAAAATTTGTGGAAACATTTATGATCTAATGCTCCCTATAGGAGCCCACCCCGTTGACCATTAAGCATATAACCACCAGCTTCAAACATTACAAGCGTAGCTCTTTTCGTCCCTGGGTGGCTCAGTCTGACTTTGGTGGGTCAGGATCTCACGTTTCTTGGATAGAGCCCTGGGGTGGGCATCTTGCTCAGCAGGGAGTCTGCTTCTTCCTCTCCCTCTGCCCCTCCTCCTGATGGAGTTTTGGAATATGGACGAGGTTCTGTGGTGTGAGGTCTGGAGCCGACGATCAAGAAAGAATTCTTAAGACATCTCTGGTGCAAAAAGATGATTTTATTAAAGAACGGGGCAGGACCTGTGGGCAGAAAGAGCTGCTCTGGGTTTGTGAGGTGTGGCTGATTATATACTTGGGAGCTGGGGAGGCGAGGTCAAAGGGGGTGTCCAGAAGGACTGTCATATGCTAAAGGAGACTCTCAGGATAATGGAGACCTGGTTATTGTTGAGCCAAGGCTGTTTTTCCCTCTAATGAGGTACTAACATGAAGACAGTTGGAAGTTTCCTGGAGGGATGTTATATTCCTCCTATAACACATCCTTGTCAGTGAGCTTCAGGTTTAGAAGAAATTCAATTTTATGTACATTTCCTTCTGCCTCAGCCTCCCTCAATTTTATGGAGGGGAGGATGATGTTAGGGCTTCAGGAAACTGAGTTATGGGTCTCTGGAAGTTAGGCTATTGATGAGAAAGCTTCTTCCTTGTAAATCACTAGGACGTTTGTAAACTGAAGGAGACTCCTGTCCTGCAGGACTGTGATCTCCAGTTAACCATTTCTTTTTCCTTTAGGGCAGCCAGGAGTGCCTGAGGAATGTCACATATATGGGGGGGTGGGGAGAGGAGCAGTGTAGGGTGTCAACTTCTGCTTTGTCCTCAGCTAGCCTTCTGCTCCCTCATCAGTCCCAACTCATGGCTGTGCACGCGCCCTCTCTCTGTCTCTCACATAAATAAAATCTTTAAAAAACAAAAGTGTAGTAGCTCTTTCTCAGCACAAGTCATGTCCCCGTGCTACTTCAATAAACTTACCAAGTTGCTGGGCGCCTGGGTGGCTCAGATGGTTAAACGTCTGCCTTCGGCTCAGGTCATGATCCCAGGGTCCTGGAATTGAGTCCTGCATCGGGCTCCCTGCTCGGCAGGAAGCCTGCTTCTCCCTCTCCCACTCCCCCTGCTTATGTTCACTCTCTCTCTGTCAAATAAACAAAATAAAAAAATCTTAGAAGAAAGAAAGAAAAGTCTAGTTTGTTGGTCCTCCCTCTCACAGAGGGACACCTGCTATCCAACATTATCAAGCTCTTACATTCTCTAAGGATTCTCCTTCAGCTTCAGTGGTGGTCCATCACATCCACAGGGAGGGCCAGGGGACTCTCCTTGGAGTGGGAGGGCTTCGATAATCTGAAAGCTTCTCCATTGCTTTGGGGGCCCGGGGGGAATCTCCTTATTTTGATGATCTTCATGTTAAGCCCTTTGTAAGCTCTCTTTTGCCTTGTGTGAGATGTGTGTCAGGGTAGTGGTGGGCATATGGGGTTTGGTGCAGAAATTCTGGGAACGCTAGAGACAGACATTGCATGTTTTTTGCTTAATGCTTTCCAATGTCATGGAGGCTTTAATCTTAACTGTACAAAATTGCAATTCAGTAACTTCATCAGATGACAAAGTAGCTCCCTAAAATGAGAAAATCTAATCCTATATTTCTCTTCAAAAGTTCAATTTACTTCATATGAACTAATATCAGAAATTTTCACTCTATGTGTTCCATTCCTCAGTGGTGAAATAATGTAATGTACCTATTTGCTTCCTAGAATTCCTACCTAAATAATGCCATAGCGGAGCTAGAACATTTAGAATTCACAATCTGTAGCCTTTAATATAGTCTCAGTTGTTACCTTATTTATTAATAATTGCATCATTTTATAGTTTCATCTTATATGAAGTTCTTGTGACTTTGTCGTGTGTGTTTTCACTTTCTAATTAGTTGTAGATGAGATTCATTTCTCATTTTTTAGATCCAGAGTTCTGATAGGACATGAGCATGTGCTTTTTTTTTTTTTTTTTTTTTAAAGATTTTATTTATTTATTTGAGAGAGAGAGAATGAGAGACAGAGAGCACGAGAGGGAAGAGGGTCAGAGGGAGAAGCAGACCCCCCGCTGAGCAGGGAGCCTGATGTGGGACTCGATCCCGGGACTCCAGGATCACGACCTGAGCCGAAGGCAGTCGCTTAACCAACTGAGCCACCCAGGCACCCCATGAGCATGTGCTTTAAAAGAAGTGAAGTTGAGGGCGCCTGGGTGGCTCAGTTGGTTAAGCGACTGCCTTCAGCTCAGGTCATGATCCCAGAGTCCTGGGATCGAGTCCCACATCAGGCTCCCCCTACTATGCGGGGAGCCTGGAGCCTGCTTCTCCCTCTGCCTCTGACTGCCACTCCCCTGCTTGTGCTCTCACTCTCTCTCTCTCTCTGTCAAATAAATAAATAAAATCTTTAAAAAAAAATGTAGTTACATAGTGGTTTTCCTGTTAAATAATTTATCTATTTCTTATGTAAACTTTTTTTTAAGATTTTATTTATTTATTTGACAGAGAGAGAGACAGTGAGAGAGGGAACACAAGCAGGGGGAGTGGGAGAGGGAGAAGCAGGCTTCCCAATGAGCAGGGAGCCTGACGCGGGGCTCAATCCCAGGACCCGGGATCATGACCTGAGCGAGAGGCAGACACTTAATGACTGAGCCACCCAGGCACCCCAACGTAGACTTTTTCGGATTAAATTTTGTCTTATTCTGGTTTTGCAATTCTATAATCATGTGCTTCCTATTGTCTGGGACTTCCCACAACATTAAGTTGTTGTGGTTTCCGTTTTACCTGTGTATTTTATTATAGGATGACAATTTTTACCTCAGTAGATTTTTTTTTTTTTAAGATTTTATTCATTTATTTGAGAGAGAATGAGATAGAGCATGAGAGGGGGGAGGGTCAGAGGGAGAAGCAGACTCCCTGCTGATCAGGGAGCCCTATGCGGGACTCGATCCTGGGACTCCAGGATCATGACCTGAGCCGAAGGCAGTCGCTTAACCAACTGAGCCACCCAGGCGCCCTACCTCAGTATATTTTAAGACAATGTGAGTTTACCTGAAATATGTATCAGCTTGATGCCCTTTGCCAGTAAAATTATGTATGTATTTGATTGTATCAATATTACCCATACATACTTTGTGACTCATCTTGTGTATTTCTTTCTTTGGTTAGTGGTCAGTATATGTTGTATCATGTCTACGTGAGTTGTCATAGTAATAGAATCAATTTCATCATCTATCTATCAGTGAATATATATACTCCTTGCATGAGAGAAACACTTTTTGAATTGAAAGTAATTTGGAGGGGCGCCTGGGTGGCTGAATCGTTAAGCGTCTGCCTTCAGCTCAGGTCATGATCCCAGGGTCCTGGGATTGAGCCCCGCATCGGGCTCCCTGCTCGGCAGGAAGCCTGCTTCTCCCTCTCCCACTCCCCCTGCTTGTGTTTTCTCTGTTGCTGTGTCTCTCTCTGTCAAATAAATAAATAAATAAAATCTTTTAAAAAAAAAAAAGTAATTTGGAAGCATTTCCTACCTCTGTATCAAGTTTAGGTACTATATTTTATCCTTAATTGTGCTGTTATATTAACTTTTGTGTCTTCTGTATGTATTTTCATTGTGCTTTCACACAGATTACTTAAAACAACTAAAAGTTTCAAAAACCGTTTTAAACTGAGATTTTCAATTGTATACAAAATTATTCTACTTATCTCCATTCCTGCACATGCCTTGTTTCTGATATCACAAATTCTCTTTTATGTTGTTTACTTTATTACCTACATTTATGATTTTTATGCTTTGATTTAAAAACATTTTGTAACAGAAATAAAAATAGTTTGTGCTACCTCATTACAACACTACTGGTTTCTATAATTTTGAAAATATTTATAATTAGCGAGCTTTATGTTGTCATAGTTACTGTCTTTTAATTTATACTAGAAGGACTAGAAGCACTTCCTTTAACATTTCTTGTAGGAGAGGTCTACTGGTAAACTTACAGCGGTTTCTATGTGGGAAAGTCTTCATTTCTACCTTCATGGAAAACAGTTTTCCCAGATAGAGTACTCTTGGTGGATATTTTGATCTTTCAGTACTTGAATACACTGTCCCATGCAATTCTTCGAATCAGGTCTGCTGAGAATCCCAATCCTAATCTTGTAGGAGCTCTCTTGTACAAGATGAGTTGCTTTTGTCATGCTGTTTCAAAATTCTTTCACCTGTGACTTTTTTTCATAGGTTAATTATAATGAATCCCTGAGTTCATGTCTTGACCTTTATCCTACTCTGAATTTCCTGAACTTCTTGACTTTATCTCCTTTCCACATAGTGGAAGGTACAAGCGCTTAGATCTTCATGTAAACCCTCTGCCCCTTTCACTCTCCTCTCCTTTTGTGGTCCCCTTAATGTATATATGGGACCACTTGTTGGCGTCCCATGCATCCCTAGACTCTGTCCTTGTCCACATTTTTCTTTGGTCCTCTCAGCAGATAATTTAAAACTGGGGTCATTAGGTTGTGTGATTCTTTCTTCTGCTTGATCAAGTCTGTGGGTGACTCTTGGTGTGTTTTTAACTTCAGTAATTGTACTCTTCATCTCCCAATTTCTTGTTGATTGTCTCTTATATTTTCTGTGTCTTTGGGTTTACATTTTGGTCATGCATTGTTTTCCTGATAACATTTAGTTATCTATCTATTTTTCTTCTTCCTCCATGAGCACCTTTATGACTGATATTTGAATTCTTTGTAAGGCAGTAAGTAGTGCTTTATTAATTCAGGGCCAGCTTTGGAGACTAATTTAATTCCTCTGATTGAAACAGTTTCCTGATTCTTTGTCTACCTTATTATCTTTTGTTGACATTTGGGAATTTAAAAAAGGAATCCTCTGGGCCCAGGATTATGGACTTGCTTGTACAGAGGAACACAAATAAGGTAATTCTGGGGCCTGTCACACATGTTCTGGGCATTTGTCATGTCCGAGTTGTTGTAGTTTCCCAGTTTTCAAAGTGTAGTTACTTCTTTAGAGCCCATTGCCTTCCTTTCTCTGTCTTCAGCTCTGTAGTCTCTCCATTGGTTGAACAAATGCTCTGAGCAGCTACTAGAATGCATCCAGAGGGTGCTCTCATTCCTTCCACCTTCCATGTCAGGCATGACCAAAACAAGTCCCTCAGGCAGCAGCCAAGAAGCCAGGTCACTGAACGTACAGGTCACTCATTTGTGACTTTCCTGAGGAGATGTAAGCGTTTTCTCATAGTGTTGCCATGGAGTGTCTGGGAGGGTGAGGAGCTGTTGTGGGCAAGCGTCACAAATTTTCCTTTTCTTCTGATATGGTTCTTCTTCATTTGTACTTGCCTGGGGGTGCTTGTTTTCCTAACTGGCTTCTGGAGCACTCTAAAAAGTAATCTGATCCATTTTTGTCTCCATGGAAGAGGAAAGTCCTGGTGCTTCCTATTGCTCACATCCACTGAGGTGCTATGATGGGTATTTATTTTGCACATGAGCATTTTAA
This sequence comes from Neomonachus schauinslandi, assembly GCF_002201575.2. Lineage (NCBI taxonomy): Eukaryota > Metazoa > Chordata > Mammalia > Carnivora > Phocidae > Neomonachus > Neomonachus schauinslandi. Next base: position 4,093,818 of record NC_058418.1, read on the forward strand.
CACACATGCATGTCAGTGTAGTAAGTGTGATAACTTATTTTTTTCATTATTTGTGTCTTTCCATGACACCCAAGGCCTGTTGGCAAAGACAGGCAAAGATGATTCATTCTTAGAGTGATATGGGAGGATGTGGAAGCAGTAGCCCTGAGTATTTATACTTAAGAATGTCTGGAAAGGTGATGGTGGGTGGGGCGAGGGGGGGGAAGTAGTGAGGATGTATCTTGGTTTGAGAATCTCCCCATGCAAATAATGTCTTGTGTACCTGGGTATTACTTGTGCAGGATCTACTCTGCTTCTCTTATTCCAGTGCTCATAAACTCGTGCTTACCTACCTTGCTCATTGTGTGAAGGTCAAGTGATTGCATCATTCTCCTGTTAATGGGAGGGGGTTGGTCCTCAGTGTAGGACTGTCATGAATAGTACTGTCATGTAAAATCTATAATTTGTCTTTTAGTGGAACATGCACACATAACCTCTGGCTATTTATGTGGGAATGAATTGTTGGTAAATATGTTTAGATATGTTCAACTTTTTTTTTTTTTAAAGATTTTATTCATTTGACAGAAATAGATACAGTGAGAGAGAGAACACAAGCAGGGGGAGTGGGAGAGCGAGAAGCAGGCTTCCCACAGAGCGGCAAGTTTTCATCATTCCAGATTTTATCTCTATCATTATGTTAAATTGTAAGCATTTTATTTGAGGGGATGTTACTGTAAATGTATTATATTATATTATATTATATTATATTATATTATATTATATTATATTCCCACCTGAGCCACCCAGGTGCCCCTAGATATGTTCAATTTTAATAGATACTACCAAACCCTTCCCCAAACACCTCTACCAATGTTCACATTCACCAGCAGTGCATGGGATTTCTGGCTTATCTACAGACTTTCCAAAACTTGGTAGCTTATGTGATTTTGATGTTGGGCTCCTGGTTGGTATGTGACATTACCAAGTCATGGACTTACTGGCTTTTTTGTTGGTATTGTTACTCTCTGTTACTATGGAGTTGGGCATTAACATTTGGATAATCTCTTTGTCAAACTGTCTAGTTGGTTACTGTGCCCATTTTTTCTGCTGTGATATCTTTTCCTTGAGTCTTTGTACTTCTGTATATATTATGAGAATGAGTCCTTTGTCTCCTCTCTCGCTCTACCTCTATTTCTATCTCTTGAGATTGTGATACAGAGAAGTTCTTAATTTTCTTTTAATGAATTTTGTCATTTCAACCTTCATGGTTAGTGTTTTTTATTGTTCTTAGAAAACTTTCTTCTACCGAGACCACAGAGATAGAATGCTTTGTGGTTCTCTAAACACATCATTATTTTTAAAATTTGAATCAGAAATGTATTAAAAATCAATGTGTTGTGGGGCGCCTGGGTGGCTCAGTCGTTAAGCGTCTGCGTTCGGCTCAGGTCATGGTCCCCGGGTCCTGGGATCGAGCCCCGCATCGGGCTCCCTGCTCAGTAGGAAGCCTGCTTCTCCCTCTCCCACTCCCTCTGCTTGTGTTCCCTCTCTCTCTGTGTCTCTCTCTGTCAAATAAATAAATAAAATCTTTAAAAAAAAAAATCAATGTGTTGTATGATTTCTGTTCTTTCTTTTTTCCTTTTTTAAAAGATTTGCCCAGGGACTCCTGGGTGGCTTAGTCTGTTAAGCGTCTGCCTTCGGCTCAGGTCATGATCCCAGGGTCCTGGGATTGAGTCCCACATGGGGCTCCTTGCTAAGCAGGAAGCCTGCTCTCCCTCTGCCTACTGCTCCCCCTGTGAGCTCTCTTTCTGACAAATAAACAAAATCTTAAAAAAAATATATTATCCATTCACTTTAGAGAGACAGAAAGAGTGGAAGGGTAGAGGCAGAGGAAGAGGGAGAGAAAAACTCTTGCAGACTCTATGCTGAGTGGGTAGCCTGACGCAGGGCTCCATCCCACCAACCCAAGATCAGACCCAAGTGAAAACCAAGAGTTGGATGCTTAACTGACTGTGCCACCCAGGTGCCCCTGTTGTGTGATTTCTGTAGTGACTAGTGTTTTATATTCTTTTTTCCCCCTAACATGGCTAACAAACGTATTACGAAACTATTGTATTGTGCTTTCTTTTCATTTGCTTGCACAAGTCATTTCTTTTTTTTTTTTTTTAAAGATTTTATTTATTTATTTATTTGACAGAGAGGGACACAGTGAGAGCAGGAACACAAGCAGGGGGAGTGGGAGAGGGAGAAGCAGGCTTCCTGCTGAGCAGGGAGCCCGATGCGGGACTCGATCCCAGGACCCTGGGATCATGACCTGAGCCGAAGGCAGATGCTTAACGACTGAGCCACCCAGGCGCCCGCACAAGTCATTTCTTGATATGGATTCACATCACCACAATCTTGGAGTAGACTTCTTCTGTGATTTGTCTCCATCTTGTCCTGTCTGTAGTGATGCACAGAGTCCATCATGGAGCTCAGTCCCAGGACCCTGAGATCATGACCTGAGCTGAATTCAAATGCTTAACCGACTGAGCTACCTAGGCACTCCCATCCATGATTTATTTTATTTATTTTTTATTTTTGGAATTTGTAAGTGTGGCTCTGAAATCAAACATGTTGACATCAGTTGCACACCTGTGAGAAACTCAGACCCCACCCAGAAATCCAATTCAGAATATGAATTTTAACAATTTCTCAGTTCATTGTACACATTAATATTGGAGAAGTACATGTCTAGCTCACCTACACTCTTCCATTATTCTATGCCTGTTTTTATGTCTATAGTACATTATTTTGATAACTGTGGATTTGTAGTGTGCCTTAAATCAGGAAGTGTGCTGTTCATTTTCCAGATTCTTCTGGGTATGTGTTATCCTGTGACACCCATGTAAAGTTAGGGTGGATTTTGATCTTTCTGCAAAAATGGCGTTGGGAATTTGATAGAGACTGCATTAAATCTGTAGACCACTGTAAGTTTTATTGACACATCAGTAGTCTTAAGTATTCCAGTGCAAGAACATGGATGTGTTTCCACTTATTTCTTCTTTCAAATCCTGAACAATATTTTATAGTTTTCATCATTCCAGATTTTATCTCTATCATTATGTTAAATTGTAAGCATTTTATTTGGGGGGATGTTACTGTAAATGTATTATATCTCTATATTTGGAATTGTTCTTTTTTATGTAGAAACAACAAATTTTTATGTGTTGGGCTTGTATTCTCCAACATTGTAAAATTTTTATGAGTTTTCACAGCTTTATAACAACAAGGATTCCCATGAGAGGAAAATGGCCGTGGAATAGGAGGACCCGAGACTCATCATGTGTTTCTCTAAACACATTATTTTTAAAATTTGAAATTTAGGAAAATGTCAGGAACACAACTAGATAACTACGAAATCATCCTCAATACCCCAGAAATGGACTTGAAGACTGACAGAACATACTCCCCAAGTAAAAGGAGAGAAGAGGCCACATCAAGGATGGCAGAAAGATTGGAGACATGGTTTAGAGAGAGAAGAGTGAGAGTGCTATGGAAGACAGGGAGCTGTGGCTGTAGGGAAAGTGGCATGACAAAGGAGCACTCAGGGGAACACATAAGGAGAAGGTTTCCCTAAAGCCATTGGCTTGGACAACAAGAGGGGTTGAATTTCATGAGTTCTTGGAACTAGTATGTCTTAAAGCCTGGAGTTTTATTTTTTTTAATTTATTTTATTTTATTTTATTTATTTTTTTAAGATTATTCATCTATTTATTTATTTGACAGAGAGAAAGACACAGCGAGAGAGGGAACACAAGCAGGAGGAGTGGGAGAGGGAGAAGCAGGCTTCCCACTGAGCAGGGAGCCCGATGCGGGACTCGATCCCAGGACCCTGAGATCATGACCTGAGCCGAAGGCAGACGCCCAACGACTGAGCCACCCAGGCACCCAAGCCTGGAGTTTTAATGGTCAGTCTGCTTGGCTGGGTTAGAGCAAAGAGGGCGGTGTGCTGCTTCTGGACTAAAGGTCGGTAAACAGCCTCAGGACAGACAACCTAGAAACAGTTATCTGAAGAATTCCAGGGGCACACACTGGGGAGATTATTCAGTAGTCTCTGAGTGTTTCCCTGAGAGAAAACATTCAGTGAGATGTGTCTCCAAGAACACGGGAGTTGGATGGCACCATTTTCCTCTTCCAGCCTGTAGCATAAACACAGAGCCCCACTCAGTGAGGACACTGGCTGTCTGCCTTGCTTGCACCAAGCCCCACCCCGCTGTGCTCTGGTAGGACTCAGGCCCAGCAAGGTGGGCTCCTGCCCACATCACATCTCCTGAGCAGAGACTTCTGCAGGGCCTCAGTTCTGGTGGGATTGATGTCAGGTTTCATTTCACAAGCAGACCAGAGCACACCTAGTTAAAACTCCCCGTATTCAGTCCAGGGAGCAAACATTGCCCGGAGTAGGAAAGGAGAGCCTCTGCAGACCACTGGTATGAAGGATAAAGCAGGACACCTCACTGACATTTCTAACATACAGAGGAAGGCAGACTTAGACAAAATGCCAAGACAGAAGAATTCATCCCAAATGAAACAACGAGATATAGCCATGGCCAGAGATCTAAGGGAAAGAGTTATTAGTAACATGCCTGATGGAGAATTTAAAGCAACAATCATAAGGATACTCTCAGGGTTGAGAAAAGGATAGTGAGAACCTTACCACAGAGAGAAAGTAGTTAAAAAAATGAATCAAACAGATTAACAATGCAATACAGGGGATTGGAAAGAGGCTTGCAATGAACAGCAGGCTGGAAGAAACAGAGGACCGACTTGTGACCTTGAAGACCAAATAAAGGACAATACTTAATCTGAACAAAAGAGAGAGAGAAGAATCATGCAGCATAGGATTTGATTTAGGGAACTCAGTGAGTCCATTAAATGTAGTAAGGTTCTAGGTCTTGGGCTTTTCTGTGCTTGGAGAGTTTTGATTCCAGACTCAACTTTCATTCTTGTTATTGGTCTAAGAAGATTTCCCATTTCATTGGTTCAAGGTTTATAATTCAGTCTTAGTAACTTGTACATTTTTAGGAATTATTTGTGGGGTTTTTATCTTAGTTATCTGATATGTTAGTATATAATTGTTTATGCAGTTAAAGCATTGCCAGTTTTGTTTATTATTTTGGTTAAACTGGATGTTACTTTTGGTATTATTTATTCTGGTCTCTATTTTTTCTTTGCTATTTCCTTCCACTGTATTCTGTTGTGGACTTTGCATGAATATTCCTAACTGGTAGTCGTTTGTCACCTTCTTTACTTGTACTGTCTTCCCCTGGCTTTGATAACATGTTAATGCTGGTACCACAGAGAGAGTATTTTGATAATTTCTCTTATCGTCCCTCCTTGGAAATGTTTGAGGAGATTTGAGGTCCTTCCTCCTTAAGTGTCATTTGGAATTATCCAGTGAATTCATCTGGCACAAGACATTTCCTTGTTGGGAGTTTCTTCATTACTCTTTCAATCTACTCGGCAGTTGTAGATCAGGTGTGATTTTTTTATATTTCTTCATGGTGGAGTCCAAATAAGTTATACCTTTTCTGAAATTTATTGTTGTCTTTTGGTATCAATTTGTGGGCATATAATTATCCATTGTTTTCTCTTATAGTTACTTTTATTTCTATGGTATCAGTTCTACTGTGTCTGCTTTCACTTCTTCATTTCTCATTTCAGTTGGTCTTTTTCATTCTTACTTGATTTAATTAAAGGGCTGTCAATTTTGTTGATCTTTTCTGATAGCCATCTCTTCGTATTGTTGATATGTTCCTATTTCCAGAAGATCCTGTTGTGTTCATTCCAGTTTTACATTTCAAATTCCTTCTTTCTGGGACACCTGGGTTGCTCAGTCGGTTAAGCATCTGTCTTTGGCTCACCTCATGATCCTGGAGTCCCAGATCTAGCCCCATGTCTGGCTCCCCACTCAGTGGGGAGTCTGCTTCTCCCTCTACCCCTCTTGCCCCCCGTGCTCTCTATCACTCTCTCTCTCTCTCAAATAAAGGAATAAAGTCTTTAAAAACACAAAATTCCTTCTTTCTAAATATTTTGTGCTCATGTGGTACTTGTCCTGATTATTTGAGGTATAGGAAAGTGATTTGTTCTACAACATGACAATACCACAGAACTATCTATTAGGATACATGGTCAGTACATTGTGTGCAAAGGTACATATCCATGGAGGAATGAAGTCCTGATGATTCCTTCTCAGCCATCTTTCTGACTTTCTGTGATTGATTTGAAGCTTGTACATTAGAAGTCATCATATCATCTGAAAGTGTAAGTGGAATGAGTTTGCTTTTCTCCTTTTTGATATCTTTCAGCTATATCTTCACATGACACCCAGAGCTTCCTGCCAAATCCAAGTATAGAAGGTTCTTTCCAAAAAGAATCAATGGGTAGATAAAAAATAGTGCTGTTGAAAAGTTACACTTACTGACAGAATGGGACAATGATGGGGAGAGTGAAGGGCATCAAAGGCATCATGAAAGACATATCCAAACTGAGACAACTGCCTTTAATAAGAATCTCACTGCCAGAAGTGAAGGATATACAACATTTTGGAAAACCACCCTTTTTTAGTCAGCTGCATCTTACAAAGCATGTTTCTGTAAGCAAAACCTCCAACCAAGTATTCAAACATACCTCTTTGCGGAAAGACAGTTTGAAAAATCTGGATAGTTACCTAGTCCTTGCTAAAAATAATGATTTGGACCATTTCAAAATAGGATTGGATTGACCTTTCAGTCAAATATTTCTGATAATCAGAGATTTAAAAATGAAGAACCAAATGCTAAGTGGAATCCATTTGGGAAGTCCTTCACAGAGGACTCAACCCTACAAAATTACCAGAGCATTTTCAATGGAGACAGAATTGCTAATGCAGTGAATCAGAGAAGACATTTAACCAGGGCCCCCATGTTTATAGATGTGTGAGGATTCAGTTTCCAGAGAACCATTATGAATCTAGTAAAGGTGGGGATGTGTTTTATCAAAGCTCTAACCTTATTATACATGAGAATGTCCATTTGGGAGAGAATGTTTTTTTTTTTTAAGATTTATTTATTTATTTATTTGACACAGAGAGAGAGACAGCGAGAGAGGGAACACAAGCAGGGGGAGCGGGAGAGGGAGAAGCAGGCTTCCCGCAGAGCAGGGAGCCCAATGCGGGGCTCAATCCCAGGACCCTGGGATCATGACCCGAGCCGAAGGCAGACGCTTAACGACTGAGCCACCCAGGCGCCCCTGGGAAAGAATCCTTATGAGTATAATCAATATGGGGGTGCACTCAAGCAGTCCTCCAATGTTGGTGATCATCAGAGAATTCTTGAGGGGAAACACCCATTCAGAGGCAATGAACCTGGGACCATGTTTAGTCAGTCATCAAGACTATACATAAGTAAGACAGTCCATACTGAAGAGAAACCTTACAAATATAAAGAATGTGGGAAGACCTTTAACTGACAACATCACAGAATTCATACTGGAGAGAAACCCTACAAATGTACCTACACACATACTTTCAGACATTATTCACAAGCTCAGGTTATTACCCATATTTGTGAATGACTGGGTATAGATTAGAGGTTCCAACAGTCCTTGTTGGGTTCAATTAATTTGCTACTGTGCCTCACAAAACTCAGGGAAACACTTATTATTTCCAGCTTATGAAAGGATATGGATAAAGGATACAGATAAGTAGCCAGATGAAGAGATACATAGTGAGGTCTGGGAGGGTCCGGAGCTCAGGAGCTTTTGTCGCTGTGAAGTTAGGGTATGTCATCCCCTGTGTGGATGTGTTCACCAGATTGGAAGCTCCCTAAACTCCATATTATTGGGATTTCATGGAGCCTTCTTCATGTAGGCATCACCAGTCATAACTCCATTTGCAGCCATTCTCCCTTCTCTGGAGTAAGAGGGGTGGGGAGATGAAGCAGAATGTTCCAACCTTCTGGTTATGGTCTGGTCTTTCTAGTGGCCAGCTCCCATCCAGGAGCCCATTGAAAGCCACTTCCCTAGAATAAGAGATACTCCTACTACTGTGATCACTTAAGAATTTACACGTTAGGAGCTTTGTACCAAAACCAGGGGCAGAGACAAATATATATGTATTCCATCATGACATCAGTAAAAAAGGAATAATATTAGTCCAAAAGCATAAATTCATAAACATTAAAAGCATTAGTAACAGTTGACCATACATTGTAAACACGATATAATTTCTTTAGACTTTGGTGAATATTGCAGATTAAATTTTTCATGGAAAAAGTGTACCACAATTCATGTTTCCATGCTGATTTCTCTGGTTTTGAATGTAAATATTGAACCCTGGAAAATGGCAGGGGAGTATTTGACACTGGGAATGATCTTCCTGGTCCAGATTTTCCCTAGAAACATGCTGGAGTTCTACCTCTTATGTCATCATTTTCCTTTACTGGACTGGAACCAGGACAAGTTTGAGAGGTTTTTCTCAGTCATCTGAATGTAGGCAAGTGTTGGTCATTCCTTCTAGTGGAATCCCAGACACCTTGGTAGCTTTTGGTTTGAAACATTTTCTCCATCATTTTCTAGTTTCACAGAGTGTCCAGAGGTTGTTCATTGGCCACTCTGGCCCCTTGAATGTCTTCCAGGCCATCACTATCAGTCCAGGTAGGCAAAGCATTAAGGAACAGTTCCACATTCCATTGGCCACTCCAATGTCCTCTGCTGGATCCTACCTCGGCTGGCCAATATCACAGTTCCTTTGTATGTATGGGACAAGAAGATCAACAAATACATCACAAACATTATAGACTTTGGATCCTGTTCTACTATACCTTGTGAGGAACACATAGACTTACTCTATGTAGCATTCAGATGTACCTCAAATGTTTTGTGTGTAGGACTCATTATGGTTTTCATTCTGTGCATGCACAAGCTGAGGGGCCAACAACTTCATAGGAAATATCACACCTAGATCCTCCCCTGAGATAACAGTTACCCAAACATTCTTGTCCTTGGGAGCACCTTTGTCACTTTATATTCTCTCTGCCATTATTGTAATTTCTCTCTTTTTTATTAGACCATGTGGAGGGAAATGAACAGCTGGGTCTTAATGCATGTTTCCAACCTGCCAGCCCTTTACTCTGTTGAGTGATGACCACTGTGTATCCAGGTCCTTCTCTGTATCCTGGAGAAATTATAAAACTTCCTCATCTCATGGGAAAAATGTAGTCTGTTTTCCTCGATGTAAGTCATTTTTATGTGCATGCCTCAAAGAGTGTTATATACAATTACAAGCCAGTCACATTGTATGTAAAATTGTGATTGAGATAATCTATCATAGTAACTAATAAATTATAGCCATAGAATGAATCCTTTTATAATTATTATATAATTATCCATACAATTGTTATATTTATGGTCCCAGGAGATAAGGTCAGAGTCCAATCAGTGATGAAGTAGTTTCTCCTGCATGAATGCAGAGATACTCAAAATGTCTTTGAATGTGTATCTTTCAATATGAGATGTTATATTTACCTAACATTTACCTGGGTGTTGGGTTCTGAAGACAGTTTCACAAAGATGGTTAACAAGTTTGATGGTCCTTCAAGAAACTGGTGCTTCTGATGGTTAGAGCGGAATGTCTACATGACAACAAGCATAGGCATTAAAACCTTCCACATTAGGTCCTGCCTAAGTGCAACCTCAGGAGTGGAGAAGATCCTTTAACAGTGCAAAGTTAAGACCCACAACAAATCTAGAATCATGAACATAACTACAGCTACCTGTAACCCATGTTAACTGAAGTAGAGGCTTCTTACTCCAGAGATCCCTGCCCAGGGACAGGATACATCACACCTGCATCAGAGGATGCTGCTCCACCAGGATAGGTCTGTGCTCTATCTGATGACCCAGACTGAGCCTAAGGTTTCTGCTCCCTGGATCCCTATGGGGGCGGTCTCACTGGGGACACACTCCTCAGTCCCAGGGACTCTTTGGAATACATAGGGATGTCCTGTGTAGACTGGAGTTAGGCTGGCACCAGAATCTGAATCTGCTTTCATCTCCAAGAAAGATGAATGAATCATCCAGGGTCCTCTTCTCCCTCCATAGGAGGAATCTCCTTCTGGGTTCCTCATACTGTGGTAAAAAACACTGAGCAAGTATAGAGATGTAAACAGATAGAAACTGATTATTTCCATAGCATCCCATTATTAGAAAAACAGATGAAGAGTCATGATCCATATCATCCAGGAATTTTTAGGTTAGGGCAATTGGGTACATTGTTGAATTCAGGATTGTGGAGTCAATGTGAGGAAGAAGAGTGGTATAAAGGGGACTTTCAGTTGGGCCACTTCCCTGTCTGTGTTGTTGTGTGCGTTCTGGTGTCACCCCTGATGGGTCATCCATGGACCAAAGAGTATTTATTATTAGTAGTAGCAGCATTTATTTGACATTCTTCTTAAAAAAAGCTTTCTAATATAATTGTCCCAGAAAATTCTGTTTATGTTAAGTTGCTGTTTCTTTTATTTTATGAAATAGAAAGGAAAGAGACTAAATAGATTAAAATAATATGAACTCTGTGTGTTCATCTTCTTTTGAGAGGCTTAGGAATGACAGCTGGAAATATCCCAGAGGCAGGGAGGTTAAAGCCTACAGCCAGCTCCCTCCCTAGGTCAAACCAGATCTACCTCCTTCTGAGGCTGTGTCCTTGTTTGGTTTGGCTCTGGCATCTCCTCCCTTCCCAGGACAGATTAGAGAACAGATTCTGAGTGGCTGTTCCTTTCATCTCTCCAGGGCTGGAGTTCACAATTCCCAAAACCCAAAACCGGATAAATGGGAGAGCAAAGGACTATATATCTTAGTGCCTTCATTTCTGTTTTTATTATTAAATCCCATGCTTCACAAGCCTTTCACTCAGAATCCTGTTTTCCATTCCTGCAGATTCAGTAGTTGCTCAAGTAACAAAACATAAATCTATGTATACATTATGACATGATTAAAATAACCTAGATAATTAACATGCCCACCACCTCATAGTGTTAGAATTTTTTATTTTTGGTGTCTTAATTAATTTTTGTAAGAACATCTTAAGATATACTCTCTTAGCAAGTTTCAAATATAAAAGACCTAGAATTATGTGTAGTCACCATGCTGTACTTCAGATCTCCAGAACTTATTCATCTTGCGTCAGTGAAATTTTGTACCATTTGACCAACATCTCCCACTTTGCCATCAGCCACCTCTTGGCATCACAATTCTACTCTGCTTTTAGGAGTTCAACTTCATTAGATTTCAGATATAATTTAGATAATACAGCGTTTGCCATTTTGTGTGGCTTATTACATTTAGCATAATATCCTCCGTGCACACCCACATTGTCCAAATGGAAGGGTGTCCTTTCTTTTAGGACTGAGTTTTGTATAGATAGATACATAAATAGATAAATATTGTATATTATTTATGATACATATTTTGATACATATATCATAAATAATATTATGTAATATATATATAAAATTATCTTTAATCACTCCTCCTAGAAGGCAGGGAAATGACTCTTCCTATTTGCTAGAATAACTAAAATTGAGAAAAAACATAGAAATTTGTAACACCAAGGGTGCCTCGGTGGCTCAGTTGGTTAAGTGCCTGCCTACGGCTCAGGTTATGATCCCAGGGTCTGGGATCAAGTCCCGCATCATGCTCCCTGCTCATCAGAGAGCCTGCTTCTCCCTCTGCCTGCCACTCCCCCTGCACGAGCTCTCTTTCTTTCTGTGACAAATAAATAAAAATAAAATCTTAAGAAATTTGTAACATCATTGTGGAGGAATTAAAATAAGCATATATTGATGAAGAGAATATACATGGTACAGGAAAATTGTCATTTACTTATAAAATCAAACATTTTTCTTTCCTCTTAAAAACGCATAAATGCAACAGTGAAAACTCTCTGAACTACTCCTCCTTTCTGTATTTTTACATTCATCCATATTTCACTCATATAGAATACAAACATTTCTTTTAATCGATAGGGAAAAGAAGATGAAGCAGAATGGTGGGGCCCAGTATCTAATCTTCATGGTTATTATAGGACCCCTAGTGCCTACCCAGCTTGCAGGGTATTATGGGGATGAAATCATATGTGTGAAGTTGCCCACACGGTGCACCATAACTTCCTTGTGAACAGAAAATCAGTGCTCAATCAACATTGCAGTAATCGATGTATACACGTTGTTTTCCAAATAGAGACTTGCTCAGACATCAGTGTATTCACTAGCCTTCTTTCTGTAAACTTTAAAGTGCTATGAAAGATGTAGTCCTTCAGGATGGTGATGGTGATCTTTGCTGTAAACTGTAAACTGTGTAAACTGACACCAGTGAAAAGTAAATAGTAAATTCTTAACCTGGGAACTCCCCAGGAGTTGTGTTGACGTAGATAGTGGGTGTGGGGGGCTCAGGTGCGCTGTGCCTGCATTCTCTAGTGTAGTCACTAAACGAGGGTCTCCAGGAGCAGCATCAGCACTAACAAGTACTTGGGAAAGATGCCAATTCTTAGACCCCATTCCAAACCTGCAAAATCACCATTTCTTCTGTGGGACCTGGAACACCGAATGATTTCTGTGCACAATGAAATGTGAAACACATCATCGTTTATCAGCCTGGATTTACAGTAAAGATCCCAGGGAGAGGTTTTTGTTTTAAAGATTTTATTTATTTATTTGACAGAGAGAGACACAGCCAGAGAGGGAACACAAGCAGGGAGAGTAGGAGAGGGAGAAGCAGGCTCCCCGCTGAGCAGGGAGCCCGATGCGGGGCTCGATCCCAGGACCTTGGGATCATGCCCTGAGCTGAAGGCAGACGCTTAACCAACTGAGCCACCCAGGTGCCCCCTCCAGGGTGAGTTTTAAGAACCACCATCACCTGGGCCCTCTGCCAGAGTCTGTCTATTGGTCAGGGTGAGAACATCAGTGCTGCTTTAACTATGTGCTTCAGGTGCTTCTCGTGTAGACCAGGGTGAAGCCCAAGGATTCGCAGACACACTTGTGAGAGCTGAGTCCAGCTTTCATTTGAAGAGAAGCTAACAGACTGTTTGGTCTGCAATTGGAAGGGGCAGGTCAGTGCAGCCCCCGTTCCCTGTGGCAGGATTTGTGGCTGTCTGTGGGAGGGGAAGACATCTGAAACCGGGGAAGGAGAAACTCACACGCAAATGTCCACGTAGGAGCTCTTTTTTTCTGAATCTTCCCTGTGAAAAAGTAAAGGAGTGGGTAGCCTTTTGTGCATTTCAAGTTCCTTCTGCCTCTGAGCTGATGATAGCAGGTGAAGAGGCTGTGCTGAGGGCTTTAAAGGCTTACAGGTGTGATTTCTCTTTATAAGCTCACCCGAGAAAGAAACCTGTAACAGAAGCGAGAGGAAGAAATGGCTGCCTCTCAGGTAAATCTTGTCTTGACTTAGCTCAGGTTTTCTTTTTCTTTCTTTCTCTCTTTCTTTCTTTCGAGAGAGAGCGAGCACAAGAGGGGTAGGGTCAGAGGGAGAAGCAGATTCCCTGCTGAGCAGGGAGCCCGATGTGGGACTCGATCCTGGGACTCTGGGATCAAGTCCCGCATTGGGCTCCATGCTCAGCAGTGAGCCTGCTTCTCCCTCTGCCTGCCTCTCCCCCTGCTTGTGCTCTCTCTCTCTCTCTCTGACAAATGAATAAATTCTTAAAAAAAAAAAATATTTGAAATACATTGAAGATTATAGGACAGGAGAGCAATCTGTGGCTTGAAATTTCATAAAAATACTATTTTTTCACAATTGGAATCCTGTTAGGAGTTGCCTTTTTTTTTTTTGTACACAGAATCACAGCAGTGATGAGTCTTTCTATGTGCTTCAGACCACTAGTATCAATTTGTCTTGTTACAGCTGATGTTAAGTTTGTTCACTTGGTTCAGGGTTTCTCCACTGGATGCCCCCAGAAAATGAAGGCTCTAACCTTTGTTTACTGGAGATCCTGGCCTTTGTAAATAAAGGTTCTAAATTAGTCATGGACCTGTAAGTTTCCATTTTATTCTGCACACTATGACAGATATTCTCTCCTTTATTTTTTTTTATTTTCAGCAAAAGGAAACAAGTATCCTATAATTACTGTATGTTCACATGTCTTAAAATTGTATCGTGTAACTCAGCAAAAATGACAAATGACATGATTCCAAGGAAATAATCAGGCATTGTTGGTGTAAAGAAGGAAGTATTCACAATGTTTTCTCATGACGTGAAACTTTTCCTTCCCTGAGGTTATCTGTAAACTTCACTCTACATTCATGATAATTCTAGAAACTTAAGTGGCATAGAATTGTTGCCCACATCTTAAAAAAAAGATATCTATTCCTTATTTCTGATTCAGCAGTACTTGGAAGTGGAGTTCAGGAGCTGAACATTGAAAATCCTAAGTATCCTAAAGAGGCCATCAGGAAACAGTGTTTGGAGAAATAATTTTCTATGTCCTTCTGTAATGTGCTCTCTTCTCTACCGAGCATAGTGCTGGATTTGAAATTGAAGATTCTCCAGCAAGAGTCATGTTTCTTTTTCTTATAAACAGGGCTTGCTATCTCTCATCTGAATCTGGTCAACTTCTTTGGAAAAGGAAAGAACCCTGGGATGTGAAGAGAAAAGGAGCCTGTAGCCACACACCCAGGTAGGTGGGAATGAATGAAGCAGAGGACACAGGTGAGAGCCAAAGATCAAAGGAGAAAACCGAACCTTAAAATGTGATTTGGGATGCTCTGCTTGAATGGAATGATTCTGGTGGTCAAAGAGCGACATCTTCTGTCTTCTCACTCTTCACATGCTCCTACATCCTCTAAGGACTTACCTTCTCTTCTGGTGTCTTCCATGGCATTCACAGTAAGAATTGAAAGCCTCCCCATAGCCAGTGAGGGCATATGTGATCTGATTGCTATTCCATTGCTTGTGGAGGCATGTGAAAATCTGCACACACACGGAATTCCTAAGTGGAGGCCCCAATAGGATTTACTCCTCTCCGATTTTTTTGGGTGCACTTGTGTCCTGGAGACCCACAGTCTGGTACAAAATCAGGAATATGGGGTACATTGACCCTCCCCTATCAAATCTTGTGCAGAGCAGCCCTACCCGTGGAGATTTCCCCATTGACCAGACTCTCTGCTCCGTCCTCAGAAATGTACCGGGAAGCTTCACTGTTTACGTTGGGCTCACAGAATAAGTTGGGCCCCTTCATTAAGACCTAATTGATGCTAAGCCTCATCAAGGACAAAGTGCCAGAATCTGGGGATGGGACCCTGGAGATGGTAGTTGTAAAATCTACACAGGGGATTCCAGCATGAAGCTAAAGCTGAGAATGATTTTTCTAAACATTGCTTGTCAAAATTTCATGTATAAAAAAGGGTGCTTGTCTGGCTTAGTTGGTAGAATACGTGATTGTTGATTGTGGGGTCATGAGTTCGGGCCCCACATTGAGTATAGAGAATGCTGAAATGAGTGAACTTAAAAAAAATTTCGTGTGTATACGAATCACTTGAGGTTTACATTAAAAACAGATTCTGGGGCCCCACACTCAGATATCAAGACTCCCTAGATGTGGATGAAGCCCATGAATTTGTATTTTTAACAAACATTGTGGTTGCTGTCCCTAGAATTCATTTCTAATAACACTAAGCTAGAGAAAGCAGAAGAGCACACCTGAGTCCCTTGTATGCAACCACCCCTATCTCAACACAAAGACTGCCATTCCCAGGGAAGACTAACAGTTTCTGGAAAGATGACATTCTCTGCTCATCCCCTGTGAGTTGGGAAAGGACTAGATAAGGCAGACTGAGTCTGAACTTTAACTGAGTCTGAACCTCAGGAAAGTGCCAACTTGGGCCACCCAGGAGATGGACCTGCCAGGAACCCTGTTCCCTGAGCTGTTCTGTGAAGGGAGGTGCGGGGACTGGCAGCAGAGCCAGGGAGGGCAACTTTGTGGTGTGAGCTCATTTTTGACAGAAGCTGGATTGAAAATTGTTAGGCTCTGCAAGCCACATTTGGGCAGAAGGACTATTTTCAGTGGAAATTCTGGGGTACCTGAGCTCTGTGCCCACTGTGTGAGGCCCAAAGTATGAAACAGGAATCCAAGGCATCAGAAGGTCTGTTGGACATGATGGGTATCATATGTGTTCATATTGTACCAGGTAATCCTGGATGACCTTCCCTATTCCCCATCTGCTTTGGGGCCCTCTGCACTGTGGCAGGTGCAGGACTCAGGACTTTGAGGGTTTCACCTGCTCTTTGTGAGCATTGTGTGAAGTTTTGGCAAGAGGAAAGGCAGAAATGGGAGAAAACATCAGAAACTCTGGGTGTGAGAACAATGTTGGTCAGAGGGAGGACTGATCTGTCCATGGACTCTGGTTCCAGCTTGCCTGAACGGTGAACTCAAGTGTGAGCTTGGTTTAGATAGGATTCAGGTGTAGTGCTCTGGAGACCTGAGCTGGTGAAGGGAGGAGCACATGACTGCACGTCTTGGCCCTAAGAGGGGTGGTATGCACCATGAGTCCTCTGTGCGCATGTGTAGCACTTGCAGGTGCTGTAGGGAGCCATTACCAAGAGAGAAGTATGGGCAAGTGAAGGCAGAGTGCTGATGGTTTCTTGTGCACATGTGTGAAGCTGAGTGAGGGGAGGCAGGGAAAGCTGTCACACTGAGTCCTGAGCCCACATTGCAATCAGGTGAGATATTTAGGCTAGATGAGAAAAGTGCTCAAACTGAAAGGTGGTACTGAGTGGTGGTAAAAGATGAATTGATGTACAAATTTTTTTTTTTTAAAGATTTATTTATTTGACAGAGAGAGACACAGCGAGAGAGGGAACACAAGCAGGGGGGAGTGGGAGAGGGAGAAGCAGGCTCCCCGCAGAGCAGGGAGCCCGATGCGGGACTCGATCCCAGGAACCTGGGATCATGACCTGAGCCGAAGGCAGTTGCTTAACCAACTGAGCCACCCAGGCGCCCTTGATGTACAAATTTTTTAAGAGTTACTTTGATCAGTCTATTCAAATGGTTAGGCATGCTCCACCTGTAGGAGATAGCAAGGAGGTTTTTATAGAGAGGATATGGAAGCAAAGCAAGGCGAGTGTTTCACTGGATATACCTTAAGCAGTTGCCTTTTTTGTTCCTAAGTTCATTTTCTTCTATTCCAGTGCATTGGCTGTGAATTAAAATGTGGTTTGCTTACAGAGGCTACTGAAACATTAGAGCCATGTCAGTCTATGGCTTCCCAGTTTAATTTCTTTAACAGTGGAAACACAGTATTTTTTTTCTTAAATCGATTTGCAAGTGTAGTTCAGCAATTGTCCACTCATTGTAAGAATGCAGTCATGACCGTGCAACAATCTCATGTCCCAGAACCACCCAGTTAAGGCACATGTGTACAAATCAGAGCCACATTTCATGGTGTGTGATAGGAGACAGGTACATTTAATTATAAAAGTGTATAAACAGGGGGGTGTTTCACCAAGGGTGCTGTATTTACAATTACCATGGGGTATGTTGTGTTTTAGGAATGCAGTAGATTCATTACTATTAGTGTGACAACACCTTCATATAGCATTAGTTAAGGAAAGGGATTTGACTGTAGGATAAGGCAGTATTCATGTAATCACTGAGCAAGGTACAAGATATTTTAGTGCCTCTTAATTTCAAATGGCACTATACATGCACTTTGAAATTGCACGAGGAGGAGGATACCGTTCAGACTGATGAGCTGTTATGTCTGAAGATGAAACTCTTACTGGGGGCAATTAATGGGCATTTTTAAATGTTTTCTAAGTTTGTATTGTATAATTCTTTACAATTAAAGTTATGCCTATGTGTAGATGTTTTCTCTCTCTAGCCTTTTTAGGAGCTAAAAAAAGAACACTGCTGTTTATGTCTGAATCTCAGCAGCCTTTAGGGGGATCTACTCCAGTACGGATGTGGTTTTGGAATATAGGTGAGGTTTTGTGGGGTGAGGGCCAGAGCCAACGACCAAGAAAGCATTATTGAAACATCTTTGGTACAAAAGGTGGTTTTATTCAAGTACAGGGACAGGATCTAGGGGCTAGAAAGAGCTGCTGCACCAGGGTTGTGAGGGGGTGGCTGATTACATACTTGGAAGTTGGGGGAGGTAAGGAAAAAGGGAGGTTTTCAAAAGGATTTTCTTTTTTTTTTTTTTTTTTTTTTTTTTAAAGATTTTATTTATTTATTTGACAGAGAGAGAATGAGAGAGCACATGAGAGGGGGGAGGGCCAGAGGGAGAAGCAGACTCCCCGCCAAGCAGGGAGCCCGATGCGGGACCCGATCCAGGGACTCCAGGATCACGACCTGAGCCGAAGGCAGCCGCCCAACCAACTGAGCCACCCAGGCGCCCCTCAAAAGGATTTTCATATGTTAAAGATGACTCACCAGAAACCGGAGGTTTTGCCAAGTTAAGGTTGTTTTTCCTTCTAGGAAGGCATTAACATTAATACCTTTGGGAGCTTCCTGGAAGAATATCACCATATCCCACCCAGGAATGTGGGGGGGGGGGGGGAGAATAGGTTGCAGAGTGTCAGCTTGTGCTTTGTCCTGAACTAGCCTTCTGCTCCATCATTTCCCCCCTGAAATCTTTAAGATTGTTGAAGGTGGAAGGTCTCATCCTCTGTAACGTCTTCCTGCTGAATAGGGCATAGAGATGTCCCTACCTATGGGTCAATATTGGTCACTTGGGGAACATACAGGGGAGTTAGGAAAGGAGAGGCAGCTGAATCCAACGTGGACAATATCTATGAACCTCCTTGAGTAGAAAGGATCATCTGTCAGCTGGAAGTTATGTCAGTGAAGGGATCTTGACAGGCAGGGAGGCACCAGAAATAAAATAAGGTTAATATTTAATGAGAAAGAAGGCTGAATAAAGGACCTTTCAAATTTAACCTGGTAATTTTCCTCTAGTCCAGGAGTTTAAAGCAATTACTAAAGGAAAGAGATCATTTAAACCACCAATTTGAGTATTCATGGCAATTAGAATCCCAGGAATATTTTTGTGGTAATCTGGAATGTATACACAGCGTTGTTTTTATGATGCACAAATTAGAACTTGCACTAACAGTTAAAACATCTAATGCATTTTATTTTGTAAAACTGCTTTACATATTTGTATTTGGTATTTAATAGAGAAATGTTAGAGTATCATTTAGGGCTTTGACCATGTACTTATTTTTTAAGATTTTATTTGAGAGAGAGAGTGATAAAACAGCATGAGAGGGGAGAGGGTCAGAGGGAGAAGCAGGCTGAGCGGGAACCCGATGCGGGACTCAATCCCAGGACTCCAGGATCATGACCTGAGCCCAAGGCAGTTGCTCAACCAACTGAGCCACCCATTATTAAAAGCATTCATCTACCAAACATTCTCCAGTCTCAAAGAGGGAACAGAGATGGATGCTAGGTGGTCATACAAATGAAAAACAGAACATGTCCATCATTGTTTCAAATTTGGAAGGTTGGCTGGGTTGGTAATGGTTTTAATAATGTCTGTGATTCCAGGCAAAACCCAGAGTACAGCCTATCCGGCCTGGGGGAAGCCAGGGCCACAAGTTAGAGTCACATAGCCATTGGGTCGCAGCCAGGAGCCAGCCATTTAATACTGGGCCTCCTTGAAGTGCAGTCAGGATTATCAAGGGCTATTCAGTTTTGAAGGGCCGTCCTTTGAATTTGTGTGATAATTTCAGGCCCATATCTGACTGGGGAGTTAGGGCTTGATAATCCCCTTTTTCTTCAAATTGCTCCATGGGCGTAAAGGACTAGGAAGGCATCTTTAGAGTCCATATAAATATTTTCAAGGCTTTTGCCAATTGCAAAGCATGGGGTGGGGGGCGTTAACTCTGCTTTGGGGGAAACCTATTTGCTGACAGGGCTTTGTCCTCAACAGTCTAAGACTGACTATAGCATACCCAGTTTTTACCCTCCTTTTCCATGAAACTACTGTCATTTAGTAAACCAGCTGTTATTTGCATTTTTAATAGAGGCATCTTTTAAATCTGGTTGACTAAAACAAGATCAATAACCCCTGAACAGCTATGCTCTATAGAAGTTATGATGGTCAGGTCCAGGCAAAAGGGTAACTGGGTTTAAAGTTTGACAGGTTTAAGTATTTCAGGCATATTTATAAGCGTTACCTGGTATTAAGTCAGCTTCCCATCATCCATTGGTGGCTTGCGGCTGTGAAGTCATTACAGTCAGGGATTGTCCTAGTGAGCTTTGAGGCTCCTTTTACCAGGACGGCTGTTGTATGCTTGGCTAAACCCTTGGTTTGCAACTGTACCTCAATAGACGTGGCTTCTAGGATAAATAAGGCTAGGAGGGATGAAACCATTAAGAAGCCCTTTTTTTTATATATATTATTCTTATGTTAATCCCCATACATTACATCATTAGTTTTAGATGTAGTGTTCCGTGATTGTTTGTGCATAACACCCAGTGCTCCATGCAGAATGTGCCCTCCTCAATACCCAAGAAGCCCTTTTTGCTTGAGGTCCAGCCTTAACAATTTCCTAATTACAAGGAATCACTGGCAGGTGGGAGAAAACTTGTAAGAGATAAGGGCATCCCCAAGTACATTATCCAATCATGAAGTGGGGTCATCCATTATCTCCATAAGAACATAGTTAACCCCATAGAGTGGGGTATGTGCTGGCTTTTAAGGAGGGATTTTGTCATCCCAGCCACACAAAATTGGTAAAGATGCTAGTTGAGTTATACAGTTGTTGGGGGATTAATCCCCTTTTCCCATTGTTTAAATACTCATGTTATTCCCTCAGAAAAGCATGAAGATTATCTATGCATGAGCTATTGTGTAGAAATAAAACTATTTCTCTGAAGTTTACCTCGAGTTGTCTAGCTTAGGCAAACAACATTTAAGGACAATCAAAACTAGGATTTAACATCCACAAAGGTGGGTTACTGAAACATTTTTTTTTTCTAAAATAACCCTCATTTCCAGAGGTAGCCAAATCAAGACTAATTTGTTTGCAAAACCAATCCAGTTTTAACAAACTTGGCCTAATTATTTACATAAGCTCAGCAAGAAAAATGATCATATAGATCTTTTTAAAATTTGCTTTGCTGCAAGTTTTTCCAAGGAATCTCTAGGTTGAACTTTTAGTAGCCTCTCCAGGCCAGAAGCCAAGCCCAGTACTTGCTATCAGACATGCCTGCAATACCTACAGACTTGGATGACTTCTTCTCGAGGTCCCCAAAGTATCCTGAGGTTCCTGTACCTGCCAGGAAGTGACATTTCTTTACTCACCTGGTGAGGCTGTTGGGAACTCTAAGAAAGGCATCAGGCCAACCTTTCCAAGGGGCTTTATGGCTCCAGGTTTCATAAAGTCAACCTTAGTTCTTTAAAGCTCTTTGGTCATATCTGAGTCTACGCATGTCTCTCTCAAATAAGACATTCCAGGCAAAGCCTTGGTAAAATAACCAACATTTCTAATGGTGTCCTGTTACAAGGAGAACAGATTCTTATTGAACTTCTGCAAATGACTGACTGCCATGGAAGAAATACTTACATACTGAGACCGTTTTTCATTTTGCAAGACAATAAGAACAGTTAGAAATGACAACTCAGAATGGACATGGTTAAAGATCTGATGAGAGGAGAGTTTACAACATAGCTGGCAAGGAAATCAGGTTATTTCTGTGACAAATAACTTCAATCAAAATATCAAGTGATGATCTTGTATTAAAACATTAAGGGGCGCCTGGGTGGCTCAGTCGTTAAGCGTCTGCCTTCGACTCAGGTCATGATCCCAGGGCCCTGGGATCGAGCCCCGCATTGGGCTCCCTGCTCCGCGGGAAGCCTGCTTCTCCCTCTCCCACTCCCCCTGCTTGTGTTCCCTCTCTCGCTGTCTCTGTCAAATAAATAAAATCTTTAAAAAAAAAAAAAAAAAAAAAATTAAAACTTTAAGAATTGCATATCCTCTCTAGAATAATTATAGCATTTATCCAAATGTAACCTAAGGCTCATTATTTGTTTAACAGTGCTTCCAGAGAAACTTAACATGCCAAATAGAAAGGCCTAATGAGTTATAGACTTCATTTACAATTTAAATCTTGGGAAATTTGTTAAAACCTTAAAGTTTTAAAGCACATGCCTAAATAGGATTAGGGATCCTCAAAGATCTGATAAAGGCAAAACAAAACACAAACTATTTTTCTGGGAAGACAAAAGAGAAAAAAATTTTTTTTAATCAAGAGCAGACTGACAATTCAAGAAACTTGTCTTTTGAACAATGAATTTCAATCTTCTACCACTGTACTTTTAAAATCCTTCTCTTAAATCTCAGTCCATCCTGACCACACCTAAAATTTCTTTCTAAAGATTTCCCTTCACAAACCTTCTGCAACTTTCTTCTGCATTAAGATTTTGTGCCAAGCCATTTCTTTCCAAATAACCATCTTACTTAGGACAAATTATTTTTTTAACCTTTGACAAAAATGCATTCCCATTCCTTTTATCTTTCTTACTCATCTACTTTTCTGCATAGTGGCTTCCCTTGTTTCCATCAGTTTTAATTATACTTAGCAACTTTTGCACTCCTAGAAACCTTAGTCTCCAGTGAAAACTAAGTAGTAACCAATTGTCAACTGTCATACCAGAATTCTTTAGATGGCAAATTTGCGAATCAGTTAAGCACAAAGCATGTTACCAACAGACTCATATCCTCAGGTTTTTGCAATAAGTAGTCAAAAGCACAAACCTATGTCCAGTACTCAATGCTTTAACACTTTATCCTAGTTGGATAAGACCTAGATGTCCAAGGAATTCAATCCCATTTATCATCCAAGCAAAACTCTAAAGTTGGCCAGGTTACCAAAGACTTTGATGAAAGCTATCTTAACAATTTCCTATGAAAACTTTGGAGACAAAATGAACCATTTTATTTATTGCTAACAAATGGCAACGAGATAACATGAGCTTATTTGACCTTCAGACCTTGATAGAATAAAATTTTCATGTTTACTGCTGATAAAAGACAAGTCTATCTTAATTAAACCAAGAAACTTAGCTTAGTTTAAATACCGAATTATGTTCCACCTGGGCCCACCCCATTTTCAGTTTTTACCTGAGACTGGTGGGGAAATCTGGAGTGGGAGGTGTTAAGTCCAGGGGGTGCTCTTCTTTGCTCCTTGACGGCCAGTTAGCAGGAGGAGCCAATGGTGCAGGAGGCACTGAGGATGGTACAGAAGCCAGTCATGCAGGCCGCCCCCAAGGTGGTGCAGAAACAGGAAGAGGGATGGGGGAAAAAGAGGCAAAGTGCTGCCAGAAGGCAGAGAAAGGGCTTCCAGTTCTAGAGCTCATCCACTCCAATAGAGGAGCAGACTCCATGTTTTCCCACAAGCAAGGGGGAATAGGCAGTCCATGTCAGGCCAGAGAAGACGGGGAATATCCCCAAAACAAAGGGAGTTTCAGCAGCTGCTTGGGAATATTCCTTAAAGTCCCTGTCCCGAGGTAGAGTAACAGTTGGTTCCTTATAGCCCTTAACGCAGGAAATGAGGGAGGGAGAAGCTCCCACATTAGGAACAGAGAGCGAGAGAGACTCAGAGTCCCCTTTGTCTGGGCCGGCCTGTGCTTCCTCCAGCAACCTAGGTTTACTCAGAGGCGGCCTAGTTAGATAATTATCATCCAGTATGTCAGGAGTTTACTAGCCGACACATTCTGCAAAAAGCCCTTAGGTTGGGGTCCCGGTGTAGAGCGATGAAGGCCCAGGTATGAGTAATGAAGGTACACTAGGTCCATTTGCCCTATTTACTGCAAGAGACCTAACTAATAGATCCCACTGCAACCACGCAGTGTTACAGGAGCTCAGTCCTTTCCTAAACTTTGCAATCCGAATGGTTTCCAGTGGGTTAAAAAGCATCCCAAAGGAGAATCCTTCGGGACTGAATAAGCCCACTGAGGCCATGCTAGAGAAGTTCCATTACCAAAGAAAATCTGCGCCCCCCCCCAGCCCTGTGCCCAGCTCCCAGGTGGTGTCCCACTCACAGGATAGGTCAGAGGTTCCTGGTGTCAAAGCAACGTGAGGCATCCCCCAAACAAAATCAGTATGATCACAACTGCCGTTAAAGACCCCAGTAGGGGGCGCCTGGGTGGCTCAGTTGGTTAAGCGACTGCCTTCGGCTCAGGTCATGATTCTGGAGTTCCGGGATCGAGTCCCGCATCGGGCTCCCTGCTCAGCAGGGAGTCTGCTTCTCCCTCTGACCCTCCCCTGTCTCATGCTCTATCTCATTCTCTCTCTCAAATAAATAAAATCTTTAAAAAAAAAAAAAAAAAAAAAGACCCAGTAGGAGGGAGGCCTGCCCTCCCCCCACTTCCCTATTGCATTCTAGACTATTATGGGTGCCAGTGTATGGACCAAAATAAACCGCCATTTTAAACCCATGGAAAACACTAGAAAAGTTTAACAAGGGGAAATTACCCAATTTTGTAGCTTATGTAGTTAGTAAAGGACACTGAAAGAAAACAGTAAAGATAGAAATTCATCATGGTTCTAAGCAACATTCCAACAAATGTAGTCTTTATAGCCAACTTCCCTAGGTAATGGTCCCTGGTTGGTTTTTAATTCCACTGGGGACTGGTTTTGGCTGGCTCCCAGTGGAGGTCCTGTGGCCAGAAGTGGCTAGACCAGGGAGGTGGAGGGCATCACATTAGATCAAGAGGAAACCTCACATGGGAGTCTGAAGATTGGCAGCCATGCTAGTCACTTAGGTGGCTGTCCCATGCCCAAGACAGACAAGTTTGTATAAGGACAGGAATAAAGAGAGGGCATCAAGTTTCTGGGTCTTAGTACCATCCCAGCCAGGGTACTAACTCCCAGCCAGAAGGCAGACTTTCTCCTCCCGATAGAGTAGCCACAGGCTAGAGGATTGCAGCCTGACCAACCAACATGAAAGTGGTACAGTAAGACCATACTCCCTGAAGAGCCCCTGAAATGAGAGTAAGGAAGAGAGAAGGTACTCAAGTTTGCACCAAAGCTAAGTCCAGATATAAAGACTCAAAGCCCCACGTTCAGGCAACAAGTGGTGGGATTTTGGAATATAGGTGGGGTGAGGTCTGGAGCCGACGACTAAGAATTCTTGAGACCTCTTCGGTGCAAAATGGTGGGTTTTGTTTTTAAAGATTCTATTTGACAGAGACAGCGAGAGAGGGAACACAAGCAGGGGGAGTGGGAGACGGAGAAGCAGGCTTCCCACCTAGCAGTGAGCCCGATGTGGGGCTCGATCCCAGGATCCTGGGACCATGACCTGAGCCGAAGGCAGACGCCCAACGACTGAGCCACCCAGGTGCCCCAAAATGGTGGTTTTATTAAAGCACGGAGATAAGACCCATAGGCAGAAAGAGCTGCTGCCCTGGGTTTGTGAGATGTGGCTGATTTTATACTTGGGTGTTAGGGGAAGTAAGGAGAAGGGAGATTTCAAAAGGATTTTTGTACATTAAAGGGGACTCACAGGATACCAGAGGCCTTGCCCTTTCAAGTATCTGAAAAGATGAGGGCCAAGTACGTCCTGGATACAGTGGAATCATGGCTCATTACAATAACAGAGCTGAGAATTGGGAACCACATAGGAAATAGGGCAGAGGTAGTTACCACCCATCAATGGGGAATATTAAAAAGAGTAACATCCACATATAAGATGGAGGAGAGGGGCACTTGGGTGGCTCAGTTGTTAAGCGTCTGCCTTCGGCTCAGGTCATGATCCCAGGGTCCTGGGATCGAGCCCCGCATCGGGCTCCCTGCTCCGCGGGAAGCCTGCTTCTCCCTCACCCACTCCCCCTGCTTGTGTTCCCTCTCTCACTGTCTCCCTCTTTCTCAAATAATTAAAAGAAAACACATTGATTTTTAATACATTCCTAATAGAAATTTTAAAGAATGATGGATTTAGAGAAACACAGGATTCTATCTGTGTGGTCTTGGTATAAGTAAAAACTTCTAAAAGCAATGAAAAACTAACCATGAAGGCTGAAATGGCAAATTAGTTTACAAAAATATTAAGAACTTCTTTGCGTCACAAGCTCAAGAGAAAGAAATAGAAGTAGGGTGGGCGCCTGGGTGGCTCAGTTGGTTAAGCGACTGCCTTCAGCTCAGGTCATGATCCTGGAGTCCCAGGATCGAGTCCCGCATCGGGCTCCTTGCTCAGCAGGGAGTCTGCTTCTCCCTCTGACCCTCCCCCCTCTCATCCTATCTCATTCTCTCTCAAATAAATAAAATCTTTAAAAAAAAAAAAAAAAAAGTAGGGTGAAAGGAGACAAAGGACTCAATATATACAGAACTACAAAGACTCAAAGATGTCACAACAGAAGAAATTAGACCCTTTGACAGAGATTATCCAAAGGGTAATGACCAACTCTATAGTCGAATAGTACCACCACCAACAAAAAAGCAACTAAAACCAGAACTTGGTAACACTGCATATCATCCAGGAGCCCAACATCAAAATTACATAAATTACCAAGTTTTGGATTGTATGTGATAAGCTAGAAATCTGATATACTGCTGGCAGATGTGAAAATTGGTACAAGGCTTTGGGGAAGGGCTTGGTAGTATCTATTAAAGCTGAACATACTTAACCATATTTACCAACAATTCAGTCCCACATATATCGCCAACAGATATGTGTGCATGTTCCACTAAAACAAATTATAGATCTTACATGCCAGCACTATTCATGACAGTCCTGCACTGAGAACCTCGCCCTCCCATTAACAGGAGAATGATGCGATCACTTGATATTCACACAATGGAATCGATTTTTTTTTTTTTTTTTTTTAAGATTTTATTCATTCATTTGACAGACAAAGCGAGAGAAGGAACACAAGCAGGGGGAGTGGGAGAGGGAGAAGCAGGCTTCCCGCCGAGCAGGGAGCCCGATGCGGGGCTCGAGCCCAGGACCCCGAGATCATGACCTGAGCTGAAGGCAGACGCTTAATGACTGAGCCACCCAGGCGCCCTGGATTGATCTACTCTAATGAATGATGCACAGTAACATGCAGGAATACACATCATTTCACAAAGAGAAAGCAAAAAAGCCAAATACCAAAGAGTCCCCATTACCTGACTACATATATATAAAGTACAAAAGTGAGTACAGCAGTTTCCTACGTTACATGGTAAGAGTGCTGACCTTAGGGAAAAGTTACTGAGGAGCTCAAGGGGAATTTTATTTTTTAAGATTTTATTTGACAGAGATGCGAGAGAGGGAACACAAGCAGGGGGAGTGGGAGAGGGAGAAGCAGGCTTCCTGTGGAGCAGGGAGCCCAACGCGGGGCTCGATCCCAGGACCCTGAGATCATGACCTGAGCCGAAGGCAGACACTTAACGACTGAGCCACCCAGGCACCCCTCAAGGGGAATTTTAGATACAATATTTTCTTTCTTGATCTCATTGGCTTAGAGATACCAGTTTGTGAAAGTCCATAGCACTGTTCACTTGTGATCTACACATGTGACCTTAAAAACAAAAACATCAAAAACATAATAGATAAGTATCACAATATAAATGTACTAACAAATTGGAATTAAAAGTAGGAATTTCACAGACTAGATTTTAAAAGCAATCTTTAATTTCTAGCTAAAGCAATGTTACTGAATGCACAATCACGAAGAATGAAACAGAATTTTCTTACTATGAACACAGGAAACAAAAGATAGTAAAAAAAATAAGGTGTTAGGAAAAACATTAAAGAACTTGGAAAATCCAAACCCCAATATCTCCATTGGAATATCAAATATAAGTAAACCACATGTTGCTGGTAACAAACTTTGCTTGAGGGGCGCTTGGGTGGCTCAGTTAAGTGTCTTTGTCTCAGGTCATGATCCCCGGATCCTGGGATCAAGCCCCACATCCAGTTCTGGCCTCAGTGGTAAGCCTGCTTCTCCCTCTCCACCCTGCTTATGCTTTCAAATTTAAAAAAAACAAAACAAACCTTTGCTTGAATATATTCAACTGGAATTATCCTCTAGCTATAAATTAAAACAGGATAAAATCAACAAAACAAAAACCCATGTAGTGATAACCAAATAACCAGCACAATACAAATACCATATAGAATAATCTTTAACATGAAAGGAGATTATCAGTTATTAGTGTTATTTTACAACATCAAAAGTTACACTATTTAAATATTCTACTTCATGGATAACATCTGTACATATATATACACACACGTATAAAGACACAAATACTTATATATAGGGAAACATTCATTTTTACTCCTGCAATATAAATCCATTCATCACAGAGGGATGACATCATCAAGATGGTGAAATAGGTAGTTCCCACTTCAGTACTTTGAAAATAAGCTCAGGGGCGCCTGGGTGGCTCAGTCATTAAGCGTTTGCCTTTGGCTCAGGTCATGATCCCAGGGTCCTGGGATTGAGCCCCGCGTCGGGCTCCCTGCTCCGTGAGAAGCCTGCTTCTCCCTCTCCCACTCCCCCTGCTTGTGTTCCCCCTCTTGCTGTCTCTCCCTCTGTCAAATAAAATCTTAAAAAAAAAAAAAAAAAAACTAGCAACTATTCACATAAGACATCAACGGGCAAACACTCTCAGTACTCAGGGGTGAGGCTGAAGAACCCCCTGGACCACAGAGACCAAGAAGGGCAACATTAGAAGGGTAAGAGGAACAATTTTACATTGATCACAATGCACCTTCCCTGGGCCAGCACAGTCCCACCATAAAGGACCAAAAGAAATTGCAATTGCTCCACCAAGGAAAAGAGAGCCCATGGTGGGCATCCAGCATTCCCGAAATGGCAAGCCCCTTCCTGGGTGGCCCACTGAGATCTCACCTCATGAGGATCCCTGGGGGAATCTGTGGTGCTGGACCAGTGGGGAATCACACAGACATGGAGAAAGTGGGTAGGGCTTACAAAACCAGTGCTGAAATCTTGAAAGACTGCCAGACAAGACTGTGTTCCACCTTGCAGTGACACCCAGTCCGAGATCCCAGTGACTCTGCTCATGTGCAGAGTGGAAATGAACCCTCCTGGTTGAGGAGATTTAGCAGCCTCTATGTCTGACTTGGTTCTCCAGTCAATAGGTTGAACCAGAAAATTAAGGCCGTTCTGTGGCTCTTCATGAGTAGGTAGGAAAGTTGGAAGTCACTTCCCACTGCTGAGCATAGTCTCTACTCCTGCCCCTCCAGGAAGACTGAACAAAGACCGTAGGCAACCACAGAGCCTTTTTTTTTTTTTTTTTAAGAATTTGACAGAGACACAGCGAGAGAGGGAACACAAGCAGGGGGAGTGGGAGAGGGAGAAGCAGGCTTCCCACTGAGCAGAGAGCCCGGTGCGAGCCTCGATCCCAGGACTCTGGGATCATGATCTGAGCTGAAGGCAGACGCTTAACTGACTGAGCCACCCAGGCGCCCCCCCCACCACAGAGCCTCTCTTACAGGCTTATGTGGAGAGAGCCAACCCGGCAGTGTTGCCCTAGTGTTGAGTATAACATCTGACTCTCCCTGACCAGGGAACTTGAACAGTGAATCCAGGCAGTCTAGAGCCTAGCCAAGGGTACTGCCCAGCAACAGAGAATGTCCTTCAGCCCTGCCAAATCTGAATATCACCTCTGGCCCCAGCTAACCACGGAGTTGCCAGCATAGGTTTGGAAACATGGGACCACAGTGTCAATGGACATCTATCTGGTGGTCTGTAATCTTAGAGAATAAAATTACACCCAAAATGATTGTGGGGCACCTAGGTGGCTCAGTCGTTAGGCGTCTGCCTCCAGATCAGGTCATGATCCCAGGGTCCTGGGATTAAGCCCTGCATCAGGCTCCCTGCTCAGTGGGGAGTATGCTTCTCCCTCTCTCTCTGCCCCTCCCCAACCTGCTGATACTTGCGCTCGCTCGCTCTTTCGTGCTCACTTGCTCTCAAATAAAATCTTAAAAAAAAAGATTGCAGGTGGCATCTGGGTGGCTCAGTAGTTAAGCGTCTGCCTTCGGCTCAGGTCATGATCCCAGGGTTCTGGGATCGAGCTCAAAATTGGGCTTCCTGCTGCACGGGAAGCCTGCTTCTCCCTCTCCCACTCCCGCTGCTTGTATTCTCGCTCTTGCTGTGTCTCTGTCAAATAAAATCTTTAAAAAAAAAAAATTGCTAATATTTTAAACCAGAAGCTGCCATGTCCCTGGGGTAACTCTAGAAGAAATTACAGTTGGCTACCTTCAGATGACAGAATAAAACCTCTCAAACTTGCCTTTATTCCATTTCAGTAAAGGAAGAGGTACAGATACAAGAGTGAGAAATTCTGCAGAAGTCCGATGAAAAGTGGACCAGACAGATCATTCCAGTTATCAAATTTTCCAAGGTTCAATATTCACATTCACGTAGAGAGGACTCAGCATGATTGTGGACTATCTTTTCGTGAAAAATAAAATCCAACATATTCACTAGAGTCTGACATGTTCCTTTGCATAAAATGTACAATGTATGTTCCATAATTAATGCTTTATCCACTGTAATGTATTTAATGTTCTTGATTCTATGTGTTAGTGCTAATACTATTGTCCTTTTATGGACAGAAAGGATTTAGATAAAAAGGTTTAGTGAGCCTCTCGATATTGGTAGAGTCAGCGTTTAAATATGGATACCTTAAAAGTCAACATGGGGCAGCCAGGTCAAATGCCCTTCCAGAAGGTGACCTGTGTTTGGATTCTCTTTCCTCTTTAAAACTCAATGATTCACCCAGAAGTCTTCACACAGAACAACTTCCATGAACTCAGACTCCAAACTGAAAATTCTAGGCCACATTACACACACATAGCCTGAATGGCTTTCTGGTTAACTACTCTAAACACACAGGAAAGGCCCAGCAATGAGTCCACTTTCACACCTAGAGAACCAAGACTATATACCTGTGTATCTGACTACATTTTGGTAGGGCAAATACCTTTATGAAGAACACAACTATAAATGGGTCCTCAGACATTGGTTCTCAACATCTGTTCCCTAGACAGGCACCTGAGATTGGGTAAGAAAGGTAAGTTGGGGGGGCTGTACCCCAGAACTATTGACATGGTAATGTGGGGCTAGGCACAACAATCCAAGATTTACAGATCCTCCAGGTGACTCGGACTCAGGCTAAATTTGACAACCTCTGCAGGAACTAAGTCACTCAATCCTCAGTTATCCAAACAGAAGTCACTCTTAGAAACCCTCTATGCTTGGGGATGCCTGGGTGGCTCAGTCGTTAAGTGGTTGCCTTCAGCTCAGGTCATGATCCCAGGGTTCTGGGATTGAGACCCATATCAGGCTCCCTGCTCAGTAGGAAGCCTGGTTCTCCCTCTCCCACTGCCCCTGCTTTGTTTTCCCTCTCTCGCTGTGTCTGTCAAATAAAATCTTAAAAAAAAAAAAACAAAACCCTCTATGCTTGTGGCCATGTTAACTGTTGTGACATACAAACACAAACACACATTTTCTTTATTCATAAATGAATCTAACAATCTGTCTGGTCTTCCTCCTCTTCCTTCTCTTTTCTCTCTACCCTCTTTGAGCTTGCTGAGATCACCCCAAATACATGTTACTTCACAATCCTGAATGAAAACAATCCACATTTATGTTAATTAGAACAGGGGTGTGTGGGTGGCTCTGCTGGTTAAATGGCTCAGGTCATGATCTCAGGGTCCTGGGGTCGAGCCCTGATTCGGACTCTCAGCTCAGCCAGTAGTATGCTTCAGGATATTCTCTTTCCCCTACTCCTCCATCTACTCACTTGCTCTGCTCTAAAATAATCTTGGGGCGCCTGGGTGGCTCAGTCGTTAAGCATCTGCCTTTGGCTCAGGTCATGATCCCAGGGTCCTGGGATCGAGCCCTGCATCGGGCTCCCTACTCAGCAGAGAGCCTGCTTCTCCCTCTCCCACTCCCCCTGCTTATGTTCTCTCTCGCGCTGTGTCTCTGTCTGTCAAATAAATTAAATCTTTAAAATAAATCTTTTTAAAAAATAAAGTGGGTCTCCTGGGTGCTCTGTTGGTTAAGCATCCAACTATAAGTTTCAATTCAGGTCATGATCCAAGGGCTGTGAGTATAAGCACAACGCCTGGGGGTGGACAATACCAAAGAGTAGAAATGGAAAAATCAGGATTACCCTAGGGTGTCTAATCTATTTTATAAGACCCGAGTGTGTACCTACTCATTGTGTACCTAACAGAAAATATGCACGGTCTTTTCTATATTTACACATCAGCCTTTTCATTATATAGCAGACCACAAAGGGTACTGAAAAATGATTCCTCTTCAATTGATGCAATGTTCAATATGACTGTAACTTGCTAACCAGCTTAATTTCATCAGTTTCTACAACTGATGAAATCCTCTTTCCTCTCAGTGCAGGAGGGGTGTAGGGACAGCATGGGCTGTGAAACAACAGAGGGACAGCTAGCCCCAAAACTGGGCAGGCTGTTTAAAGCAGAACTGGTCTCTATGGGGATAGATGACCTGCTTCTCAGTCACTGCCTTGCACATAGCTCAGAGCACAGGACTAGACTCATCATGGGGCTGAGTGGAAGTGAGGGAGGGCCCTGCCAACCTAAGGTCAGCTTCCTTGGAAGGTCACCCATCTATACTGGATCAGACCTATATTGGGGTTATATACCTGGGATACCAGGGCTTTGTGGAACCACAACACGCACCTGGCTGGTTCCGACTAGTAATGTCCAACAGCGTTCATCTTCAACATCCACTCTCATGTGACATCTTCAAGCTATGCACACAATATTTATTTTTTTTTTTAAAGATTTTATTTATTTGAGAGAGAGAATGAGAGACAGATAGCAAGAGAGGGAAGAGGGTCAGAGGGAGAAGCAGACCCCCCGCTGAGCAGGGAGCCCGATGTGGGACTCGATCCCGGGACTCCAGGATCATGACCCGAGCTGAAGGCAGTCGCTTAACCAACTGAGCCACCCAGGCGCCCCTATGCACACAATATTTAAATCATCCAATACCCCCCTCTATACATCAGTCCATGAATCTGGGCCTGGAAAAGTACAGTTATCTCTGTCATCCAACAGCAACTGGTCCTCAGGAGCACCAGAGAATTAATTAAATCATGAGAAAAGCATCAGACTTCCCAGAAAAGCACCACAATTCGCAAGAATGCATCTCTGTCACATTTGCTCATCACAAGTACCTTCCTAAGGCCTTGCAGTAACCAAAGAACTTCCCCACATTTCAAGAGTTCTCCATATTTGGTTTTCGTAGGATTTATCTTCCTCTCGAACTGTGTCATCATCATGTTTTATCTGTCCTCACAACTCTCAAAGTGCCAAGTACCTAAATTAATCCTGGGGCCCATCGATGGAGTTTTCCTATGCTTCCAATGAAGAGGTGACAATATTGTATTTAAATCTCAATTATGGCCTAAAATGATCCTGTTACCAACCATTTACCATTCAATTAGAAAATTCCAAGCTATTCCTAAGGATCTACAAGGGCCTGCAAGGCTTAGACGGGAGGGGGAGAGCCGTGACAATGGGGTCTCTGAAACACAGGAACAAAGGTCAGTTTTGATACCTGCATCACTGCAATGGAGATGAAGAGACAGAAGAACTGGAGAGGATTGAGAAAAACAAAATTTACCTTTCTAGATTCAGAGTCCATAGTGTAGCCTTGGACAGGGGTCCTCTCCCCAATGAAGAATTCATGCCAATGCTTCGGCTTAGACATGTTTCATCTCTTACCTTGTTCTGCGTCATCACTCCTAAAAAAGTATTGATTTCTTCCTGAGGTATAACATCTACTCAGCAACAGAATACACATTCTTCTTGAGTATACATGGAACATTCTCCAGAATAGTTTACATACAGGGTCAAAAATTGGGTCTTGAATGGTACAGAAAGATTGAGATTATTCCCTCCATTTTTCAGACCACACTGCTTTAAATTTGAACTCAATCACAAGAGAAAATTTGGAAGGAAAACAAATGGAGATTAAGGAGAATCCTACTCAAGAATGAATGGGTCAAACAGGAAATTAAATTAGAATTAAAAAAAATATGGAAACAAATTAAAATGAAAACACGACTGTTCAGGACATTTGGGATGCAGCAAAGGCAGTCCTAAGAGGGAAGTATATAGCAATACAGGCCTTTCTCAAGAAAAAGACAAATCTCAAATACATGCTCTAACCTTCCATCTAAAGGAGCTGGGGGGAAAAAAAAAAACAAACAGCAAATAAAGCCTAAATCCAGAAGAGACATAAAAGATTAGAGCAGAAATCAATGATATAGAAATAAAAAACAAACCAACAGTAGAACAGATCAACAAATCTAAGAACTGGATCTTTGAAGGAATTAAAATAAACCAAACCCCTAGCAGGAATTTATAAGATTGATAAAGCAAACCCCTAGCAGACTTACCAGAAAGAGCAGAGAGAGGACCCAAATAAATAAAATCATGAATGAAAAATGAGAGATCACAACCAACACTGAAGAAATACATTTATAACAAAATATTGTAATTATATACCAACAAATTAGGATATCTGGAAGAAAGATGGATGCATTCCTCGAAAACTCTAACCTACCAAAACTGAAGCAAGAAGAAATAGAAACCTGAGTAGACCCATAACCAGCAAAGAAATTGAAGCAGTAGGTCAACAATCTCCCAACAAACAAGAATCCAGGGCTGGATGACCTCACAGTGGAATTGTATCAAACAATTCAAGGAGAATTAATACCTATTCTTCTGAAACTGTTTCAAAAAGTAGATGTGGAAGGAAAACTTACAAACTCATTCTATGAGGCATTACCCTGATTCCAAAACCAGACAAAGACCCCACTCAAAAGGAGAATTACAGACCAATATCCCTGACGAACATAGATGCAAAAACTCTCACCCAGATACTAACAATGGGATGCAAAAGTGCATTAAAAGGATAATTCACCAGGACCAAGTGGGATTTATTCCTGGGCTGTAAGCATGGTTCAACATTCACAAATCAATCAATGTGATAAACCACATTAATAAAAGAAAGGACAAGAACCATATGATCCTCTCAATCGATAAAGAAAAAGCATGTGACAAAATACAGCATCTTTTCTTGATAACAATCTGCAGTGTAAGGATAGAAGGAACATAACTTGACATCATAAAGGACATATATGAAAAACCCACAACTAATATCAACACAGAAAAATTGAGAGCCTTTGCCCTAAGGTTAGGAACATGGTGGGGATGTCCACTCTCACCACTGATGTTCAATATAGTCCTGGAAGTCCTAACCTCAGCAGACAATAAAAAGTAAAATAAAATGTATCCAAATCAGCAAAGTAGCAGTTAAACTCTCACTATTCACAGACGACGTGATACTCTATGTAGAAACCTCAAAAGACTCCACACATGGGCGCCTGGGTGGCTCAGTCGGTTAAGCGTCTGCCTTCAGCTCCAGTCATGATCCTGGGGTCCTGGGATCGAACCCCACATAGGGCTCCCTGCTCTGTGGGAAGCCTGCTTCTCCCTCTCCCACTCCCCCCTGCTTCTGTCCCCTCCCTGGCTGTGTCTCTGTCAAATAAATAAAAATCTTAAAAAAAAAAAAAAAAAAAAAAAAAAAGACTCCACCCAAAAATTGACAGAAGTGATACAGTATTCAGCGAAGTTGCTGGATATAAAAATCAATGCATAAGCTGGTTGCATTGCTATACACTAACAAGGCAAAATAAAGAGAAATCAAGGAATTGATCTCATTTATAATTGCACCAAAAACCATAAGATACCTAGGAATAAACCTAACCAAAGAGGGAAAGGATCTGTACTCTGAAAACTACAGAACACTTAGGAAAGAAATTGAGAAGGACACACACACACACAATAAATCAATGGAAAAACATTTCATGCTCATAGATTGGGAGCACAATATTGTTAAAATATCTGTGCAACCGAAAGCACTCTACACATTCAATGCAATCCCTATCAAAATGCCATCAGCATTTTTCACACTGGAATAATCCTAAAATATATATGGAAACAAAAATTAGCAATAATTGCACCTCGGATAAACCTCATTGGCTACGATACTGCCACTGCGCAAAGCTATATGGAAACAGACTCCAAATATCCGAAGTAATGATGAAAAGGAACACCAAAGCTGGAAACATCAAAATTCCTGACTTCAAGTTATATCACAAAGCTATAATCATCAAGACAGTATGGCTGGCACAAAAACAGACACCTAGATCAATGCAACAGAAGAGAGCCCAGAAATGGGCCCTCAACTCTATGGTCAACTAATCTTCAACAAAGCAGTAAAGAATATCCAATGGAAATTGGACAATGTCCTCAAAAAAATGGTGTTGGGAAAATTGGACAGCCACATCTAGAAGAATGAAACTGAGCCATTTTCTTACACCATACACAAAGATAAACTCAAAATGGATCAAAGACCTAAATGAGAGACAAGAATCCATCAAAATCCTAGAGGAGAACACGGGCAGTAAACTGACCTTGGCCGCAGCAACTTCTTGCTAGACACGTCTCCAAAGGCAAAGGAAACCAAAGCAAAAATGAACTATTAGGACTTCATCAAGATAAAAACCTTTTGGGGTGCCTGGGTGGCTCAGTCGGTTAAGCAACTGCCTTTGGCTCAGGTCATGATCCCAGGGTCCTGGGATAGAGCCTCGCATTGGGCTCTCTGCTCAGTGGGAAGCCTGCTTCTCACTCTCCCACTCCCCCTGCTTGTGTTCCCTTTGTTGCTGTCTCTGTGTGTCAAATAAATAAAATCTTAAAAAAAAAAAAAAAAAAAAGATAAAATCCTTTTGCACAGCAAAGGAAACAGTCAACAAAACCAAAAGACCAGATGTCCATTCACAGATGAATGGATAAAGATGTGGTGTTTGTGTGTATGTATATTTGGATATATACATATTTAATGGAACACACACACACACACACACACACACACACATCAGGGAGACAAAGATTGTGACACTTGCCCACAACAGCAGTTCACCCTCCCTGACACTCCAGGACAACACTGAGAAAATTCTTACCTCTCCTCAAAAGAGAAACAAATGAGTGACCTGTCTGTTCAGTGATCTCACTACTTTGCTGCTGCCTGAGGACATGTTTCTGTCATGCAGGACATGGAAGGAGGAAGGAATGACAGCACCCTCTGGATGCAGTGTGGTGGCTGCTCAGCCCAAAGGTGAGCATTTGTTCAACCAATGGAGAGACTACAGAGATGAAGACAAAGAGAGGAAGGTGTCATGGACTCTAAAAAGTAACTACACTTTGAAAGCTGGGAAATCACAAATTTTCAGATATAACAAATGCCCAGAACATGTGGGAGAGGTCCCCCAATTGCTGTTTGTGTTGATCTGCACAAGGCAAGTCCATAATCCTAGGCCCAGAGGCTTTTTTTTTAAATTCCCAAATGTCAACAAAAGATAATAAGGCATGCAAAGAACCAGGAAAACGTGTTCTAATCAGAGGAATGAAATAAATGTCCAATACTGGCTCTAAATTAATTACGAACTAGTTATTGCCTGCTGAAGAATTCAAATAACCATCATAAAGGTGCTTATGGAGGAAGAAGAAAAACAGGTAACTAAATGTTATCAAGAAAGTATGCAGGACCAAAATGGAAATCCAAAGAAACAGACAATAAAACAAACCATCAACCAGAAATTGGGAGCTGAAGAATACAATTACTGAAGTTAAAAACATACCACTGGGTCACCCACAGACTTGATCAAGCAGAAGAAATATTCAGACAACTTAAAGACCTGGTTTTTTTGTTGTTATTGTTTTGTTTTTAAAGACCCCTTGCTTTAAATTATCTGCTGAGAGGACCAAAGAAAAATGTGGAATAGGATAGCATCTAGGAACTCATGGGACACCAACAAGTGGTCCCATATGTACATTAAGGGGACCCCAAAAGGAGAGGGAAGTGAAATGGGGCAGAGGGCTTACATGAAAATCTAAGGGCCTGTATTTCCCACGCATGTGGAAAGAACAACTTCAACAAGCTCAGGAAATTCAAAGTGGGATAAATGTCAAGACATCAACACAGTGACACCTTATAATTAACCTATGAAAAATCAAAGGTGAAAAGAGAATTTTGAGACCATATGACAGAAGCAACTCATCTTATACAAGAGATCTCCTATAAGATTAGTAGTGGGATTCACAGCAGACCTGATAGGAAGAACTGCATGGGACAGTGTATTCAAGCACTGAAAGATCAAAATATCCACCAAGAGTACTCTATCTGGGAAACGGTTTTCCATGAAGGTAGAAATGAAGACTTCCCCACATAGAAACCCCTGTAAGTTTACCAGTAGACTTGTCCTACAAAAAAATGTTAAAGGAAGCACATCTAGTTGAAATAAGAGGATTCTAAACAGAAACTAAAACCACAGGACAACATAAAGCTCTGCTAAATATAAATATTTCCACAATTATAGAAACCCGTAGTGTTGTAATGAGATAGCACACGTTGCTTATATTTCTACCTCAAGATACATTAAAAATCAAGGCATAAAAAATCATAAATGTAGGTAATAAAGTACACAACATAAAAGAATTTGTGATATCAGAAACAAGGTGTGTACAGGAATGGAGATAAGTAGAATGATTTTGGATGCAATTGAGAATCTCAGTTTAAAATGGTTTTTTTTAGGGGCGCCTGGGTGGCTCAGTTGGTTAAGCGGCTGCCTTCGGCTCAGGTCATGATCCTGGAGTCCCGGGACCGAGTCCCGCATCGGGCTCCCTGCTCAGCAGGGAGTCTGCTTATCCCTCTGACCCTCCCTCTCTCATGCTGTCTCCTATTCTCGCTCTCAAAAAAATCTTTAATAAAAAAATAAAATGGTTTTTTATACCTTTCAGTTTCATTTTGAAAGCATAATGAAAATATGTACAGAAGACACAAAAGTCCCTGAGAATGGTATCAAAACATGTTGGGGGTATAAGACCACAACTAAGAATAAAGTATACCTGAACTTGATACACAGGCAGGCAGGGTTTCAAAATTACTTTCAATTCAAAAGTGTCTTTCATGCGAGGAGAATAAAAATCCACCAGTAAATAGATGATGAAATTTTTTTTTTTTTTTAAAGATTTTATTTATTTATTTGAGAGAGAGAGAATGAGAGAGAGCACATGAGAGAGGGGAGGGCAGAGGGAGAAGCAGACTCCCTGCCGAGCAGGAAGCCCCATGCGGGACTCGATCCAGGGGCTCCAGGATCATGACCCGAGCCGAAGGCAGTCGCTTAACCAACTGAGCCACCCAGGCGCCCTGAAATTATTTCTATTATGACAACTTATGTAGGCATGATACAACATACACTGACCACTAACCAATGAAAGAAATACACAAGATGAGTCACAAAGTATGTATGGGTAATGATACAAATACAGAATGTTCTTGGCAAAGGGAATAAAGCTGATTCATATTTGAGGTAAACTCACATTGCCTTAAAATCTACTGAGTTAAAAATGGTCATCCTATACCAAAATACACAGTAAATAAGGAAACCAGGAGTAACTACTGTTGTGGAGAGTCCCAGACAAAAGGAAGCACATGATTATGGGATTGCAAAACCAGAGTAAGACCAAATTTAACCCAAATTTCTACATTAAAAAAAATTAAGAAAACTACTATATAACTATAATTTTAAACTGTGACTGTATGCAAGAAGAACAAGCATTTGAATTACTGGCATTTCTTCACTGACAAATTTTAAATTATATTCATTAAAATCCACAAGAAGATCTAATGATAATTTTACAAATAAGCGCTTAAGGGCGCCTGGGTGGCTCAGTTGCTTAAGCGACTGCCTTCGGCTCAGGTCATGATCCTGGAGTCCCGGGATTGAGTCCACCATCGGGCTCCCTGCTCAGCAGTGAGTCTGCTCCTCCCTCTGACCCTACCCCCTCTTGTGCTCTCTCTCTCAATAAAAAATAAAATCTTTAAAAAAAATAAGCGCTTAAAAGACTTGAAAAATGTTATTTCACTAATATATTCCTCCTTTTACCCACAATGTAAGGTATAATTCATTCCTTAGAGCCAAGCAAACAAAATCATTTCTATTTTTTTTAATATTTCATTTTTTTGACACAACATACAAGCAGATGGAGTGGCAGAGGGAGTAGGAGAAGCAGGCTCCCCACTGAGCAGGAATCAGACTTGGGGCTCAATCCCAGAACCCTTAGATCAAGACCTGAGGGTGAAGGCAGATGCTTAACTGAGCCACCCAGGCACCCCAATCTGTTCATTTCTAAATTGACACCAATAATGTATAAAATATACTGACAACTTTATAAAAAGTAAGTATTTGGGATGACACTCAGATACATTCTGAAGAAAGAAAAATACATGATTACTTTTTAGTGAAGTAAATTTATGGACAAAAGTTTTTCCCTAAATATGGGGATTTAACTAATTACCTCACTTCTTATAAAGCACATGCCTATGTCCTATCAGAACTTTTGATCTTAAAAAAATAAATCAGAGGACTCTCGTATACAACCATTTAGAAAATGAAAACACCTAGTAAAAAGTCACAGGAGCTTCATACAAGACAGAATTATGAACTGATGCAATTTTAATAAGGTAACAATTAGAGACTTTATTAAAGGCTACAAATTCTGAGATCTAAATGTTCTACCTCCCGAATGGCATTCATTTAGGTAAGAATTCTATGTTATTTCAACATTGAGGAATGGAACACAGAGTGGAAATTTCTATATTAGTTAATATAAAAAAAAAAACTTTTGAAGGGAAATAAAGCATTAGATTTTGATTTTAGGGAGGTGCTTTGTTATCTGATGAAGTTACTAAGTCTCAATTATGTACAGTTAAGATTAAAGTCTCCAAAACACTGGAAAGCATAAAGCAGAAAACATGTAATATCTGTCTCCAGTGTTCCTGGATTTCTACACCAAACCCCAATATGTCCACCATGACCCTGACACATTTCTCAGATGAGGGAAAACACAACTTGCAAAGGGCTAAACATAAAGATCCTCAGAAATAAGGAGATTTCCCCAGGGCCCTCAAAGCAATGGAAAAGCTAGCTCTCAGATTATGGAGGCCCTCCCAGTGAATGTGATGGACCACCACTGAAGCTGAAGCAGAATCCTTAGAGAATGTAAGAGCTTGATAATGTTGGATAGCAGGTGTCCCTCTGAGAGAGGGAGAGAAATAACTCTAGGCTTCTAAACTAATTTCCATTCAGAGAGCTACTCGAACCACAGCTTAAGGTCTATCATCTTCCTTTGCATTTGGACCTTGCCTCTATCATCTGCCTAATATGAATCCCACCTACCTGGATGGAGGGATAGGATATCCTTTCTCATCATATCCCAAGGCTCCCTCTTTGGTTCTGAAAAGGAGACCAAGTCTGGCTTTTACATAATGAGACCTATTTATTAGAAAAAAGGAAAAGCGTACTGGTGGGGATTCTAACTTTTAATTACGATTGTGCTCAGGAGAAAAGAGAGGACACTGTAAAATTGAGAACATATTCTCCCAAATGCTGTTGAAAACAGCCCCTTTACAATAAGGGGGGGATTTCCAATGTTCACATCCTGAGCTCCACTTCCAAGTATTAGATACAATAAGGAGTGCAAATTGGAGTAGAAGATGTGGGAAGTACTTTTATGCCCCTTAGTGTTTAGAACTGCAAGTAATCTACAGAAGTGGTAATGTTACCTTAAGGAAGGGAAATTAAAGCTAAAAAGGACAGACACATCACAAAGTTTTTTCTCTACATCTGCAAACCCCTACCTTATTTCCCTTTCTGCCTGGATCTGAATTCCAGCCATTCAAAGGGGAATCATCCAAGAAACAGTCTTCACAGGAAGGAAGAAAACCCAGAATGGTGTTTAGGAAATCTGGAGTCTTCCTCACCTAAGACGACGAGGTGTCTAGTTTTCTAACATCACATCCCTGTACAATTCCCACTGAGTGTGGTTCAGGCATCCCCACTCGTCCTGAGAGAATTCGATGGCCACATCCCTGAATGTCAGCAGTCCCTGCAATAAATACCACAGTTACCAAGTGGCCATTGGCAGAGTTCACAATGGTCCCTAAGGTGAAAGAAGGAGTTAATGTCACCAGCTAGACCCATGACCTGACCTTCCCTGGTTACCTGCTTGTACCCTCAGATTTTTGTCCCACATATTACTTAACCTCTTCTTTCCACCTTATCTTTTGCTTCTAGCAAAGCACCTCATGGGCAGAGTCTCCTGTGAGGAAAACAAAAAATATCCAACAAAAGTAATGACTGTCCTGAGAAAGAGCTTGGCCTTTCCCAGTTTGAGCTTAACCCCTGACTTAAACGTAAGCAGATGAGCCAGGGAGTAACCCATGGAGTGATCTACAGTTCCCTCTCTCTCATTATAGTTGAAAATCTCCACCCGAGGAGGAGCACAAACCTCATTTAGGTGAAATACAAAGTATGTAGAGAAGGGTTTTCTTGAAGCACTTGTGTACCTTGTGCCCAGCTCTACATAAGATGACAAGGATCCATTTTCTAAATATCTACCCTAACCCCAAATAAAAAGAAAATATTTCTCCCTTGCTCTGTGTCTCTACTTTGGAAGTTATTTCCTGTTACCTCCTTATTTGCTGCAAATCCAATTTCCATTGTGGGACAACCCCTACCCAGTATAGTTTCTGTGACTCACCAAGCAGTGAACTCCTGTTAGTTCAGTTATACCAGGACAACTAGTTCTGGCTTAGGTGAATTTCCTACTTTACACAGTAAGATAATTTTTAACACAGTAATATGCTCTAACGTTTTCTCTAACCTTGAGGTGAGAGGATGTCATATGATCCACAAAACCAGGATAAATACTGTGTTTATCCAAAATAACTTGTCAAATAAAGAAATCAAACACGTGCGTACACATTTTTGACTACTGTGTTCACATCATACAGAAGTTGTGTCTACTTCTTAGGTGGAATGTTTTAGTGGGTTACAAATGTACTCATCAAAATTTTTTTTAAGCTTTTATTTATTCATTTGAGACAGATACTGAGAAAGAGCATGAGCAGTGGAGAGGCAGAGGGAGAGGGAGAAGCAGGCTCCCTGCTGAGCCAGGAGCCAGATATGGGGCTCGATCTCAGGACCCTGGGGCCATGACCCAAGCCAAAGGCATATGCCTAAGGACTGAGCCACCCAGGCGACCCTGTACTCATCAAATTCTGATGTGAATTAGAATTTCAAAACAGTGAATTGGAGATCTTGTGAAAATGCAGATTCTGTTCAGGAGTACTGGGGTGGGATCAGAGTCTGCATTTCTAACAAGGCAGTAGCCTATGGGCCAAGGGATAAAGTTTTGAATAAGAGGTAGGACTCCAAGGCAAGAATTCTTGGAGTATTTAGAACAGGCAAAAAAGGCTTTTATTTTTTTAATCGGTTTTTATCTTTTGAGAGAGCGCAAGAGAGCTTGAGGGGGACAGAAGTTACAGAGGGAGAGGGATAAGCAGACTCCCCCCTGAGCAGGGATCCCAACATAGGGCTCTAGTCCCGGACACTGGGACCATGACCAAGCTGAAGGCAGACACTTAACCGACTGAAACACCCAGGTGCTCCCTGAATGGGTTTTATAGCCATTATAGCTTCTACTGGAATAGCAAGAAAGCCAACAACAATGCTTTCTCGCCATTTCCTAGTTACCCAAGACCATCTAACAGTCGTTCATAAATTAATGGGTAGGAATAATAAAAATCTCAGAACACACACATTATTCTTCTATTTTTATGGGAATATTGTCAAACATCCAGTAACATGGAAGGGATCAGGTTTTCACTCAGGTTGTCTGACCTAGAGTCAATCTAAAATGACACACAGGTCAATATACAGAGAGGACTCTAAAGCAGTGTTCATAGCAGGTGTCAAACCTGAGAAGAATGAGGGAAACAAGAAGGGATCCACACAACACTCGTCTTTTTACATTCATGCACACATCCATACATTCAGAAAGTAGTTAATATACATATTAAAAGTGATAGAGTAGAAAACTGTCATGGTAACTACTATGCAAAATTTCAATGACATGACGCTCATAAATCCCTTTGTGGATGATGATGCTTCTTTTATTCACATTATCAACACAAACACATAGAATGACAGAAATGAAACCGCTCTTATTTCTGAGTCTACTATGATGAGGGCTAGAAGCAAAAAATGTTCACCTGCAGCCCAGAAGGCTGACCTATAGTCTCCATAGTTCTAGAACCATTAAATAAGGGCAAACTGCGACATTCTCAATGGATCTCGTGACTGCCTGTACATCGCACCTA
The DNA here is from genome assembly GCF_002201575.2 of Neomonachus schauinslandi. Lineage (NCBI taxonomy): Eukaryota > Metazoa > Chordata > Mammalia > Carnivora > Phocidae > Neomonachus > Neomonachus schauinslandi. Next base: position 4,138,094 of record NC_058418.1, read on the forward strand.
TAGTTAATATTCAACTGAGTAGGGCGCCTGGGTGGCTCAGTTGGTTAAGCGACTGCCTTCGGCTCAGGTCATGATCCTGGAGTCCTGGGATCGAGTCCTGCATCAGGCTCTCTGCTCAGTGGGGAGTCTGCTTCTTCCTCTGACCCTCCCCCCTCTCATGCTCTATCTCATTCTCTCAAATAAATAAAATCTTAAAAAAAAAAATATTGAACAGAGTAAGTGCCTGAGAAATCTTGCAAAAGTAGTTTTACAAGTACAAATTCCAAGAAATACTTAGGATCTTATGCTCCCTGCACACCCCCTCCCTAGTGAACACTAAGTATGGAACCATGAGCTTCATGCAGCCCAAGTGCAGCTCTTTCTACCCATGGATCCTGTGCTACTCAAATGAACTTACTTTTACCATACAAGCTTTCAAAAATTCTTTCTTGGCTATTTTAATCCATGATCCCTCAACACAGTATTTCATTGAAAAGTTTTGTTTCAATTATCATTCACGCTCTATTACATCTCAGGATTTTAAGACACTCAAAATGTTAATTATGTGATTGTTTTCTTTTTCTGAAAACACAAAGTAAATAGAAGTGTATGTCCGTGCTCGGGAGAAGAGATATGTAACCTACAATGGTAGAAACATTAGATTGGCAACAGACCTATCCACAGAGACCTGGCAGGCCAGAAAGGACTGGCATATATTCAGAGCACTAAATGAGAAAAATATGCAGCCAAGAATACTATATCCAGCTAGGCTGTCACTGAAAATAGAAGGAGAGATAAAAAGCTTCCAGGACAAACAAAAACTAAAGGAATTTGCAAACACAAAACCAGCCCTACAAGAAATCTTGAAAGGGGTCCTCTAAGCAAAGAGAGAGCCTAAAAGCAACATAGACCAGAAAGGAACACAGACAATATACAGTAACAGTCACCCTACAGGCAATACAATGGCACTAAATTCATATCTTTCAATAGTTACCCTGAAGGTAAATGGGCTAAATGCCCCAATCAAAAGACACAGGCTATCAGATTGGATTAAAAAAGAAGACCCATCGATATGCTGTCTGCAAGAGACTCATTTTAGACCCAAAGACACCCCCAGATTGAAAGTGAGGGAGTGGAAAATGATTTACCATGCTAACGGACACCAAAAGAAAGCTGGGGTGGCAATCCTTATATCAGACAAATTAGATTTTAAACCAAAGACTATAATAAGAGATGAGGAAGGACACTATATCCTACTTAAAGGGTCTATCCAACAAGAAGATCTAACAATTGTAAATATCTATGCCCCTAACATGGGAGCAGCCAGTTATATAAGGTAATTAATAACAAAAGCAAAGAAACACATTGACAACAATACAGTAGAAGTGGGGGACTTTAACACCCCCTCACTGAAATGGACAGATCATCTAAGCAAAAGATCAACAAGGAAATAAAGACTTTAAATGACCCACTGGACCAAATGGACTTCAAAGATATATTCAGAACATTATATCCCAAAGCAACAGAATACACCTTCTCCTCTAGTGCCCATGAAACATTCTCCAGAATAGATCACATCCTAGGTCACAAATCAGGTCTCAACCAGTACCAAAAGACTGGGATCATTCCCTGCCTATTTTCAGACCATAATGCTTTGAAACTAGAACTCAATCACAAGAGGAACGTCGGTAAGAACTCAAATACATGGAGGCTAAAGAGCATCCTACTAAAGAATGAATGGGTCAACCAGGAAATTAAAGAATTAAAAAAATTCATGGAAACAAATGAAAATGAAAACACAACTGTTCAAAATCTTTGGGATACAGCAAAGGCACTCCTGAGAGAAAAGTATATAGCACTACAAGCCTTTCTCAAGAAACAAGAAAGGTCTCAAATACACAACCTAATCCTACACCTAAAGGAGCTGGAGAAAGAACAGCAAATAAAGCCTAAACCCAGCAGCAGAAGAGAAATTATAAAGATCAGAGCAGAAATCAATGAAATAGAAACCAAAAGAACAGAACAGATCAACGAAACTAAGAGCTGGTTCTTTGAAAGAATTAACAAGATTGATAAACCCCTGGCCAGACTTATCAAAAAGAAAAAAGAAATGACCCAAATGAACCAAAATCATGAATGAAAGAGGAGAGATCACAACCAACACCAAAGAAATACAAACAATTGTAAGAACATATTATGAGCAACTATATACCAGCAAGTTAGATAACCTGGAAGAAATGGATGCATTCCTAGAGATGTATAAACTACCAAAACTGAACCAGGAAGAAATAGAAAACCTGAACAGACCTATAACCACTAAGGAAATTGAAGCAGTCACCAAAAATCTCCCAACAAACAAAAGCCCAGGGCCAGATGGCTTCCTAGGGGAATTCTACCAAACATTTAAAGAATTAATACCTATTCTTCTGAAACTGTTCCAAAAAATAGAAATGGAAGGAAAACTTCCATACTGGTTTTATGAGGCCACCATTACCTTGATCCCAAAACCAGAAAAAGACCCCATCAAAAAGGAGAATTACAGACCAATATCCTTGATGAACATGGATGCAAAAATTCTCACCAAAATACTAGCCAATAGTATACAACGGTACATTAAAAGGATTATTCACCATGACCAAGTGGGATTTATCCCTGGGCTGCAAGGTTGGTTCAACATCCATAAATCAATGTGATACAATACATTACTAAAAGAACGAACAAGAACCATATGAGCCTCTCCATAGATGCAGAAAAAGCATTTGACAAAGTACAGCATCCTTTCTTGATCAAAACTCTTCAGAGTATAGGGATGGAAGGTACATACCTCAATATCATAAAAGCCATCTATGAAAAACCCACAGTGAATATCATTCTCAATGGGGAAAAACTGAGAGCTTTCCCCCTAAGGTCAGGAACACAGCAGGGATGTCCACTATCACCACAGCTATTCAACATAGTATTAGAAGTCCTAGCCACAGCAATCAGAAAACAAAAAGAAATAAAAGGCATCCAAATCAGCAAAGAAGAAGTCAAACTCTCACTCTTTGCAGATGATATGATACTTTATGTGGAAAACCCAAAAGACTCCACCCCAAAACTGCTAGAACTCATACAGAAATTCAGTCAAGTGGCAGGATATAAAAAAATCAATGCACAGAAATCAGTGGTATTCCTATATACCAACAAGACAGAAGAAAGAGAAATTAAGGAGTCAATCCCATTTACAATTGCACCCAAAACCATAAGATACCTAGGAATAAATCTAACCAAAGAGGCAAAGGATCTGTACTCAGAAAACTATAAAATACTCATGAAAGAAATTGAGGAAGACACAAAGAAATGGAAAAATGTTCCATGCTCATGGATTGGAAGAACAAATATTGTGAAGATGTCAATGCTACCTAGAGCAATCTACACATTCAATGCAATCTCCATCAAAATACCATCAACTTTTTTCAAAGAAATGGAACAAATAATCCTAAAATTTGTATGGAACCTGAAAAGACCCCGAATAGCCAGAGGAATGTTGAAAAAGCAAAGCAAAGCTGGAGGCATCACAATTCCAGACTTCCAGCTCTATTACAAAGCTGTCATCATCAAGACAGTATGGTACTGGCACAAAAACAGACACATAGATCAATGGAACAGAAGAGAGGGGCCAGAAATGGACCTCAACTCTAGGGTCAATTAATCTTCAATAAAGCAGGAAAGAATGTCCAGTGGAAAAAAAGTCTCTTCAACAAATGGTGTTGGGAAAATTGGACAGCCACATGCAGAAGAATGAAACTGGACCATTTCCTTACACCACACACAAAAACAGACTCAAAATGGTTGAAAGACCTCAATGTGAGACAGGAGTCCATCAAAATCCTAGAGGAGAACACAGGCAGCAACCTCTTCAACCTCAGCCACAGCAACTTCTTCCTAGAAACACCGCCAAAGGCAAGGGAAGCAAGGGCAAAAATGAACTATTGGGACCTCATCAAGATAAAAAGCTTTTGCACAGCAAGAGAAACAGTCGACAAAACCAAAAGACAACTGATAGAATGGGAGAAGATATTTGCAAATGACATATCAGATAAAGGGCTAGTATCCAAAATCTATGAAGAACTTCTTAAACTCAACACCCAAAGAACAAATGATCCAATCAAGAAATGGGCAGAAGACGTGAACAGACATTTTTCCAAAGAAGACATCCAACTGGCCAACAGTCACATGAGAAAGTGCTCAACATCGCTCGGCATCAGGGAACTCCAATCAAAACCTCAATGAGATAATACCTCACACCAGTCAGAATGGCTAAAATAAACAAGTCAGGAAACGACAGATGTTGGTGGGGATGCAGAGAAAGGGGAACCGTCCTACACTGTTGGTGAGAATGCAAGTTGGTGCAGCCACTCTGGAAAACAGTATGGAGGTTCCTCAAAAAGTTGAGCATAGAGCTACCATACAATCCAGCAATTGCACTACTGGGTATTTACCCCAAAGATACAAATGTAGGGATCCAAAGGGGCACCTGCACCCGACGTTTATAGCAGCAATGTCCACAATAGCAAACTGTGGAAAGAGCCAAGATGTCCATTGACAGATGAATGGATAAAGAAGATGTGGTATCTATATACAATGGAATATTATGCAGCCACCAAAAGGAATGAGATCTTGCCATTTGCAATGACGTGGATGGAACTAGAGGGTATTATGCTAAGCAAAATAAGTCAATCAGCGAAAGACATGTATCATATGATCTCACTGATATGAGGAATTCTTAATCTCAGGAAACAAACTGAGGGTAGCTGGAGTGGTGGGGGGTGGGAGGGATGGGGTGGCTGGGTGACAGACATTGGGGAGGGTATGTGCTATGGTGAGCGCTGTGAATTGTGCAAGACTGTTGAATCACAGATCCGTACCTCTGAAACAATACATTATGTTAAAAAAAAAGATAGCAGGAGGGGAAGAATTAGGGGGGGAACAGGAGGGGGAGACGAACCATGAGACGATGGACTCTGAAAAACAAACTGAGGGTTCTAGAGGGGAGGGGGGTGGCAGGATGGGTTAGCCTGGTGATGGGTATTAAAGAGGGCACGTTCTGCATGGAGCACTGGGTGTTATACACAAACAATGAATCATGAAACACTACATCAAAAACTAATGATGTAGTGAATGGTGATTAACATAACAATAAAAATTTTTAAAAAAGAAGTGTATGTCCATGACATGAGCGTGGAGAAGAGAAAAACCTATGGGACAATAGGCTGACTGCCAGAACCACCACTCCCAGAAGTCAAATAGATCAACTACACAAAAGTGAGAGCTCTCCTTCAGTGCAAACTGATGGGATGTGGGACAGGAGCCAATGGTCAAGAAAGAATTTCTAAGATGTTTTTGATGTGAAATGTTGGGGTTCAGGAGTGAATGATGAAGAAAATTGAGAGGTCTTTGGTGCAAAAATCATGGTATTATTAAACACAGGGATAGGACCCGTGGGAAGACAGAGCTGTACTAGGTTTGTGAGCAGTGAGGGATGATATGCTTTCAAGTGGGGGAGGGGGTGAGGGAAAAACAGAAGTCTCTAATGAATTTGGAAGCAAGGTTTCCAGGATCTTGAAGGACTAGCTGGTGTTATGATGAGGTCACTTACTACTATCTAGTAAAACCTCAGTCATGGAACCTTCAGATCTCTCTCAGTGGGCCATATGCTTAGGGGATGATTACCAACATATATTTGGGGGGAGAGGGGGTAGAGAAAAAAAAGTTTCCAGAGGGATTATCCTATGATAAAGGGGACTTACAGGATCCTGGAGGTCTGGCCAATTTCAAGCTAAGGTTGCTTTTGGCCTCCAACAAAACATTAACATTGCCACAGTTGTGGATTCCTCCAGGAATGTCACGCTGTGCCTGTCTCAAGAATTTGTCAATGGGCTGCAAGTCAAAGGAAATTTAATTTTATCCACACTTCTTGATTTTGTTCTCCTCCTCAGAAACTACAAGAAAGGGGCGTCTGGGTGGCTCAGTTAACTCTCCGCCTTCAGCTCAGATCACGATCCCAGGGCTCTGGCATGGAGCCCCACACCTGACTCCCTGGTCACCCCCACCACTGCACATTTGCTCTCTTTATCAAATAGTAAGTGTAATCTTTCAGAAAGAAAAAGAGCCCCGGCGCCCGCCCCGTCCCCAGTGCTGCCATGGCCGGGCCACCGCCCGCTCTCCTGCGGCGGGGACGGCCGGGGGACAGCTGGGGAGCCGGCGCGGGGGCGCTTTGTGCGGCCCAGGCGAGGGGTGGCGGGATGCGGGCCAGGCCACCTCCTGCTCGCCTGAGGCCGAGGAGGGGGCAACAGGACACCGTCGGACCCCTCTTGGCGGCACCCCAGCCTGCTCCATTTTGTGCGGAGAGCCGGGCTGGGAACACTGGCCCAGACCCAGTCCCAACCCTGCGCCCTTGGCCGGGCTGCTGCGCTGGGCCCCCGGGGGGCAGCGCCATCCAACTGCGGGCAGGGGGCGTGGCAGGGCCGGGCAGCTTTGTCTGTCCCGGCGGCCCGGGGGGGGGGGGGGGGGGGTGGCTGGCAGTAGTTGGGCGAGGGCCGGGGGCCTGGCCGGGCGAGTCGGGGGATGCGCGCCAGGGTTGGCCGGCCGCCGATCGGGGCGGTGGGGCCGGGGCCAGCCCGCGTACCCACATGGGGAGGCAGCGAGGTGCCCGGGAGGAAGGAATGGACTTGGTTTCGCAGGCCGGCTCACACGTAAAGGATGCATCCATCTGGCGGCTTGCGGTCACTGGGCTTGCCTCCAAGGCTGAAGTTGGGCGAAGATTAGACCCCTTTTTAGAAAGGTGTTCCTGAGCACCACTGACAACACAGTTTTTTTTTTTTTAAAGATTTTATTTATTTATTTGACAGAGAAAGACACAGTGAGAGAGGGAACACAAACGGGGAGTGGGAGAGGGAGAAGCAGACTCCCTGCGGAGCAGGGAGCCCGATGCGGGACTCGATCCCGGGACTCCAGGATCATGACCTGAGCCGAAGGCAGTCGCTTAACCACTGAGCCACCCAGGCGCCCCGACAACACAGTTCTGACAGTATTTCACGACCACAGATGGCGACAGTGCTCCAACTAGGCATCTCTGCGGACTACATCGGAGGAAGCCACCATGTGATACAGCCTCGTGATGATACGGAGGACGGCATGAATGATCACGAAGACGTTTACAAATGGTTCCAACGAAAGTTTCTGAGAGCAAGAGCTCGGTCTTCCAATTGCAAATGTAGCAAGGGTAATGAAAAATGCCATACGTCAAACGGGAAAGACTGTGAAAGATGCCAAAGGCTGTGTTCAACAATGTGAGTTCATCAGCTTTCTAACATCTGGAGTGAAAAATGCCATCAAGACAAACGGAGGACAATCAAAGAAGATATTGTCTTTGCCACACTGACCTTAGGCTTTGACAGTTATGTCGAACCTCTAAAATTATACCTTCAGAATTTCAGAGAGGCTCTGAAAGGAGAGAAAGGAATTTGGGGAAGAGTTACAAGCTACACATGGACTAAGTGAAGCGCTTAGAGGAGGCATTTACCAGCCAGTTACCAGCTGGCTTAACAGCTGCAGAGGATCAACAACAAAGCCTTACGGTTCATACAATGTCCTATCAACAGAATTCTGGTGTTCAACAAATGCAGTTTTCAGGATCTGAAGAAACGGTGGCATGGGGAGTGAAGAGAAGAAAAGGAGTCTGTACGATTCTGGAAACAGACATTAGAAAGAAGTGACTGGGGAAATGATGTTTCTTTGTATATTAAATAGAGGTAGCTTCCTAATGCTGGACTAACTGAGGTGTTAATTCTGACTTGAGAATCTTTTTTCATGAATGATTTTAAAGAAAAATTTGGATTTTAAATATTTTGTTTATTTGACAGAGACATAGCGAGAGCAGGAACATAAGCAGGGGGAGTAGGAGAAGGAGAAGCAGGCTTCCCGCTGAGCAGGGAGCCCGATGCGGGGCCCGATGCCAGGACCCTGGGATCATGACGTGAGCCAAAGGCAGACGCTTAACGACTGAGCCACCCAGGCGCCCCTTTGAGATATAATTTAAATTGTGCTGGAAGAGGTTTAATTTAGACTAATTCGTAAGAACTCTTTAGGTCAATTAAGAGTGACTTAACTGAGAATAGGAGGCTGGGTGCTGTTGTAGACGACAGGCTCTGCTCTCTATCTCCCTCCGGTGGTCACTGCGATAATCACCTCTAACGTGGGCACCAAGCTTGTGATTTGTGCGTAGTTGCTCAAAGATGGGCATCAGGGAAGGGAGCTGAACTAGGGGAGGAAGCCACCTGTTCTCTGGGAACCTGAATGTCTCTCTGACCCATAGAGTGCACTGCAGATGCAGACGTTGGGACAGGCTGTTATTTCCTTACCCATTTTCCTTTTATGATTGTTGACTTTCTCCTTAGGAAGGGGCCAAAGAGGACAGAGAGGGAACACAAGCAGGGGGAGTGGGAGAGGGAGAAGCAGGCCTCCTGCTGAGCAGGGAGCCCGATGCGGGGCCCGATCCCAGGACTCTGGGATCATGACCCGAGCAGAAGGCAGATGCTTAACAACTGAGCCATCCAGGCGCCCCAGAAAAATTTGGATTTTAAAGGTATTAAAATATTTTTGTTTTGTACGAGTTTGTTGCTCTGTAGGACTCCTGTATGAATTGCATTGTATATTGCAATTTATTAGTCAGATTTGTACAGTTTCTTACTTTCATGTTGAATCAGGTTACTTTTGTAATTCAGCTCAACTGCTGGGTTAATTCATGGTATTCGCCCTTTTAATGAAATATAAGGGTAGAGGGGCACCTGGGTGGCTCAGTCATTAAGCGTGTGCCTTTGGCTCAGGTCATGATCCCGGGGTCCTGGGACCGAGCCCCGCATCAGGCTCCCTGCTCAGTGGGAAGCCTGCTTCTCCCTCTCCCACTCCCCCTGCTTGTGTTCCCTCTCTCGCGGTCTCTGTCAAATAAACAAAATCTTTAAAATATATATATAAGGGTAGAGTTCGGGGAAAAAAAAAAAAAGAGTAAGCGAGAAACAGGGAAAGAGAAAAAAAAAAAAAAACTCCAAGCAAAAGAAACTCAGGAGTAAAAAGCTTCCATTTCAAATGTGATGGTTTCTGCATATCGCTCAGTACATCTAAGGTCCATGCAAATGTAAGAGGGAAAATATGAACACTACAGGGGAGGAATCTTGCAGAGAGCACCAAGGCAACGAAAGAAATTAACATCAGGTGTATGGAAACAAATGTTATCAGTGCTTAAGGCACACCGAAGGACAAACTATCACTGGTGTTTTCTTGTGGTCTGAAAACAGTAATTCAGAATATAAATATAATTATGAAAATACAGTGGATATAAACACAGTTCAATTACATATAGTTTCTGTGGAAAGGAATGGAGAAAGGGCCCACAGCAACCCCTTGGCTGAGTCCAGACAGGCCCAACAGGGGACCCACCTCACAAAAGCCATAGGCCCTAACTAACCAATGGGCTTCTGACAACCAGGGACATAGACCAAAAAAGGGAAAACTCCCTAAGTCCCCATAACTCACCTTCCCCCTTTACACACAGCCCCCCCCCCCCCATCTCCTTGAAGACAGCCTCCCTGCTGACCTGCATGCTGCTCTCTTGGAGTGTATTCAATAAACTTCTTAGAACTTTGTTCTGCCACAGGTGAATTCTTTTCAGTGCCCACTTAACTGGCTTCCACCCAATCATTGACCCACATTTGGGGTCCCCATCTGATGCTCAGAGACACCACATTTAGACACCAGTTTCCATGTACTGTTAATACCTAGTATATATTTTTACTTAAATTTCTATATTTAAAGAATTATTTAGGGCGCCTGGGTGGCTCATTCGTTAAGCGTCTGACTTCGGCTCAGGTCATGATCCCAGGGTCCTGGGATCGAGTCCCACATCGGGCTCCCTGCTCCACGGGAAGCCTGCTTCTCCCTCTCCCACTCCCCCTGCTTGTGTTCTGCTCTCACTAGGTCTCTGTCAAATAAAATCTTTTAAAAAAAAAGATTTATATTTTAGGAGGACGAGAGGGGCAGAAGTAGAGGGAGAGAATCTCAGACTCCCCTCTGAGCAGGGAAACAAAAGTGGGGCTCCTTCTAGGACCCTGAGATCATGACCTGAGCTGAAATCAAAGGTCCAGTGTTTAACACACTGAGCCACCCTGGTGAAACTCTAGTGTATTTTACGTAGAACATCTTTTTCACATTATAAAGAGCAAGACTCCAAACCCCCCCTTTTTTAATCTGAGAAACTTCCGAGTTGTTCTGGATGTTATATCCATCATTTTTATTTGGGCATTTTCTTACTCCTGGGCTACACAGACCTGATAAAGCATTTAGACGGGACCTAAATTAGAAATGTTCCCCTCACCACCCCCACCCCAGATATCCCAGCACCAGATCTCATCAGCAATAGGACTCTTGGACTCAATACCTTCCCCTCTGGATTTGTCACCAAAGGAATATTTTCAATACATGCAGGACTTTAATTCAAAGTGACAACTGCTGATGGCCTTTTGGAACCCAGGTTGCAAAGAAGGGAGAGAACGCTCTGGGATATAGGATAGAAGTGTTCTAAATACCTAGCCTGTAGTATTTCTGAAAACAAATACCACATTCATGAAAACATATGCCAGAAACTTCAGAACTAGAGGAATCAACATTTGCAATTTCTAAATGCAAGGAATTTCAGGAGAAAAACATGACATGGCCTCTGACTTAGGACACCGGGCTTACCTGAGAACTGGCCATTTCTTCTTTCACCTTGTCCTCTGGATTTCTTTCTCACAAGGCATTTGTCGAGAAATCACAGCTCCATCAGGAAAAAAAATGCCCCTAAAGCCACCAACAGAATCTCTTCACTTGTAAACTGTTCACCTGAAGGCAGGACGCTGAAATTCAGATAGACCCAACATCCTAGTCCTTTGCATCAGGAGCTTTTCAGAAACTGTGAGTTCCTACTTGAAGACCAGTCCCTGACTTTTCCTTCCCTACTTTCAAGGGGCCTCCCCTCCCACAGGCGCCCACAAGGTCTACAGCCTAGGAGCCGTGTGCTGCCCGGACCCGACCCTCCCAGCCTCACGTACCAGAGACCGTTACCTCTCCTTGAGCCAGAGCCTGCGCTCCACGCTCATAAAATAACCTGAAGCCCTCGTGCTTAACCCTGGCCTCACTTAGAATCACCTGGAGCCCTTAATGAACACAACACTTGTTTTAACCCAAACCAATGGAAAGAATCTGAGGGGGAGGGCAGCAGATAGGATCCTTTTTGAAACTCCACACGTGATCCTACTGGGAAGCATTTGGGGAGGTGACCAGGCAAAGCACGGTGACCAGGGCTGTGGTTGTGAGCAGATTTAGATCCATGCCTTCTCCACTGATCAGAGTTTCTGGGATGACACATTCTCCCTCTTTCTGCTACACAGAGGGAGGAGCCTTACAAATGGAGCTTTCCGGGGCACCTGGGTGGCTCAGTTGGTTAAGCGACTGCCTTCAGCTCAGGTCATGATCCTGGAGTCCCAGGATCGAGTCCCGCATCAGGCTCCCTGCTCAGCGGGGGGTCTGCTTCTCCCTCTGACCCTCCTCCCTCTCATGCTCTCTGTCTCTCATTCTTTCTCTCTCAAATAAATAAAATCTTTAAAAAAAAAACAAAAGGAGCTTTCCCTTATAAATGCAAATGTCCCTTTCAAAAGTAGACACAGGATTTCAGAGCTTTTCCTTCATCTGGTGTTTCTTTAAAACACCAGCCTAAAATAATCCTTAGACCAAAGAGACACATTTTAGGGTGACAAAAAGCTCCCCTTCTGTAGGTAAATGTTTCTATCTGCCACACATTTTTCCAAACTTAATGTACTTTTTACACTCCCATCAGAGATTTGAGATTTTTTTTTTAATTTTATTTGATAGAGACACAGCAAGAGAGGGAACACAAGCAGGGGGAGTGGGACAGGGAGAAGCAGGCCTCCCGCTGAGCAGGGAGCTCAATGCGGGGCTCGATCCCAGGACCCCGGGATCATGACCTGAACCAAAGGCAGATGCTTAACGACTGAGCCACCCAGGTGCCCCAGATATGCGAATTCTAATTCCTCAACATTCTCACTGAAAACTGGTGTTATCCTTTTTATTTTAGCCATTCCAGAAAATACTGAGTGGTTTCTTATTGTAAAATATGAAGTGGTCTTCCTATAGTTGTCCTGGTGACTGAAATGGAAACCACTTAAAAGAATCAAGTGGAACAAAAGTGAAATGGCTGCATTAATCCTTCAGTGAGACTCCATTTCAAAGATTAAGGGGTTCACATACCTGATGAGTACTGAGTGAGGTATAGAACTGTGGAATCACTATATTCTACACCTGAAACCAAAAACACTTTGTGTTAACTGGAATGAAAATAAATCATTAAAAAGTCGGGGAACCTGGGGGGCAGGGTTAGATTGGCAGCTGACTCTTTATGCGGCTGAGGTCAAGATCTCAGGGTTGTTAGAAGGAGCCCAGGGATTGGCTCTGGCCCCAGTGTGGAGTCTGCCTAAAACTGTCTCCCTTTGCCGCTCCCCTCCCCCAACACCGCCAGTAACAGGTGCACTCTTTCATAACCATTTTTAAAAAGCAATTGTTCTATTTTAAGGGTACAAAATAAAATCTAGAATTAAACGGTCATAAACCAAAAAAAAAATTAAAAAGTTAGTTTCAGGGACTATATATATCAAAAAGTTAGCATAGGGGCGCCTGGGTGGCTCAGTTGGTTAAGCGACTGCCTTCGGCTCAGGTCATGATCCTGGAGTCCCGGGATCGAG
>NC_058418.1:4150915-4156092 GCF_002201575.2 Neomonachus schauinslandi
GCGACTGCCTTCGGCTCAGGTCATGATCCTGGAGTCCCGGGATCGAGTCCCGCATCGGGCTCCCTGCTCGGCGGGGAGTCTGCTTCTGCCTCTGACCCTCCCCCCTCTCATGTGCTCTCTCTCTCTCATTCTTGCTCTCAAATAAATAAATAAATCTTTAAAAAAAAAAAACAGCATGAAGAACACTAGGAAGGAAAACAAATAACTCGAGTATGGTGCCTTCAGTCTGCAGTGGGGGATATAAGGCATCTGACTGGGAAGACCTCTCTTGGTAAATAACGTGGCATGTGAAGACACCACAGAAAAGTCTTGTTACTTGGTTTGAGATTCATCATAAACTCATTTTGGTGAGGACTGGTCTTCTTCTGGTTTTAATGGGTCACAGAATCTGAGAAGCTTTGTGGTTCTCCTTCTCTGCGGGTGTACTTGCAGTTGTTTCGTGGCTGGCAATGGGAATGGGTGTTTCTGATCTACCTCCCAACTGGCAGCTCATTAACCTGCATGTTAAAAAAAATCACTTGAGATTCAGTTATGGCTCTACTAAAAGAAAGGTGATTTTCTTTTGTAATACTGCATGGCCACAATACGCTTTAGTATCAGAAGCACAGCTTGCAGGCCTGTGGAACAGACCCATCTGCCTCTTAGAAACTTAAAATTCTTCCCAATGTGGTCCATTTACATGCTTGATGCATTCTTTTTTTTTTTTAAGATTTTATTTATTTATTTGAGAAAGAGAATGAGATAGAGAGAGCATGAGAGAGGGGAGGGTCAGAGGGAGAAGCAGACTCCCCGCTGAGCAGGGAGCCCGATGAGGGACTCGATTCCGGGACTCCAGGATCATGACCTGAGCCGAAGGCAGTCGCTTCACCAACTGAGCCACCCAGGCGCCCTGCTTGATGCATTCTTGCAATGAGATTCTAAACGAATCCAAACACAAAAAGGACATTAGCTCCCCTCCCTAGAGGGTGGCAGAGTCAACGTCAGCACCCAGGGATTCCCGTTCACAGTACAAATGATTTAGTTGCTCCATCAGGGGAAGCATAGAAGAATCAGCCACTTAGCGGGCTGAGCACTTTGAATGTAGCCAGGCTAACTCCAGAGAAAACCAAGACAGGAAAAACAGTAAGATGACTCTAATTAGCACGGTCATTCAGAGCTGAAACATATGATAGCATAAACATTACGAATAGTCACTGAGAGTTTCTGAATTTGGGAGGAAGCAGGAAGGGAGAAAAGAGAAATATTTACACTTGTTTGCAAAGGTATATTTTGTGCAACTGCTGCAAGTCAGTCCACCAAAGACAAAAAGTTTCAATCTGTAAAACACAAAATACCTTTTAAGGTTTTTCTTTACACTCCACTTAATTAACAAAGTAATATTTGATTTAGCTGCACAATAGTGATTGTACAATTCCATAGAACATTCCATGCTCATCACAGAGGCAGTCCTTAACACCCACTTACTTAATGCATCCACCTACCCATGTCCACTCCGGCAACCATCAGCTTGTTCTCTAAAGTTAAGGAGTCTGTTTCTTGGTTTGCTTCTCCATTTCTTTTTTCTTTCCCGTTGGTCACTTTTTTGGTTTTTGACTTCCAAACATGAGTGAAATCATACAATACTTCTCTTTCTCTGACTTATTTCATTTGGCAGAATACTCTCTAGCTCCATCTATGTTGTGGCAAATGGCAAGATTTCATTCCTTTTAGGGTGATAAATATTCCCTTTTAGATAGATGGATAGATAGATCTTTTTTTTTTTTTAAAGATTTTATTTATTTATTTGAGAGAGAGAGAGAATGAGAGACAGAGAGCATGAGAGGGAGGAGGGTCAGAGGGAGAAGCAGACTCCCCGCCAAGCAGGGAGCCCAATGCGGGACTCGATCCCGGGACTCCAGGATCATGACCCGAGCCGAAGGCAGTTGCCTAACCAACTGAGCCACCCAGGCGCCCGGGATAGATAGATTTCTTTATTCACTGAGGAGTCAATGAACACTTGGGCTAGACTGAAGCAGTGTACTTCAAGTGTATACTTCATAGATACATCAAAACACAACCTCAATGCATAAAGTGGGGCACATACTTTAATTTGGGGCCATGGTGCAATGCTTTAGAGTCCCAAGGCTAAGTCCAGAATATGCCATTCCAGCTAAAACAGGTTTAGGGAAGTTCTGTGGGAGTCTTCTCTAAGGGACACGGAGGGAAAGCATTGGGAGAAAGGAGAGATGGTGGCTCACAAGGAAGGATGGCAGATGTGATACCAGAAGTTCCATTAACTTGTGACTCTGCAGCGTGTTGTCCAGGGAATGCGCTGGCGAGAAGGGCTCCTGTCAGTGCAAGGCCCCTGCAAAACTACTGGCTACACAAAGTGGATGCCAAATAACACTGTCATGGAGTATGTGAGCTAAAACATCAACAACACCTCTTATGTTACATACCTCTGTCATGTACCCATAATAATATCATAGTATTCACGAAGAGGAGAAAATCGTATAATAGACTAGGGGAAAAATAATCACCCATCATTTAAACCTTCAGACCACCGAGGAAATGGATTCCTAGGTATATTATTCTACTCTATTACCAAACAGGTGATTGATTCCATCCGCCACCTACAACCCTCAATGAGACAGGTTAACACTAGAGACAGGATAACACGTCATTCATCACACATCCATGTCAATACGTTAAAAACCAGTATATTTTCTTAATGAAAACATATTAATTTCACACACAGACTAAGTTATGCATTTCAAATCCACTCTATTATGACCAATACGGAAAACACACTTGAAAAAGCAGTCAAGGGCGCCTGGGTGGCTCCGTTGGTTAAGCGACTGCCTTCGGCTCAGGTCATGATCCTGGAGTCCCAGGATCGAGTCCCGCATCGGACTCCCTGCTCAGCAGGGAGTCTGCTTCTCCCTCTGACCCTCCCCCTTCTCATGCTCTCTCTCTCTTAAATAAATAAAATCATGGGGCACCTGGGTGGCTCAGTCGGTTGAGCGACTGCCTTCGGCTCAGGTCATGATCCTAGAGTCCCGGGATCGAGTCCCGCATCGGGCTCCCTGCTGAGCAGGGAGTCTGCTTCTCCCTCTGACCCTCCCCCTCTCATGCTCTCTCTCGCGCTCTCATTCTCTCTCTCAAATAAATAAATAAAATCTTTAAAAAAAAAAAAAGAAAAAGCAGTCAAGTGCTGTTAGAACAATGTGGGAGTATCTATTTCCAAAAATTTCAACACTGAGGTAAATTTTTTTTTTTTAAAGATTTTATTTATTTATTTGAGACAGAGAGAATGAGATACAGAGAGCATGAGAGGGAGGAGGGTCAGAGGGAGAAGCAGACTCCCTGCCGAGCAGGGAGCCTGATGCGGGACTTGATCCCGGGACTCGATCCCGGGACTCCAGGATCATGACCTGAGCCGAAGGCAGTCGCTTAACCAACTGAGCCACCCAGGCGCCCCAAGACTGAGGTAAATTCTTAAGAAAGCTATATGTACAACAGTATGGCATTGTAGGGAGGAGTTAGCTATCCTCTTTCGGTTATCTGTCAGGATTTCTTCATTTCAACCACATCAACTCATACTCTCTAACGATTGTACTTAATGAATAAAGATTGGTCGTTTACTGGACTGACACCTCGTTTTCCTTAAAGAACAATTAGTAAAACCGTGTATTTCTAATACTGAGAAAGTTCTTTAGTTTTAATATATAGAGAAGTATTCTGAACACCTATTTCATGGTATCTTACGTCAATGTTATAACCGTAAGCAGCCTCTCCATTGAGATATACTTCGTATGTTGTGTATTATCCTGTCTTTCATCTTCCATGGAAAATTAGGTATGCATGAGTCCCACCTAATGTAGCAGGGCATCTAATATCTTTGATGCACCAACAATCAGCCACATGGCCATACACACCCAATGGAATAAAAAAATTTTCTGAAGTGATTTCAGAGTAAAATACATTAATATTGTTAGTCACAAATCTCTAATAGGGTTGATGAAAAAATTAAAAAACATATATTGAAATTATACATATGTAAAAGTCCATCCACTAAATCTTTTGAAACATAAAAGCATATACATTTTCTAAGTGTTTGATTTTTCCTTATAACCATTTTCATACAGAGTAATGTCTGAATAGAATGACTAATGTATTCCTTTTATTTGATTTCTGTGACATTTATTGGCATTTGAATAGTTTTCTAAACATTGATATCTTTCAATTTACTTTCTCTAATTGACTCTCTGGTATTTCCTCCAGTATATATTAAAATGAAGGTCTTTCCACATTTCTTTTGTTCCAAGGGCTTGTATCTATGATGCATTTTGTGATATCGAGTAAGGACTGAACTCCAGAATTGTCCATTTTCTTTACATTTTACAATTTTGCTCCTATATAAGAACTATGATGTTGGGTAAGTTGGGAGATCCAGTGAGAGGTTGGATACATTCTTTATATTTGTATAGTTATGCTCCCATATGAAATCTCTGATATGGAATAAGGGAGGAGCAGTCCTCGACCATTTTCTCAAATTCCTTACATTTCTGGATTTCTCTCCAGTATGAATTCTGTGATGTCCAGTAAGGGTTGTTTGCCTGCTAAAGGCTTTGGCACATTCTATTCATTTCTCAGGTACCTTTCTTTCCAGTATGAATTCTATGTTTAGTAAGGTGTGCATGCTGGTCAATGGCCTTGCCACATCTGTTATATTTCTAAGGTTATCGTCCAATATGAATTCTCTGATATGCGGTAAGGGGTGAGCACTCCTTAACCGTTTTTTCACATTCTTTCCATTTGTAAGGTTTCTATCTACTATGAATTTTATAATGTTTAGTAAGGACTGAGTGTCTGTAAAAGGCCTTGCCACATTCTGGACATTTGTAAGGTCTCTTTCCAGTATGAAGTCTGTGATGTCGAGTGCGGTTTGAGTGCCAGTTAAAGGCCTTTCCACAATCTTGACATTTGTAAGGTTTCTCTCCAGTATGACCTCTGTGATGTTGAGTAAGCCTTGAGTTCTGGTTAAAGGCCTTGCCACATTCTTGACATTTGTAAGGTTTCTCTCCAGAGTGAATTCTGTGATGTCGAACAAGGTCTGAGAGACTGTTAAAGGCCTTGCCACATTCTTGACATTTATAAGGTTTCTCTCCAGTATGAATTCTGTGATGTTGAGTGAG
>NC_058418.1:4156102-4167030 GCF_002201575.2 Neomonachus schauinslandi
TTTTTTCCCTCATGAATTCTCTGATGATCACCAATACTGGAGGACTGCTTAAGAGCTTTCCCACATTTATTATATTTATGAGGATTATCTCCCAAAGGGAGGCTCTTATGTATAATAAGGTTAGAGCTTTGATTAAAGCCTTCCCCACATTTATGACATTCATAATGGTTCTCTGGAAACCAAGTCCTCACACATCTATGAACATTGGAACCCTGGTTAAATGTTTTCTCAGATTCACTGCATTGAGCAATTCTGTCTCCATTGAAAAGGCTCTGGTAATTCTGTAGGGTTGACTCCTCAGTGAAACACCTCTCATACGGATCTGACTTAGCACTTTGTTCTTCATTTCTAAATCTCTGATTATCAGAAATATTTGACTGAAAGGTCAAGCCAATCCTATCTTCAAAATGGTTCAAATCATTATTTTCAGCATGGACTAGGTAACTTTCCAGTTTTTCCAAATGGTCTGTCCACAAATATGTATGTTTGAATATCTGATTGGAGCTTTTGCTTACAGAAACACACTGCTTTGCAGAAAGAGTTGACTTAAAAAGGGAGGTTTTCCACAATGTTTTATATCCTTCAACATTTGGGGCAGTGAGATTCTTATTAAGGGCAATTGCCTTGGTTTGGGTATAGTCTCCAGGAAATCTTTGATGCCCTTCACTCTCCCCATCATTGTCCCAGTCTGTACTTAAGTGTAAAATCTCAACAGCACGGGCGCCTGGGTGGCTCAGTTGGTTAAGTGACTGCCTTCGGCTCAGGTCATGATCCTGGAGTCCCTGGATCGAGTCCCGCATCGGGCTCCCTGCTCGGCAGGGAGTCTGCTTCTCCCTCTGACCCTCCTCCCTCTCATGCTCTCTGTATCTCATTCTCTCTGTCTCAAATAAATAAATAAAATCTTTAAAAAAAAAAATCTCAACAGCACTATTTTGATATCTATGCACTGATACTTTCTGGAAAGAACCTTCTATGCTCGGCTATAGCAGGAAACTCTGGGTGTCATGTGAAGATACAGCTGAAAGATAAAATATAAGTAAAATCATTGCACTTACTACTTTCAGATGCATATACTGAGGACTTCTAAGATAGAAGCTTCAAGTCAATCAGACAATGTCAGAAGGATGGCTGAGAAGGAATCAAGACTTCATTTCTACATGGACACATAACTTTTCACAAAATGTACTGATCACATATCCTAATAGATAATTCTGTAGTATTGTCATGGTGTAGCATAAGCCACTTTCCTATATCTCTAATGATCAGGCGAAGTATTACATGAGTGCAAAATTAGTACAATGATGGATATTTAAAGAGAAAGGTGAAATGAACAAAACAGGATATAGTAAAAATGGGAACTTAACAATAGGAAGATTTGTCAGAAAAGATCAACAACATTGACAGCCCATCAACTAAATTAACTAAGAATAAAAGAGAAAAAAATGATTAAAATGTGAGATGAAGTGAAAGCAGACAGAGTGTAACTGACCATAGGAATAAAAGTAATTGTAAGAGGTGATGATGGATAATCAGTGCCCACAAATTGATACCAGAAGAGGAGTATAAATTTCAAAAAAGGTATAACCAATTTAGACTCCATCATTCAGAAATCTTAAAAAATCACAAATAATCTACAACCATGAAGCAGAATGAAAGAGGAATAAAAAGAAAAAATTCCCGGGCACCTGGGTGGCTCAGTTATTGTCTGCCTTCACCTCGCGTCATGATCTTGGGGTCCTGGGATCGAGCCCCGCATCGGGCTTCCTGCTTGACGGGAGGCCTGCTTCTCCCTCTCCCACTCCCCCTGCTTGTGTTCCCTCTCTTGCTCTCTCTCTGTCAAATAAATAAATACAATCTTAAAAAAAAAAAATTCCCAACACCTTAGAAAAATCAGATCCCAGATGAATTCAATGGATATTCAAACAGACCCTTAAGGAGAAAGTACTTCAAATCTCCTCAAACATTTCCAAGGAGTGAAGATAAGAAAAATTAGTAAAGGGCGCCTGGGTGGCTCAGTCGTTGAGCGTCTGCCTTCAGCTCAGGTCATGGTCCCGGGGTCGTGGGATCGAGCCCCGCATCGGGCTTCCTGCTCGGCGGGAAGCCTGCTTCTCCCTCTCCCACTCCCCCTGCTTGTGTTCCCTCTCTCGTGTTCTCTCTCTCTGTCAAATAAATAAAATAAAAATCTTTAAAAAAAAAAAAAAGAAAAGAAAAATTAGTAAAACACTCTCACAGTGGTAGCAGCATTACCAGGTTATCCAAGCCAGAAGAAGACACTGCAAGTAAAGAAGGTGACAAACGAATACCTGTGTGAAATACTCAAAGTCCACAATAAAATAGAGCAAGCTAAATCAAAAGCACATTTTCCCATTTCACCAGATAAGCAAGTGGGAAATCATCCTGGAATTGAGGGTATTCCAACATATGGAAAACCATAAATTGAAGACTCCACATTAACAGAATGAAGATCAAAAACGACATGATCGTATTAAGATGGAATACAAATATGGGCATATTGGACAACATGTCATGTTAAAAACATTCAAAGTAGAGAGAGAAGGAAACTCCATCAATCTAACAAATGGCATAGATGTATGAAAAGCTGAAATCTAACCTATTCAATAGTAAAAGACTACAAACTTCTCCTCTATGATCAGAAGGTAATGACGTGACCGCACCACTGCCTTTGAATACAGTACTGGACATTCTAGACAGAACAATTATGCATCCAAAAATACATAAGAAGAATCCAAATTGAAATCGAAAAAAGAAGAATCCATATACATAAGAAGAATCCAAACTGAAAAAGAAACAAATTATCTCTGTTCGTAGATGACATGATTACAGAAATCCTTAAAGAATCCTATTTTTAATTTTTTTACTGTTTTATCATTGTATGTATTGTTTATGTCTGCTATTTTTTCCCTACTAGACTTACCATTTTCAATTTTGTTTATCTTATACAATACAGAGTTAAGAAAAATGTTGGAATAAACAACTTAACTTCCACCAGAAAAACTAAAAAAGGAAGAAACTTCAATGAAATTTACTATAGAGGAATGAAATAACAAAAATCTGAAATAAATAAAATAGATTAACACTAAAACACTGAAAGTCATGCCCATTTTAACCAACAAAACAAACAGAGCTGGCATGGTTTAACTACATAAACCATTATATACGAACAAATCGGGTAATTTAGAAGAAAAACAGAGATAATTCCTAAAAATACAAGTTTTTTCTTTTAAGATTTTTTTTAAATTTATTTATTAGAGAGAGAGAGTGAGAGAGAGAGCGCAAAAGGGGAAAGGGTTAGAGGGAGAAGCAGACTCCCCGCCGAGCAGGGAGCCCGATGTGGGACTCGATCCTGGGACTCCGGGATCATAACCTGAGTCGAAGGCAGTCGCTTAACCAACTGAGCCACCCAGGCACCCTAAAAATACAAGTTTTTAAGAGTGAACTAAGACCTTTGAACCAAGGGAATGGGAAATCTCCTTCGACCAATAGCAAGAATGAAAGGTAAATTTGGAATCAATACTCTCCCAGCACAGAAAAGCCCATGACTTAGGAATCTTACTACATTTGATGGAGTCAGTGAGTTCCCTAAATCAAATCCTGTGTTGCATGATTCTTCTTCCTCCCTCTTTGTTCAGATTCAGTATTTTCCTTTATTTTGCCTTTTCTTTTTTAGATTTTTTTTTAGATTTTGATTTATTTATTTGACAGAGACACAGCGAGAGAGGGAACACAAGCAGGGGGAGTGGGGAAGGGAGAAGCAGGCTCCCCGCGGAGCAGGACCCTGGGATCATGACCTGAGCAAAAGGCAGACTCTTAACAACTGAGCCACCCAGGTGCCCCTTTATTTCGCCTTCTATATAAAAAGTCATTCTTCTGCTTCTTCCAGCCTACTGTTTACATCAACCTGTTTCTAATCTTGCTTATTGCATTGTTCACCTCTATTTGATTTTTTTAAAAATATATTTGAGAGGAAGATCTCAAGAGTAGGAGTGGGAGCTCCAGAGGGATAGAGAGAGAGGGAATCACAAGCAGTCATTACGCTGAGTGCGGAGCCTGACTTCAGACTGCAACCCAGGACCCCGAGATCAAGACCTGAGCAGAACCAAGAGTCAGTGGCTAAACTAAGTAAGCCACCCAAGCACCCCAATTATTTCTGAACCCTTATCTCTGTGGAAGATCTCACTACTCTTTTCTTAACCCTTTGAGTATCCTTATGATTGTTGCCTTAATTCTCCATCAAGCACGTTACTCCCATCTGTTTCCATTATACCTCTAGCCTTGGCCTTATCTGCTTTTTTGTTTGGGATAAATTCTTTCATCTTGGCATTTTATCTAAGTCTCTACCTTCCTGTGTGTGTTAGAAAAGCCAGTGATGTGTCCTACTATATCCTTCAGGCCAGTGGTCTGCAGAGACTCTCCTTGCCTGCTATGGGCAGTGTTTGGTGCCTGGCCTGAATGTGGCCAGTTTTAACTAGGTGAGCTCTGACCTGCTTGTCAAAGGTGACCTGACATCAACCCTACTCGAGCTGAGGCCCTACAGAACTCTCTGCTCAGGAGATGTGATGTGGGCAGGGGCCCACCTTGCTGAGCCTGAGGCAAGCCTCACTGAGAAGGGCAGTCCCATCAGATCACAGGGGGGTGAGGCTTGGTCCAAGCAAGGCAGACAGCCGGTGTCCTCACTGAGTGGGGCTCTGTGTTTATGCTACAGGCTGGAAGAGGAAAATGGTGCCATCCAACTCCCGTGTTCTTGGAGACACATCTCACTGAATGTTCCCTCTCAGGAAAGTGCTCCTAGACTACTGAATATTCTCCCCACCGTGTGCCCCAGGTGTTCTTTAGATGGCTGTTTCCCCGTTGTCTGCCTCCAGGTTGTTTGCCTGCCTTCTCTCCAGGAGCACAGTGCCCTCTTGACTCTATCTCATCCAAACCTGCTGACCATTAAAACTTCAGGCTTTAAGACATGCGAGTTCCAAGAACTCGTGAAATTTATCCCCGCTCCCTTCCCAAGCCAATGGCTTTGGGGAAACCTTCTCCTTATGCCTTCCCCTGTGAGCTCCTCTGTCATGCTACTTTCTGTCCAACCAGAATTCCCTGCCCTCCACAGCACTATACACCTTTTCTCCCTAAACCATGTCTCCAAACTATCTGCCATCTTCAATGTTGCCTCTTCTCTCCTTTTCTTTGGGAGTTTGTCCCGTCAGTCTTCAGCCCAATCTCTGGGGTATTTAGGATGATCTGATAGTTATCTCGTGGTGTTCGGGTATGTGATGAGTCTAGAATCCTCCTCCTCCACTGCCATTTCTTCTCCTGGGGAATCCTTATTGTTACAATGCTGTTAAAACTCATATGGATTTTACAAAGTTGGTACACAAACCCAACACATAAAAATTAGTTCTGTTTCTGTACAACAAAGAACAATTCCCGAAACAGAGACATCATACACTTACAGCAACATCACCACCCCCCCCCAAAAAAATGCTTCCAATTTAACATAATGGTAGAGGTCAAACCTGAAATGATGAAAAGTATAAAATATTGTGCAGGAATCAAAAGAAGGGATAAGTTGGAAACACATCCAAGTTCTTTCACTGGAATACTTGAAACACAATAAACTTGCCGAGATCTACAGAATAATGCAATCTCTACCAAAATTCCAATGCCATTTTTTCAGAAGGATCAAAACCCACCCTAATTTTACATGGATGTCACGGGATAAACCATACCCAAAATAATCTGGGAAATGAAGAGCACATTTCCTGATTTAAGGCATACAACAAGGCACAGTTATCAAAATAATGTCCTATACACATGAAGACAGGAGTAGAATAATGGAAAAGTGTAGGTGAGCTAGAGGTGTACTTCAATCTTAATGTGTATGACAATGAACTGAAGATCGTGGTAAAATTCATATTCTGATGTGGATATTTGGGTGGGGTCTGAGTTTCCACATTTCACACATGGGCAACTGATGTCATTAACACTGTATGTTCCAAACAGAATTCCAGGCCTGAATAGCAGATGAAGGGTTTCAAAAGGTTCCTACACAGGGGGAAGAGGATAGAGGTGAGCATGGAGTCCTTCCCTCCCTTCACCCTTCTTTCAAGCCAACTCCACCCCTGAATGATAAACTTGACCAGTCACTCTTCTCTGGACCTCCTTTTATTTATCCTTCTTCAAATCACCATGCCAACATATTCATGGAAATAGGTCCCTCTTTGACAAGAAACGCAGGTGCAATCTGCCTCTGGTTGCTAGGCTGGATTTCTTAGCTTGGACTCCACTGAATCCGTGGCCTTTATAAATATAGTTTTCCCTATATTTTTACTAATTCCCATAGCTTTAGGCTATAGGATCGCTTGTGTTTCAACTTAGGCTTCCTCCTAAAAACTGACTTTGCCTAAAATGAGCATAGATATAAAACTTGGTTAAACTTTGTGGTATTCCCAGTAGAATCCACTTATATGGGCACCTGGGTGGCTCAATCATTAAGCATCCGCCTTCGGCTCAGGTCATGATCCCAGGGTCCTGGGATTGAGCCCTACATCGGGCTCTCAGCTATGTGGGAAGACTGCTTCTCCCTCTCCCACTCCCCATGCTTGTGTTCCCTCTCTCGCTGTGTCTGTCAAATAAATAAAATCTTAAAAAAAAAAAAGAAAGAAATCTTTCACCAAAAAGCTGTCAGTGCAGATGGGACTCCTTTAGAGACAATGTCCAATGAGTTGTCTATACTCCTGTGTTTGGCAATAAAATCAGTAGAACTTTAACCTACCTCCAGTGATATAAAGAGAGACAACAGTAAAATAACTACCAGGTTGCCACGATTGCAGGTAAAGCCTGTAACACAAAGATTATTGCTATTGCCAAGCCCCTGGAGGCAAGCCTATTATGGGACTAGAGGAATAATCATTCACCTGAGCACAGAGTCCCAAGGAAATTTTATGACATCAAAACTGACATTGTGTGTGTGTTCCTGGGAGATTACTAAACATCACTAGAGGCAGGAAAACAGAGATAAATCAAAGAAGTCCACTCCAAGATCTTGGCGATGTGAATCGATATCAAGAAATGACTTGTGTAGGGGCACCTGGGTGGCTCAGTCGTTAAGCATCTGCCTTCGGCTCAGGTCATGATTCCAGGGTCCTGGGATCGAGCCGCGCATCGGGCTCCCTGCTCAGCGGGGAGTCTGCTTCTCCCCTGCCTGATGTTACCCCTGCTTCTGCCCTCTCTCTCCTTCTCCCTCTCTCTCTCTCTGTGTCAAATAAATAAATAAAATCTTAAAAAAAAAAAAAGGGTAAGAGGAGCAATTTCACATTGATCACAATGCACCTTCCCTGGGCCAGCACAGTGCCCAGCTAGGAGGGACCAGCACGAACTCCAATTGTTCTACCATGAAAAAGAGAGCCCACAGTGGACATCCAGCTTTCCCCAAATGGCCAGCCACTTCCTGGGTGGCCCAATGAGATCTCACCTCATAGGGAACCCTGGGGGAATCTGTGGTGCTGGACCCCTGGGGATCACACAGACATGGAGAAAGTGGGTAGGGCTTACAGCAACCAGTGCTCAGATCTTAGAACTGCTGGACCAGACAGCGTTCCACCTTCCGGTCACACCGAATCAGAGATCCCCGGGAATCTGCCCACTTGCAGAGCTGAGATGAACCTGCCTGGTTAAGGAGATTTGTCAGCAGCTGTGACTGACTTGGGTGTCCAGCTGATAGTTTGAACTAGAAAATTCTATGTTCTCCGTCTGGGTAGGTATGCAAGGTCTAAGTCACTTCCCATTGCTGAGCATAGCCTCCCTTCCTGCCCCACTAGGAAGCCTCAACAAAGACCCTGGACAACCACAGAGCCTCTCTTATAAGACTATGGGGAGAAAACCAAGCCAGTAGCACTGACCAAGTATTGAGTATAACCTCTTGCTCTGCATGAGCAGGGAGCCTGATCAGTGAATCTGGGCAGTCTCAAAGCCTCGCCTATGGTACTGCCCAGCAACAGAGAATGGCCTTCAGTCCTGCCAAATTTTGGTGACTCTGGCCCCAGCTAACCACAGAGTTGCCAGCATAGGTTTGGAAAGCACGCAGGAGTCCACAGTTGTCAATGGACATAGGTCTAGCCCTCTGTGCTCATACAGAGTAAGTTTACATCCAAAATGATCGCAAATGTTTTAAACCGGAAGCTACCAAGGTCCCACGATACCTCTAGAAGGAATGCCGGACAGTTGGCTACATTCTGATGACTGAGAATAAAACCACTCAAACTTGCCTTCATTCCATTTCAGTAAAGGAGAAGGTATAGAAACAAGAGTGAGCAATTCTGCAGTATTCCAATGAAAATTAGGATCAGACAGATACTTCCAATTTTCAAATGAACACGGGCTTTTTTTAAAGAAGTTTCAATATTCACATTCAAACAGAGGATTCAGCATGAAACATAACATGTGGGCTACTTTTTTAAAAAAATATTTTATTTATTTATTTATTTGAGAGAGAGAGAATGAGAGAGAGAGAGCACAAGAGGGGGCATAGGGTCAGAGGGAGAAGCAGACTCCCCGCTGAGCAGGGAGCCCGATGCGGGACTTGATCCCAAGACTGCAGGATCATGAGCTGAGCTGAAGGCAGTCGTTTAACCAACTGAGCCACCCAGGCGCCTGTGGGCTACTTTTTATCATGAGAAAGAAAATCGAAAATATTCACGAGTGTCTGACACGTTCCTCTGCATAGTGCATACAGTGTATGTCCCAGGTACTGATGCTTTATCTACTGTTAACGTATTCAGTGTTTTAGATTCTATGTGTTTCTGAAGTGTTTCTGAAGTGTGTATTAAAAACAAAGGTCTTGCATCAATTTTACATTTCTAGGGTTTCTACCCTGTATGCTTTCTCTGATATTCAAAAAGGGTACAGTTCCAGGAAAAGACTGTGCACCATTCTTGACAATCTAGGTATCTTAACAGGATGTATTATCTCATGTTGAATAGTTTTGATTAGGAATTAAATGCCTTGCCACATTCTTTACATTTAAGGGCTTCTCTCCACTATGCACCCTCTGCTGTAAACAAGGTTGATCGTTCTGCTTAAAGGCTTTGTCACATTTTATTTTACATTTCTCAGCCTTCTCCCCACTATGTCTTACCTTACCTTGGTATGTTTTGACTGGTACTTACAGGCTTGGACACATTCTATACATTTGTAATGTTTCTTCCTATTATAAAATCTCTGCTGTTGAGTGAGTTTTGAACTCCAGTTAAAAGCTTTGCCACACTTACTCACACAGTTTCTATGTCTTCTCTCCAGTGAGGATACAATGATGTTCAATGAGATTTCAGCTTCATAAGACTCGCACACTTAACTACTTACACAGGTTCTCTGGACACATTTCTCTGATGTCTACTGGAATTTTACCCTTGGTTAACATTTTTCACAGATTCATTGCATTGCTAAGTTCTCTCTCCATTATAGAGACCTCTGTAATTATGGAAGATAGAGTCCTCACTAAAGTACTCAACACATAAGAACTTGCTCCAAATTCAGTAGTATGTGATAACTATTCAATAATGCTGTTTTGTAAAGACCCTCCTGTGTTTATCAAAATTAGAGACTTTAGAACAAGAAGGGATTATGTGTTGGTGGGAAAATAATGAACCGTCTGAACAGGACTTCCCAAGTCAACCACATTTAGGATTTTTATATTCATTTTCAAATATGTAACTTTCAGAAATATTTCCATGAATAATTAATCCAATCATATATTTAAAATGGTTTGAAAGGGCGCCTGGGTGGCTCAGTCGTTAAGTGTCTGCCTTTGGCTCAGGTCATGATCCCAGGGTCCTGGGATCAAGTCCCACATCGGGCTCCCTGCTCAGCGGGGAGCCTGCTTCTCCCTCTGCCTCTCTCTCTCTCTCTCTTATGAATAAATAAAATCTTTAAAAAAATAAATAAATAAGAAATCTGTCTCAAGTGTTCCGGAATTTCTCCACCAAACCCCAATGTGCATACAACTACCCTGACCTACTTCTCCCATGAGGAAAAATAGAATTTACCAAGGGCTTAGCATAGAGTTCCTCAGAAATAGGATGATTTTCCCAGGGCCCTCACAGCTATGGAGAAGCTCTCAGGCTATGGAGGCTCTCCCGCTCCCAGGAGAGTCCCCTGGCCCTCCCTGTGGATGTGATGGACCATCACTGGAGCTGAAGGAGAATCCCTAGAGAATGTAAGAGCATGAGAATGTTGGCTAGCAGATGTCTCTTTGTGAGAGAGAGAGAAATAAAACTGGGCGCCTCCAACTGATTTTCATTCAAGGAGAGCTACTCGAACCACACCTACCTTCCTCCTGCAGATTTGGACCTCCCCTGCCATCTGCCTCATTCATTCCCACCTACCTGGATGAAAGGCTACTGTCTCCGTTCTCTTCACATCCCAGAGCTGCTTCTCTTGCTCCAAAAACATTATCAGGTCTGGCTTTGACAGAATGAGACCTGCTTATGAGGAAAAAGGAAAATGAGTATTGCTGTAGATTCTAACTTTCCATCAGGATTGTGTTCAGTACAGAAGAGAGGACATTGTAGAATTCTAGAACATGGTTTCCCAAAAGCTGTTGCCCAACAGTCCCTTTAGAGCACACAGGAGGGGCGCCTGGGTGGCTCAGTCGTTAAGTGTCTGCCTTTGGCTCAGGTCATGATTCCAGGGTCCTGGGATCGAGCCCCGCATCGGGCTCCCTGCTCAGCGGGAAACCTGCTTCTCCCTCGCCCACTCCCCCTGCTTGTGTTGCTGCTCTCGCTATCTGTCTCTGTCAAATAAATAAGTAAAATCTTAAAACACACACACACATACACACACACACACAGGAGGCATTTCCAATGTTCACATCCTAATCTCCACTTCCAAGTAGTAGACATAAGAACTGGAAATGTCAGTTT
>NC_058418.1:4172030-4189774 GCF_002201575.2 Neomonachus schauinslandi
GAGAAATCACAGCCGCATCAGGAGAAAAATCCCCTTAAAATCACCAACAGAGCTTCTCCACCTGAAACCGCTAACCTGCAGGCAAGACTTTGAAATGCAGAAAAGGCCCAGCTTCCTAGTCCTTTGCTTCAGGAGCTATTCAGAAACTGTGAGCACCTACTTGGAAACCAATCCCCTCCACAGCCCCCACAAATTCAGCTACAGCCTAGGAACCTCGTGCTGCATGAACCTAAGCCTCCCTGACTCATGTGGCAGAGACCCTGTTAACCTCTCCTTGAGCCAAAGCCTGCTCTCAACTCTCCTAAAATAACCTGAAGCCCTCTGTTTAACCCTGGCATCACTTAGAATTACCTGGAGCCCTTAATGAACACAACACTTGTTTTAACCCAAACCAATGGACAGAATCGGAGGGGGAGGCCACCAGTGATGATCCTTTTTTGAAACTCCACAGGTGATCCTACTGGGAAGTAAATGGGGAGGTGACCATGCAAAGCACAGCCTTGCCTTCTCCACTGATCAGACTTTCTGGAGATTAGCATATTCTCCCTCTTTCTGCTACACAAAGGGAAACTCCTTACAAATGGAGCTTTCCCTTATAAATGCAAATATCTCTTTCAAAAGTAAACACAGGGGGCGCCTGGGTGGCTCAGTCGTTAAGCGTCTGCCTTCGGCTCACGTCATGGTCCCAGGGTCGTGGGATCGAGCCCCCCATCGGGCTCCCTGCTCCGCGGGAAGCCTGCTTCTCCCTCTCCCACTCCCCCTGCTTGTGTTCCCGCTCTCGCTGTGTCTCTCTCTGTCAAATGAATAAATAAAATCTTAAAAAAAAAAAAAGTAAACACAGGATTTCAGAGCTTTTCCTTTATCTGCCTTTTACTTAAAATAACCAGCCTAAAATAATGCTTAGGCCAAAGAGACATATTTTAGGTTTTCCAAAGTGATTGTATTCTTTACCATCTCATCAGTGATATATGAGAATTCTAATTCTCAACACTCTCAGGTAAATTTGGTATTATCCTTTTTCTTTATTTCACCCATTCTAGAAAACATTGAGTGGTTTCTCACTGTAAAATATGAAGTGTTCTTAAAACAGTTGTCCTGGTGACTGAAATGAAAACCACTGAAAAGCATCAAGTTTAACAAACAAAGAAAAAAGCGGCTAGCTTAATGCTTCAGCAAGACGCCATTTCAAAATAAGTAACCTTTCTCTTCTCCTCCACAAACCTCTTCTCCTCACTTCTCAGCCCTTCGTTTCAGGAACCTGGTTCCATCTTGACAACATGATGAACAGGGCTGGCCGCACAGACACAGTTCTTGTGGAAACGGGCTAGATCCTGCTTTTCCGTACAAAACCCTAGCCCCTTCCTCTCGGTGGGCTTGCAGTTTTGAAGACCCTGACCTACTGCAGCATCCTTCGCTGGCAAAACAATAAAGCTGCTGTTCCGGGCGCCTGGGTGGCTCAGTGGGTTAAGCATCTGCGTTTGGCTCAGGTTGTGATCCTGGGGTCTTGGGATCAAATCCTGCATTGGGCTACTTTCCCAGCGGGGAGTCTGCTTCTCCCACTTTGTCTGTCCCTCCTCTCTCTCACTTGTGTGCTCTCTCTCTCTCTCTCAAACCAATAAATAAAATCTTAAAAAAAAAAAAGACTACTCTTCTTCTTTATCCCCCACTCTGTGTTCCTGTTATATTTTGGGTCTGAAGCAGGGAGGTCAGTTTATACAACAGAATGAATATTAGGAGAGGAACACATGTTTTCCTCACTCCATTCTCAATTCTTTGGGCTGTCTAATAATTCAAATAATTTCTTAATTATAGGAACCTGAAAGACATGAGGCTCAAAGACAGGCGATTGAAGCTTCCATGCCACTGTGACTTAAGATGGCGTACGGATTTGCAGCTTTGAAAACAGGGGACATACATTCATAGGAGAATGGAAAGAGGAAATCTACATCAAACAATGCTTTGCCCCTCTAGGCAGGCAACTCTTGATGATATAAAAAGTTAATCTCTGGTATCAGCTCTCTCCCCGATACAGGTCCCCCATCTAATTGATTCTTGGTGCCTATATCATCCTCACAACAGAAGGAAATAATGCCATTGCAGCCACAGAAAAACCTAGAAGACATTTTTTTTTAAGCCATATTGAAGCCCTGCTTGGGCCCCTCTGGCCATCTTTGTAGTCCTTAAATTTCAGAGTGCGCCTTTAGCCTGTGTGAGTGATGAACGAAACCGACCTTTGTACATTTATACATCATGCATTGTTTCCTAGAAGGACTGGTAATCACACCTTCTGGCACCACCTATCCCTGAAGCACCCATGCCCAACCTCCATGTGAGTCGGTCACCACCTCACTGGTCACCACCAGTGAGTCGGCAGGCAATCAAGAAGTGTTTCAGACTGGCCTGCTCTCCTCCTACTGATTAACTGCTCTCAAGTTCCTTAAAAATCTCAGGGCCAGGCTGAAACCTTGGTGTTGGTTTTTGGATACGAGTCCTTCTTCTTCCCAAGTGGCTGGCCTCCTGAATAAACCTGATACTCCTTTCCGATCAAAACTCAGGCCTTGTGTATTAGTTTTTGAAAGGAATTTCGGTCAGCTTAGGTTTTTTGGTAACAAAATTGTGGGATCCTTCACACAACAGTAAGAAAGAATTCTTGCCATGTTTTATGGTGCAACTTAGTTTATTGAAGTAGCATGTGGACAGGACTCATCCTCAGAGAGCTACACTTTTTTTGTTTTTTAAGGTTTTGTTTATATGTGTGGGGTGTGTGTGTGTGTGTGTGATTGAGAGAGAGAGAGAGCGAGAGAGATCAAGCATGAGTGGGGAGGAGAGGCAGAGGGAGATGGACAAGAAGACTCCCCCTGAGCAACAAGCCCACCCCAGGGCTCTATCACAGGAACGGGAGATCATGATCCAAGCCAAAGTCAGACCGTTAACTGACTGAGCCATCCAGGCATTCTAAGAGCTACACTTCTAATGTTTGAAGCAATGGTTATATGTTCAGTGCTCAAGGGGGTAGGCTCCACTCCACAGGGCTCGATTCTATGACCTGAGATCCTAACCTGAACCAAAATCACGAGTCAGGGGCTTAACCAACTGAGCAACCCAGGCGCCCCTCCTCAAATTTCTATTCCTTTTTTTTTTTTTTTAAGATTTTATTTATTTATTTGACAGAGAGAGAGAGAGGGAACACAAGCAGGGGGAACAGCAGAGGGAGAGGGAGAAGCAGGCTCCCTGCAGAGCAAGGAGCCCGATGCGGGGCTCGATCCCAGGACCCTGGGATCATGACCTGAGCTGAAGGCAGACACTCAAGGACTGAGCCACCCAGGCACCCTCATATTGCATTATTTTTAAGATGATGATGATGATCTCCACACTAAGAAACCTTTAATTGTGAGATGAGTGTTTATTTTATGTGCCACCAAGAAGCGGGAGGGGAGGAGATCCCCTGTTAATTAAACTGTGACATTCCGTTGCGTGTAATCCTCATGGATTGAAGAGCTGTTTAAAATGTGGGGAAAAATGTATTAGAATCAATATACTATAATCAGGCATGGAGCTTTGCTGTTTGCCACAATTATTTTCATTAGTGAAAATAACTTTGCAGTACCCAGGGGATTTTCTTTCTTTCTTTCTTTCTTTAAGATTTTATTTATTTCTTTGACAGAGAGAGACACAGTGAGAGAGGGGACAGAAGCAGGGGGAGTGGGAGAGGGAGAAGCAGGCTTCCCGCAGAGCAGGGAGCCCGATGCGGGGCTCGATCCCAGGACCCTGGGATCATGACCTGAGCCGAAGGCAGACGCCCAACTGACTGAGCCACCCAGGCGCCCCTCCAATTTCTACTCCTAAAACTAGTTTTGAAAATTTTCTGTGGTGCTTATCATCCAGTTCGATATTAACTGTTGGCGAGATATACAGGAAGTTATGAGACTCTTTAAGAATATCCCAACAAGCACTTATTGGATCTTTATCATAACTATGCAGACTATAGTTCAGCCTTCTGGGCTTTAAGTGAGCATTTTTCTGTTTCTCTCTCTCATCATTTCACCAATGACCAGTTTTCTGTCTTTAAATTATTATTTTTTTTTGTAGTTTCAAGTTTTCTTTAAATCCCAGTTAGTTAACACATAGCATATTAGGTTCAGCCACAGAATTTAGTATTCATCACTCATATACAACACCCAATGCTCATCACAAGTGCCCTCCTTAACCCATCACTCATTTCATCCACACCTCCCACCCACTCACTATCCAACAACCCTCAGTTGTTCTCTCTACTTAAGAGTCTGTTTTGTAGTTTCCCTAGCTTTTTTTCCCCCTGTGTTTTTCTGTTTCATTTCTTAAATTCCACATATGAGTGAACTCATCAGGTATTTGTCTTTCTGTCACTTAAGTCACTTAGCATAATACAGTAGCTCCATCCACGTATTGCAAACAGCAAGGTTTCATTGTTTTTTATAGCTGAGTAATATTCCACCGTAAAGATCGGTCCTTCGGTCTTTAAGGCTATGGACTGGTCTTTAAGGCTGTGGAAGGGTGAAGAGCTCATCTTGTGTAACTTCCTCACAGTGACAGGGTTTGTAGACACGTCCCTACCTATGGACTGAAACTGGTCACTATCTGTCCTACATGTAATTACTACAGAAGGCCACCGTCACAGAGTCCAGAGGGGTATTGGGGGTGAATTTGTTTTGAGTAGTAAGTATCATCTGTTGGTTGGGTAAAGGAGTCAGAAACCGCTTGGTATATCTCAACAATTGTAAGGAACAAAGCAAAACAGAGAACACATTAGAATATTAGTATAATGAAAAATCAGAAGAGCAATGAGAAGACCCTTTGGGGAGACCATAGTCCACCTCTCCACCAGGAATTTAATCAATCATGAAGTAACAATGTAGAGAGGGAGAGAGACAAAGCAAGAAAAAGACTTTTTTTTTTCTTTTTTTAGGTTTGATTTATTTATTTGACAGAGACAGCGAGAGAGGGAACACAAGCAGGGGGAGTGGGAGAGGGAGAAGCAGGCTTCCCGCAGAGCAGAGAGCCTGATGCGGGGCTCGATCCCAGGACCCTGGGATCATGACCTGAGCCGAAGGCAGACGCTTAACAACTGAGCCACCCAGGCGCCACAGATGGAGAATTTTTTTTTTTTTAAGATTTTATTTATTTATTTGAGAGAGAGAGAATGAGAGACAGAGAGCATGAGAGGGAGGAGGGTCAGAGGGAGAAGCAGACTCCCTGCCGAGCAGGGAGCCCGATGCGGGACTCGATCCTGGGACTCCAGGATCATGACCTGAGCCGAAGGCAGTCGCTTAACCATCTGAGCCACCCAGGCGCCCCAGAGGGAGAATTTTTTTTAAAAAAGATTTTAGTGGGGGTGGGGGAAGGAGCGCACGTGTAAGTGCATGAGCAAGGGAAGGCAGAGGGAGAGAGAATCCTTAAGCAGACTCCCTGCTCAGTGTGGAGCCTGATGTTGGGCTCAATCCCAGGACCCCGGGACCATGACCTGAGCTGAGGCAGCCCCTTAACGACTGAGCCACCCAGGCGCCCCAACCATGTGACATTTTAAAGCTGTGCCCGCAATGATTGCCTCAACCAATACCCCTCCTCAAACCACTGCCATTGATCTAGGCCTGGGCAATCACAGTAATCATTGTATTCCAACAGCATCTGGTCCTCTGTAATTCAATTAAATCATGAACATAAAATAGGACTTCCCTAATCCTTAGAAACCCACCACATTTGCCAATTCCTTATCTCTATCACATTTACTCATCAGAGGACACCACCAAGAGCTGTCTGTGCCTTTGGAGAGACGAAAGGGAGTCACTGAAAAGAGTTCTTCACAATTCCTTTCTTTTTTTTTTTTTAAGATTTTATTTATTTATTTATTTATTTGAGAGAGAGGGAGACAGAGACAGAGAAGGCAACAGAGATAGTGAGAGAAAGGATGAGCGGGGAGGAGAGGGAGAAGCCGGCTTTCCACTGAGCAGGGAGCCCGATGCGGGGCTCGATCCCAGGACCCTGGGATCATGACCTGAGCCGAAGGCAGACGCCCAACGACTGAGCCACCCAGGCGCCCCCCCACATGCAGAATTCATGCCGGTTCTTCATGTTGTATATTTTCTATCCCTCACCTGGGGCTAAATTTTCACTCCTATTGGAATATGTTTCTGCTAATTATGGGATATCTATTACACACCTAGCACTCTCAAATGTGTATGTTTACTTCATAGAAACATAAAACACCACCCTCACTCATGATGTGAGGCACGTACTTTCATTAGGGTCCATGTGGAGTGCTTCAGGGGCCCTGGGCTTCATCCAGATTGAGCCATTTGAACTAAAACAGGTTTAGGTAAGCTCTGTGGGAGTATTCTCTAAAGGACACACGAGGGGAAAGTCATGGGAGACAGGCGAGTTGGTTGTTCATATGGGCCGATTGGAGATGTCATATCAGAAGTTACATTTAGGGCACCTGGGTGGCTCAGTTGGTTAGGCGACTGCCTTCGGCTCAGGGCATGATCCTGGAGTCCCAGGATCGAGTCCCACATCAGGCTCCCTGCTTGGCGGGGAGTCTGCTTCTCCCTCTGACCCTCCTCCCTCTCATGCTCTCTGTCTCTCATTCTCTCTCTCTCAAATAAATAAATAAAATCTTAAAAAAAAAAAAAAAAGAAGTTACATTTACACGGGACTCTGCAGTGCTGTCTAGAGAACACACTAGTGAGAAGAGCTGATGTCAGTTCAAGGCCCCTGCAAAACTACTGAGTTCCCATAATGCATGCCAAGTAGCACTATCATGGAGTATGTGAGCTAAACATACATCAATACCTCTGTATAATGTGTAACATATCCATTATAATATCCTAATAGTCCCAAAGAGGAGAAAAATGATACATTAGATAGACTAGGGGAAAAACAATCACACATTATTTAAACCTTAAGGCCATTACTAGGTCCATTCTGTTCCATTACCAAATATGTGATAGATTGCATCAATTATCTACAACCTTAAAGTAAGAAAGATATGTTAACACTGGTCGTGAGATAACACCTCATTCATTACAGATTCATGTTAACACTTTAAAAACCATTATGATTGGGGCACCTGGGTGGCTCAGTTGGATAAGTGATTGCCTTCGGCTCAGGTCATGATCCTGGAGTCCCGGGATTGAGTCCCACATCGGGGTCCCTGCTCAGCGGGGAGTCTGCTTCTCCCTCTGCCCCTCCTCCCTCTCATACTCTCTGTCTCTCATTGTCTCTCTTGCAATAAATAAAATCTTAAAAAAAAAAAACCATTATGATTATTAATTTAAATATATTAAGCTCCCATATTGACTAAGTTATGCATTTGAAATCCACTGTATTATCATTGTTCAAAATACAGAATCTAAGCATTCAGAAAGCATTCATGTGCTGGGGCGCTTCCTTACCTCATTTATCTGTGAGGTTTAACCAAACAATGACAAAAATTTATTCCTTCCTAGGTGGTGGGAAAATAGAAGGAAGAGGTGCACCTCACATGGGAACCAGGAGACTGATAAAGGATGAATAAAGGATGCATGGAATCCAGCTTGAGTTCACTCAAAGGCACTAAGTGTATTCAAAAAACAAAATAAAAAAATATATATATATGTTTTTTATTTTTTTATTATTTATTATTTATTTTTTTTTTTTAAAGATTTTATTTTTTGACAGAGAGAGAGACAGTGAGAGAGGGAACACAAGCAGGGGGAGTGGGAGAGGGAGAAGCAGGCTTCCCGCGGAGCAGGGAGCCCGACGTGGGGCTCGATCCTAGGACCCTGGGATCATGACCTGAGCCGAAGGCAGATGCTCAAGGACTGAGCCACCCAGGCACCCCTATATATATGTTTTTTATTTATTTTTTATTTTTTAATTTTTTTTTTTTAAGATTTTATTTATTTATTTGACAGAGAGAGAGATAGCGAGAGCAGGAACACAAGCAGGGGGAGTGGGAGAGGGAGAAGCAGGCTTCCCGCCGAGCAGGGAGCCCGATGTGGGACTCGATCCCAGGACCCCAGGACCATGACCTGAGCCGAAGGCAGACGCTTAACGACTGAGCCACCCAGGTGCCCTATATATATGTTTTTTAAAGATTTGTTTATTTATTTATATGACAGAGAGAGAGAGCCAGAGAGCACAAGCAGGGGGAACGGCAGAGGGAGAGGGAGAAGAGGCTCCCTGCTGAGCAGGGAACCCCGCTCCCAATGCAGTCTTCATCCCAGGGCCCTGAGATCACGACTAGAGCTGAAGGCAGATGCCCAACCAACTAAGCCACCCAGGCACCCCCCCAAAATATACTTCTATAATCTGAAGCACACTCATGCACTGGGAAGTCAAACCTTGAGAATGCATGTTGCACACAAAATTCCAGGCCTCCATCATACAAGAAGAAAAATTTCAAGGGTTCCTAAACATGGGGAAGAAAATAAAATAGGTGAGCTTGGAGTCCTTCCAACCCTTCACTTTTCATTCACGCTAACTCCGCCCCTGAATGACAACCTTGATCAGTCACTCTTCTCTTGACCTCCTTTTATTTCTTCTTCTTCCAGTCAGCATGCCAAACATTCTTAGAAATAGCTCCCACTTTGACAAGTAATGTCACATACCACTGTTGGTGGTTGCAACACTGGATTTCTCAGCTTGGATCCCTCTGATTCCAAAGTCTTTTTTTTTTTTTAAGCATTTTTATTTATTTTTTGCACACATGCACACTCGAGAGAAAGAGAGAGGGAGAACTCGAGCATGAGCCGTGGGGAGGAGCAGAGAGAAGCAGGCTCCTCAATGAGCAGGGAGCCTGATGCAGGACTTGATCCCAGGACCCCGGGATCATGACCTGAGCTGAAGGCAGACGCTTAACTGACTCAGCCACCCAGGCGCCCTCAAAGTCTTTATCAATTTCCCCTGTACTTTTGCTAATTACCACAGCTTCACACTACAATGTTGTATTAGTTCGGGTGTACAACATAGTGATTTGACAGCTCCATAGGTTGTACTATGCTGAACCCAAGTGAGCTACCATCTGTCACCATATAATGTTATTATAACAACATTCAATGTGCTCCCTAGGCTGTGTCTTTTATCCCCATGACATACTAATTCCATAAATAGAAGTCTGTACTTCCCATTCCTCTTTACCCATTTTGCCATTCTCCCACCCTGGTTCACTCTGGTAACCAGCAGGTTGTTCACCGTGTTTTGGGGTCTGTTTCTGCTTTTTTGTTGTTGTTGTTTCTTGCCATTTGTGACAATGTAAACAGACCCAGAAGGTATTATTCTACGCAAAATAAGTCAAAGAAAGATAAATAGCATATGAATTCATTTATATGTGCAATCAAAACAACAAATGAGGGACACCTGGGTGGCTCAGTTGGTTGAGCATCTCAGGTCATGATCCAGGGGTCCTGGGATCAGAGTCCCAAGTTGGGCTCCCTGCTCAGTGGGGAGCCTGCTTCTCCCTCTGCCTGCCACTCCCCCTGCTGTGAGCTCTCTCTCTGACAAATAAATAAAAATTTAAAAGCAACAATAACAAAACAAATGAACAAAAGCCGAAACAGACCCAGATACACCTGTTTTACTTTGAATAAAGTCCATGGATAATCTCGAGAACTATAAGAATTCCAAGATTACACAAGGTCTATAATGTAACAAGTTGGACTGTAATAATTTTCCACCGATGGCAGAAGACAGAAGACTCCTAGATCAAAGTCCAAGGATCTTGTGGCTCGTGACACAGCAAATACCATAAACTTCTTCATCACATTAATTTCATTTGCCAGCTCCCCACCCCCAATTGATACAGGCAGATGCTGCACATGCAGTGGGTTTCTGTCACATCTGTGAGACCCTGAGATAGGAAATCCCAGTATCTTCAAGGAACATCGAGCTTATCTGCCCGATCCTTTGACATGGAAAGAGACAGCTGTTTTCCTGTAAAATAAACAAATCTGTCCTTTACACAAGAGCAAGATGCTATCACTATATCCCAAAGCTTTTTTAGGCACAAAAATCAATGGAAAGACAAAATAAAAACTTTCAGTGTCCATAACACAGAGAAAAGGAAACCCAATGAGAATCATCTCCCAACAATATCCACCCGTCAGTTTGAACCTGGCCTGTCTCCTGCCTAATTTTCCGATGTGTACACCACCATGTCAAACACTCACTAATCTGACACAGGATCTAGGATAAAATCTATTCAATTTACATCATGAAACATTTTCC
Organism: Neomonachus schauinslandi; assembly: GCF_002201575.2. Lineage (NCBI taxonomy): Eukaryota > Metazoa > Chordata > Mammalia > Carnivora > Phocidae > Neomonachus > Neomonachus schauinslandi. The sequence goes on from NC_058418.1 coordinate 4,182,270, forward strand.
AAGGCTATGATTGGAAGGATACAATACAGAAGAATTAGGTGAGCTGTAACATTCATTTTTGCAATGCCTTCGTTGGTCTTGCGTTCAACCAGGTAAAGAAATCCCAACACCCATGAGGGTCTACCTTAAATTTCTGTAGTGAATTTTCTAAGGGAGATGGGTGCAGGAACACATAAACTGTGCAATAGCAAAGAATTTACATTTATCTCATAAGATGAGAGGATTTTGTACTCCTACCCAGGCAAAGCAGGTCCTGGATACAGTGGAATCATGGCTCATACCATAAAAGGACTGAGAACTGGGAAACAAATAAGAATTAGGGTAGAAGACTAGGGCAGAGGTGTTCACCAACCATCGACAGGGAATACTGAAAACAGCAACATAGACTTAACAGGTAGAGGAAATTGTTTAAAATGAAACAGAGGTGGTCACAAGGACAAAAATACTTGGAGTAGCTCTCAACGTAGGTGAAGATCTGGAGGAGACATTAATCCTATGAATACATTTGACCCACTGCTTGTGGCCTGTACTGGATAAAAATCAAGGAAGAGCTGGTCCAGATCATGAGGTAACAACATGATTTCAAGGAAAATAACAATGCTGTATGCAGCAAATGTCTGATTTTGTTCTGATAACCACAACAGTATCCAAAATACATTTTATTTTGTGATGTTTGGCTGCTCATCTGACATAAAGAGGAAAATTGAAAACTCAATACACGGAAGCTTTTTTTTTTTTTTTTTTTTATTTTAAATCTTTTTTTTTTTTTAAGATTTTATTTATTTATTTTAGAGAGAGAGAATGAGAGACAGAGAGCATGAGAGGGAGGAGGGTCAGAGGGAGAAGCAGACTCCCTGCCGAGCAGGGAGCCCGATGCGGGACTCGATCCCGGGACTCCAGGATCATGACCTGAGCCGAAGGCAGTCGCTCAACCAACTGAGCCACCCAGGCGCCCAATACACGGAAGCTTTTACATTAAGCTCCTTCTAACCAGTGTCCATAGGGCTAACATTAATGGTCTGGAACACACCCAAGATGCACATTGTACCACAAAAGACACATCCTTGGCTACTCTGTAAACATACCAAAGAAGTGTGCATCCAAAATCATGGCAGAAATCTTTTCACCCAAAAGCTGTCACTGGTGGTGGGACTCCTTCAGAGACAATGTCCAATGAGTTGACTATACTCGTGTTTGGCAATAAGATCTGGAGAACTTACCCTACCTCCAGTGAAGTAAAGAGAGTCAATGGTAGGGTGCCTGGTGGCTCAGTTGGTTAAGTGACTGCCTTCGGCTCAGGTCATGATCCTGGAGTCCCAGGATCGAGTCCCGCATCGGGCTCCCTGTCAACAGGGCGTCTGCTTCTCCCTCTGACCCTCCTCCCTCTCATGTGCTCTCTCTCTCTCATTCTCTCTCTCAAATAAATAAAATCTTTAAAAAAAAAGAGAGTCAATGGTAAAACACCTATCAGGTTGCCAAGATTCCAGCTATAACCTATAACAAGTAAATTTTTGCTACTGCCAAGCCTCTGGAGGCCATTCTACTATGGGGAATAGGAATAATCATTCATCAGAGCAAAGAGGTACATGGAAGGTTTATGACATCAAAACTGACATTGTGTGTGTGGTCTGGGAGATGGCTAAACATCCCTAGAGGCAGGAAAAGATGGAGACAGATCACAGGAGCAGTCTGCTCTAAGATCGAGGTGATGTTTATCCATGCAAAGAAATGACTTGTGTAAGCAAATGAAAAGAAGGCACAATATAACATTTTCAGAATACATGTCAATTTGTTAGCAAATTTGGGGAAAATATGAAAAATAATAGAAAAGCTCATTTACTACAGGAACCACACAAAACATTGATTTCTTAATAGATTTCAGATTGAAATTGTAAAGATAATTGATGATATTTTTAGAAAAACAAATGATTCTCTGTGATCTTACTATAAGATTTTTTTTTCTTATTTATTTATCTGAGAGAGAGAATGGGAGACAGAGAGCATGAGAAGGGGAGGGTCAGAGGGAGAAGCAGACTCCCCGCCGAGCAGGGAGCCCGATGCGGGACTCGATCCCGGGACTCCAGGATAAGGACCTGAGCCGAAGGCAGTTGCCCAACCAACTGAGCCACCCGGGCGCGCCAAGAGAAGATTTCTAAAAATCTCTAAAAACCAAACCAAACCAAACAAAACCTCTAACCATAAAGGATGAAATGTCAAATAGAATTACACTAAACTTGGGAACTTGTCTGCATCAAGGGGCACCTGGGTGGCTCAGTTGGTTAAATGATCGACTCTTGATTTCAGATCAGGTCATGATCTCAGAGTCCTGAGATCAAGTCTGTTTTGGACTCTGAGCTGTGTGTAGGGCTCTGTGCAAAACAAAGAGTCTGCTTGTGATTCTCTCTCTCCCTCTCCTCTGTCCCGCTCCCTGTCCCTCTGTCCCTCCCCCATACTCTCTCAAGAAAAAATAAGTGAAAAAATTTTTTTAATGTTTTAAAAAAAAGTTCTCTTGGGGCGCCTGGGTGGCTCAGTCGTTAAGCGTCTGCCTTTGGCTCAGGTCATGATCCCAGGGTCCTGGGATCGAGCCCCGCATCGGGCTCCCTGCTCCGTGGGAAGCCTGCTTCCCCCTCTCCCACTCCCCCTGCTTGTGTTCCCGCTCTCGCTGTGTCTCTCTCTGTCAAATAAATGAATAAAATCTTGAAAAAAAAATTCTCTGAATCACAAGCTCAAGAGATAGAAAAAGAGGTAGAGTGAGAGAGGAGACAAAGAACTAATTCTCACCAAACATACAGAACTATAAACCCTGAAGAAAAAGATATAACAGAAAAAATGGTCACAATAAATAGACACTCTGAAAAGGAGATTATCCAAAAGGTTAATGCCCAACACCATAGCAACAGGAAGTAACAACAACAACAAAGCAAACAAAACCATGTCTTGGCAACATCATATACTAACCAGGTGCCTAACATGAAGATGACATGAACTACAAAGTTTTGGGAAGTTTGTGGATAAGCCAAAAATCCCAAACACTACTGGTGGGTGGGAAAATTGGTACAAATTTTGGCAGTGTTTGATAGTATCTCTAAAAGCTGAACATATCTAAACATACCAAAAATTTGGTGCCACATAAATAGCCAGCAGATATGTGTGCATGTTCCACTAAAACATAAATTATAGAACTTACATGCCAGCACTACTCATGACAGTCCTGCACTGAGAACCATCGCCCTCCCATTAACAGCAGAATGATGCAAGCACTTGATATTCACACGATGGAATCAGATCAACCCATTCTAATGAATGATACACAATAACATGCAGGAATAAAATAAATTCACAGGGGCGCCTGGGTGGCTCAGTCGTTAAGCATCTGCCTTCGGCTCAGGTCATGAGCCCAGGGTCCTGAGATCGAGTCCCACATCGGGCTCCCTGCTCAGTGGTAAGCCTGCTTCTCCCTCTCCCACTCCCCCTGCTTGTGTTCCATCTCTTGCTGTGTCTCTCTGTCAAATAAATAAATAAAATCTTAAAAAAAAATTAAATAAAATAAATTCATAAACAATAGATGGAAAGAAAAGAAGCCAAATCCAGAAGAGTTCCCATTGTCTGATTACATTTATATAAAGTACAAAAGTGAGCACAGCAATCTCTTGCCTTACATGTTAAAAGAGTGCTGAGCTTTGCAGAAAGTTACTGAGGAGCTTAAGGGGAATTTTAGAGGACAAACAATATTCTGTTTCTTGATCTCAGTGGCTTATAGAGATGTGATCAGTTTGTGAAATATCATTCAACTGTTCACTTATGATCTGCATGTGACTTGACTTTAAAAAAAAACCTCAGGGGCGCCTGGTGGCATACTCGGTTAAGCATCTGACTCTTGGTTTCAGTTGAGGTCATGATCTCAAGGTCTTAAGATCCAGTCTCCCTCGGCTGAGCACTCAGCAGGGAGTCTGTTTGGGATTTTCTTTCTCCCTCTTTCTGCCCCAGCCTCCATGTGATCTCTCACTCTCTCTTAAAAAAAAATAAAAGTTAAAAATACATCAGCCAAATGTTCCTGGTAACAATAAACTTTGCTTGAATATATTCCATTGGGGGGCGCCTGGGTGGCTCAGTTGTTAAGCGTCTGCCTTTGGCTCAGGTCATGATCCCGGGGTCCTGGGATTGAGCCCCGCATCGGGCTCCCTGCTCAGCCAGGAGCCTGCTTCTCCCTCTCCCACTCCCCCTGCTTGTGTTCCCTCTCTTGCTGTGTCTCTCTCTGTCAAATAAATAAATAAAATCTTAAAAATATATATATATATTCTATTGGAATATTCCTTGAACTAAAACAGGATAAAATGAAATAGTGTAATGATAATCGATCAAACAACCAGCATGTCAATATAAATATCATATAGAATAATCTTTAATGCTAAAGAAATTTGTCCCTATTATCCATAGTGTTATTTTTCAATATCTAAATGTACACCATTTCAGTATTGTAACTGCAGGATAAGAACCCTAATCTGTGTTTGTGTGTGTGCATATTTATACACATATATAAATATACACATATAATTACATGTAAATAGGGAAATATTTTTATTTATTTATTTATAAAGATTTTATTTATTTATTTGAGAGAGAGAGAATGAGAGCTAGAGAGCACGAGAGGGAGAAGCAGACTCCCTGCTGAGCAGGGAGCCAAGTGTGGGACTCGATCCCGGGACTCCAGGATCATGACCTGAGCCGAAGGCAGTCACCTAACCAACTGAGTCACCCAGGCACCGGGGAAACATTTATTTTTAGCTCATGAGACATTATAATAATCATCACAGAGCAATGACATCATCAAGATGGTGAAATAGGGGGCGCCTGAGTGACTCAGTCAGTTGGGCATCTGCCTTGGCTCAGGTCTTGGGATGGAGCTCCATGTCGGGCTCCCTGCTAGGCGGGGAGCCTCCTTTAACCTCTCACTCTGCCTGCAGCTACCCCTGCTTGGGCTCTCTCTCTCACTGTCTCTCTCTCTCTCTCTCTGTGTCAAATAAATAAATAAATAAATCTTAAAAAAAAAAGATGGTAAAATAGGTAGTTCCTGTTACAATACTTATAATAAGCTCAACTCCAACTATTCACAAAAGACATGACTGGGCAGATCTCAGTACTCAGAGATGAGGCTGAAACACCCCCTGGACCACAGAGATCAAGAAGGACAACATTAGAAGGGTAAGAGGAGCAATTTCATGTTGACCACAATGCACCCCTCCCCCCAGCCCCAGCAAGCAAGAACAGTGCCCCACCATGAGGGACCACATGGAACTACAATTGTTCCACCAAGAAAGAGAGAGCCCATGGTGGGCGTCCAGCATTCCCCAAATGGCAAGCCACTTCCTGGGTGGCCATTGACATCTCACCTCATGAGGCTCCCTGGGGGAATTTGTGGTGCTCAACCACTCTGGATCCTATAAACATGGAGAAGGTGGGTAGAGCTTACAGCAACCAGTGCTCAGATCTTGGAAAAGTACACAACCAAAAGATAAGAGTACGTGATATTAGTAACATAAAGTGTGTGGAGGGATGGAGATAATAAATAGAAGAGTTTTATATGCAATTGACAGTATCAATTTAAAATGTTCTTTTAGGGGCACCTGGGTGGCTCAGTCATTAAGCGTCTGCCTTCGGCTCAGGTCATGATCCCAGGGTCCTGGGATCGAGCCCCGCATCGGGCTCCCTGCTCGGCGGGAAGCCTGCTTCTCTCTCTCTCACTCCCCCTGCTTGTGTTCCCTCTCTCACTGTGTCTCTGTCAAATAAATAAAATCGTTAAAAAATAAATAAATAAAATGTTTTTTTAATACCTTTAAGGTGTTTTAAGGAATCTCTAAGGTAATCACAATGAAAATACTCACAGAAGACACAAAAGTTAATGAGAATGCTATCAAGGTATATCATGGGTATAACACCACAATTAACAATAAAATATAATACCCGAACTTGACACAGAGGTATGAAATGTGTAAAAATTACTTTCAATTCAAAAACAGTCTTTCATTCAAAGAGAATATAAATTCACCAATAGATGAAACTAATTCTATTATTATTATTTTTTAAAGATTTTATTTATGTCTTCATTGACAGTAAATTTGTAAAGAATACTCATTAAAATCAAACATAGAAAGCTCTAATGAAAAATTTTATGAATAAGCACTTTAAAGACAGTAAAAAATGTATTATGTTATTAATATATTCTTCTTCCACACAATGTAAAGGTATAATACATTCTTTACAACCGACCGTCCAAACAAAAACTATTCATTTCTAAATAAACACCATCAAGATTGTAAAATATGCTGACACTTTCTAAAACGTAAGTATTTAGAATTAAATTCAGATACATTCTGAATAACTAGAAGAAAAATCTGATTAATTATTCCTGATATAAAATTACACATGCAAACAGAATTTTTTTTTTTTAAGATTTTATTTATTTGTCAAAGAGAGAGAGAACACAAGGAGGGGAAGAAGCAGGCAGAGGGAGAAGTAGGCTCCCTGCTTAGCGGGGAGCCGGATGCGGGGCTTGATCCCAGAACTCTTTGAGATCATGACCTGAGCCAAAGGCAGCCACTCAACTAAGCCACCCAGGTTCCCCAATTTTTTTTTTTCACTATAGGAATTTTGCTAATTATCTACCTCACTTCTTAAAATGTTGTGGAAAATAATCAGACCAACGAGAAACCAAGGGACACATGGAGAAGCAGAACTCGGGTTTATTTTACGCCGGTGGACCCAAACCAGCTTGCACTCGAAATTCTGGGCCCCGGGTAGTGGGGTTACAGAGTTTTTACAGGGGACTGCAGGGGGGTCAGATTCCAAGGGCTATGCTGATTGCTGGTTGGTGGGTTTAAACTGGGGGAGCAGGGGACTGCTTTAGGTAGGAACAGCAGTTAACAGCAGTTCAGGGGGCTTGCAGTGGGAAACCTGTTTACAGTGGGGCTTCTGGTTATCTCTTGCTCTTTCTAGTAACTTTGTATCTACTGGGGCCTGCCGGCCTGGGCCTGCTCTGGGTAATTTTCCTTTTCTTTTTTTTTTTTTTTTAAAGATTTTATTTATTTATTTGACAGAGAGAGAAACAGCGAGAGAGGAAACACAAGCAGGGGGAGTGGGAGAGGGAGAAGCAGGCTTCCCACCGAGCAGGGAGCCCGATGCGGGGCTCGATCCCAGGACCCCAGGATCATGACCTGAGCCGAAGGCAGACGCTTAACGGCTGAGCCACTCAGGCGCCCCTAATTTTCCTTTTCAATAAAGCACAAGCCCATGTTATATAAGACCTTTTGATCTAAAAAATCAGAGATGAATCTGATCTGTAACTACTAAGAAAGTGAAAAGATACATGACCAAGTCACAAGAACGTCGTATCAAAGAAGACAAACTTATAAAATGATGCAATTATTAATAAATAAGTGAGACTTTATTATACGCTGCAAGTTCTTTTTTTTTTTTTTTTTTTTTTTTTTTTTAAATTTTTTTTTTTT
>NC_058418.1:4199774-4223545 GCF_002201575.2 Neomonachus schauinslandi
TTGTGCTATAAAAAGTTAATCTCTAGTATTAACTCTCTCTTTGGGGGGCTCCTGGGTGGCTCAGTCATTAAGCATCTGCCTTCCGTTCAGGTCATGATCCCAGGGTGCTGGGATTGAACCCCGCATCGGGTTCCCTTCTCAGCCAGGAGCCTGCTTCTCCCTCTCCCGCTCCCCCTGTTTGTGTTCCCTCTCTAGCTGTCTCTCTCTGTGTGTCAAATAAATAAAAATCTTAAAGAAAAAACCACCTCTCTCTTTGGTATAATTCCCCCATCTAATTTGTTCTTGGTATTTATATCAGCTTCACAAAAGAAGGAAATCCTTCTGTTTGCAGCAACAGAATAAACCTAGAGGACCTTTTTTTTTAAGTTACATAGAAGTCCCACCAGAGCTCCTTTGCCCACCTTAGTAGTCTTTAAATTTTAGCAGGTACCTTTAGCCTGCGTGATTGATGAAACAAACCTTTCTTTGTGTATCTATAGATCATTGTTTCCTAGAAAGACTTAGAACCAAACCCTCTTACAGAACTGTCCCTGGGGCACCCATGCATGACTTCCAGGAACCGCAACCACAATAACATCTTAAGCTGGCAACATGGAGTCTGCATGCAGTCAAGAAATGTTAGAGACTACCGTGCTCATGCTCTGCTTTTACTGATTAACTACCCTAAGTTTCCTTTAAAAATCTGAGGGCCAAGGGGCACCTGGGTGGCTCAGTTGGCTTCTCCCCGTCCCCCTGCTCATCCTCTCTCGCTCGCTCACTCTTTCAAATAAATAAATAAAATCTTAAAAATAAAAATAAATAAAACCCTGAGGGCCAGGCAAAAACCTTGGATCTGGATTTTGGATATAAGTCCACCTTCTTCCCAAGTGGCCAGGTTCATGAATAAAGCTCATATTTCTCCCTAATAAAAATTCGTGTCTTGAGTATTGGCATTTTGAGCGACTGGCAGCTAAACTTAGGTTTTTTGGTAACAAAAATGTTGTGGGATCATTGAGTGCTGGTGTCAGGAAAGAATTCTTGAGACGTTTTATGGTGCAACTTAGTAAGATTTTTTAAGTAGCATAGAGGTAGAACCCTTGGGCAGAAAGAGCTCCACGTTGGCTCTATGAAGCTGGTGGTTACATGCTGAGTGCTCAAGGGGGAGGGGTCATGCAGGGAGTATTAGATCATAAATGTTTCTTCAAATATCTACGCATAAAACTACTTTTGCAAAATTCCTTTCATGCTCATCATTCAGTTTGATATTGACTATCAGTGAGATGTATAGGCAGTCATGAAGCCCATTAAGAATGTAGGAACTAGGGGTGCAGTCTTGTAAGCATCTGCCTTCAGCTCAGGTCATGATCCCAGGGTCCTGGGATCGAGCCTCGCATGGGTTCCCTGCTCAGAGGGAAGCCTGCAGGGAAGCCTGCTTCTCCCTCTCCTACTCTCCCTGCTTGTGTTCCCTCTGTCGCTGTCTCTCTCTCCGTCAAATAAATAAATAAAATCTTTAAAAAAAAAAAAAGAGGGGCGCCTGGGTGGCTCAGTCGTTAAGTGTCTGCCTTCGGCTCAGGTCACGATCCCGGGGTCCTGGGGTCGAGCTCCGCATCGGGCTCCCTGCTCGGTGGAGAGCCTGCTTCTCCCTCTCCCACTCTCCCTGCTTGTGTTCCCTCTCTCACTGTCTCTCTCTCCATCAAATAAATAAATAAAATCTTTAAAAAAAAATGTAGCAACTAGCACTTATTTGATCCTTATCAAAACTATGGAGACTATAGGTCAGCCTTCTGTGTTAAAGGTGAACATTTTTCTATGTCTATCACTCATCTTTTGCCCCTTGACCAACTTTCAGTCCTTAAATTTTTTTAAAGATTGTATTCATTTATTTGACAGAGAGAGTGCACATGAAGGCAGAACAGGAGGGAGAGGGATAGGGAGAGGCAGGCTCCCCACTGAGCAGAGAGCCTGATGTGGGACTGGATCCCAGAACCCTGGGATCATGACCTGAGCTGAAGCAGGCACCCAACTGACTGAGACACCCAGGCACCCCCGGTCCTTAAATCTTTAAGGTTGTTGAAGGGTGAAGATTTCATTTTCTGTAACTTCTTCAGACAGGCAGGTGTCATAGAGATGTCCCTGCTTATGGAGTGAAATTGGTCACTCTCTATCCCTACATGTAACTCTTACAGAAGGCCATTGTCATAGAGTCCAGAGGGGACATTGGGGTGAATTTGTTTTGAGTAATAAGCATCATCCTTTCTCTAGGTGAAGGATTCAGGAACTGCCTGCATATATCTCAACAATAGGAGGGAACTAAGCAAGAGAGAGAACACCCTAGAATTATTATAATGAAAAATCAGAAGAGCAATGAGAAGCCCTTTTGGGGTGCTCATAGTCCACCTCTCCACCAGGAATTTAATCAGTCACCAAGTTACAATGGTGAGAGAAAGAGACATACCATGAAACAGACTCGTAACCATAGAGAAAAACTGATGGTTACCAGAGGGAAGGTGGGTGGGGGAAGGGTTAAATAGGGGATGGAAATTAAGGAGTGCACTTGTCCTGATAAGCACCAACTGATATATGGAATTATGGAATCACTATATTGTACACCGGAAACTAAGAAAACATTTTTGATAACAAACTAGTATGAAAATGAAATCTTAAAAAGTCGGGGCACCTGGGTGGCTCAGTCTTGTAAGCATCTGCCTTTGGCTCAGGTCATGATCCCAGGGTCTTGGAATGGAGCCCTGTATCTGGCTCCCTGCTCAGTGGAGAGCCTGCTTCTCCCTCTCCCTCTGCTGTTTCCCCTGCTTGTGCTCTCTCTTTCTCTGGAAATAAATAAATAAAACCTTAAAAAAAAATCTTAAGTCAAAAACAATAAAGTGAAAGTGGTGCAATCCATTAAAATACTGATATATCTTTAAAATAGCAAAAGACAGGTGCCTGGGTGGCTCAGTCTGTTAAGCATCTGCCTTCGATTCAGGTCATGATCCTAGAGTCCTGGGATTCAGCCCTGCATCAGGCTCCAGGGAGCCTGCTTCTCCCTTTCCCTCTTCCTGACGCTCCCCCTGTTTGTGCTCTCTCTGTCAAATAAATAAATAAAATCTCTAAAAAAAGCAAAATGGAAAACCAATAGACAGACATAGAGAATATTTAGTTGATATGGTTGAAATGAAGAAACCTTCCCAGTATCAGTAGAGGATAGCTAACTGTTCCCTAAAAGGGCATATGATTGTACATTAACTTTTTTTTTAAGATTTTGTTTATTTATTTGACAGAGAGACACAGCGAGAGAGGGAACACAAGCAGGGGGAGTGGGAGAGGGAGAAGCAGGCTTCTCGCTGAGCAGGGAGCCGGATGTGGGGCTCCATCCCAGGACCCTGGGAACATGACCTGAGCCGAAGGCAGACGCTTAATGACTGAGCCACCCAGGCACCCCTGTACATTAACATTTCTTAATAATTACTTCAGGCCAGAAAATTATTGAAATTATGACTCCTAGGTCATTATATCAGAACAAGAATGTTTCTTGAATGCTCTTTTTTTTTTAGTGGTTTTCTTTGCCTTTCAACACAATGTTCGTGGAAGAAAGAAGCATATTGTTATTTATTTTTTTTAAGATTTTGTTTATTTATTTGACAGAGAGACACAGCGAGAGAGGGAACACAAGCAGGGGGAGTGGGAGAGGGAGAAGCAGGCTTCCCGCGGAGCAGGGAGCCCGATGCGGGGCTCGATCCCAGGACCCCGGGATCATGACCTGAGCCCAAGGCAGATGCTTAACCATCTGAGCCACCCAGGCGCCCCATAGTTAATATAACTTCTTAAATGACACCTCAACTACTGCCCTTGTGAACAACCATCTCCCCTCGCGTCCTAGACATTCCCCTTGTGTACCCTATAGAGAAGATACCCACAGAGTTTACCTAAATCTGTTTAAGTTTCAGTGGCTCAATCTGGACTTACCCAGGAACTCCCGAGCACTCCACCCATGGATCCTAATAAAGGATTGAGCCCATGTCATAATGGAGGGGTTCCTTTGATGCTTAAATGAAGTGAATATACACACATGGCAGTACCTGGGGTGTAAGAGATACCCCTTGAGTAGGAGGAAAATATTCCAACATGAGGCAAGGCATGAGAGAGAAAAATTCCAGGAAGAAGAACTGTGTGAATTCTGCATGTGGAGAGGGGACACCTGTTTCCAGGTTGCATACCTGACTCTGAATACAGAAAGATACATTGTATTTGTTTTATTTTTTAATTATCCCCAGTTCTTCTGAATCTCCTCAATTTCTTTCCCAGCTACATATGCATCTCAATTTTTTCTTTTTTGTCTGTGTGGTAGCAAGAGTCTCCTCACTGACCTCTTAATTGAGATTAGAGGAATGCAAGGTCAACGGATCACAGGATTAATTCAGACATTTAACCCTGAGAGGGATGTGAAAATAGGTAAAACATCTATTTTTTTTTACCTATTGGTAAACTGATAGAACACTCCCTGGAGAGAAAGTTAAGACCTATTAAAAGCACGCCTGGAGGGCGCCTGGGTGGCTCAGTTGGTTAAGCGACTGCCTTCGGCTCAGGTCATGATCCTGGAGTCCCGGGATCGAGTCCCGCATTGGGCTCCCTGCTCGGCGGGGAGTCTGTTTCTCCCTCTCCCACTCCCCGTTTGTGTTCCCTCTCTCGCTGTGTCTTTCTCTGTCAAATAAATAAATAAAATCTTTAAAAAAAAAAAAAAAAAAAAAAAAAAAAAAGCACGCCTGGAGAACTCTTTTGAAATGTGGGGAGGGAGGCTGTACACACTCCAAAGTCCAAGGAAGCTCCTGATGGTTGTCATCTGATGAATAAAAGTAATGGAGATGGGGACTTGGCAACTATGGTGAGCTCCTGAGGATCAGGAAATTTTTTTTTTTTAAGATTTTTTATTTATTCATAAGAGACAGAGAGAGAGAGAGAGGTAGAGGGAGAAGCAGGCTCCCCGCAGAGCAGGGAGCCCGATGCGGGGCTCGATCCCAGGACCCTGGGATCATGACCTGAGCGGAAGACAGACGCTTAACCATCTGAGCCACCCAGGCGCCCGAGGATCAGGAAATTCTTATTTTTCTTCATGATTTAACTGAATTCGTAGGTGTTACTGACAAGCAGATGCTGTTGGATGACAGAGATTACTGATCTTCCTCAGGCCTAGATTATAGGCAGTGGATGGTGACAGGTATTGGATGATGGAAGCACTGTAGACATAACTTTAAGATGTCACATGGCAGAGTAGATGTTGGAGATGAAGAAACCTTTGGGACATTGTAATAGGCAGGATCAGCAAGGCATGGGCTGTGGTTGCACAAAGCACTAGTATCCCAGGTGTATAACCCCAACGTAGGTTTGATCCCCTATAGACGGGTGATCTCCCAGGGATGCTGACTCACAGCTGACAGGCACCTCCCTCATTCCACTTACCCCATGATAGGGTGGGTAATCATCTGCTCTGGGCTCTGTGCTTGTTACTGATTAGTGGACACACAGGTCAGCAGTCAGAGGTATTGAGCATCTCTGTTTCAAACAGTCCACCCAAATTTTAGGCCAGAAATCCCCATGACCTTTCACAACTCTTGCTGTTCTCCCCCTGCTTGTGTTCCTTCTCTCGCTTTGTCTCTCTCTCTGTCAAATAAATAGATAAAATCTTTTTAAAAATTTGTATTTCTTTATTGGAGAGAGAGCAAGTGAGAGAGAGAGAGGGAGCATGAGGAACAGGGAGGGGAAAAGGGAGAGGAAGAAGCAGACTCCTGGCTGAGCAGGGAGCCTGATTCGGGACTTGATTCCAGGACCCCAGGATCACGACCTGAGCCGAAGGCAGCCACTTAACTGACTGAGCCACCCAGGCGCCCTCCAACACAGATAGTTTTTATGCTTTGTATAGAATGAGACAATACATCTGTGAGGATTGGACAGCAAAGAGCAAAGTCATGTTTGGGCCTTACATTAGTATGGAATTCTAAAGGGAATTTGGGTGATGGTTAGTAGGCTAATGTAAAGTAATAAGGTTTGTTCATGCAGACTTCTCAGCTCTTAATTCCCTATCCATGGAGATAAGAACACCTCCTTACCTCTCTGTGCAGGAAAGGTATCTTTGCATGGGAGATTGATTTTCTGCTTTCTGGACACAAATGGGGGTCAGAGTGTTCTTTTTGCATTGGCTGTTTCCTAAGTACCGTTTATTTCAAGATAATCAATATGGCAAAGGGCACATTTTAGGACAGCCTGCTATTATCCCCAATACAAACTCAGGAAGATGAACTGGCAATCCACCATTGCAGGGAGATTAGAAGCCTAGAACCTTCACCCTCCACAACCTGACCCAGATCCATCTTCTTCTGAAGATTTTTCAGGTGTGGCCCCATTCTGGGCTCTCTCCTCACTGAACAGATTGAAGGAGATCAAAACTTTGGCTGCTTATTTCCAATCTCAATAGCAGGTGCTCACTTTCTGTTGCAACCCAAAAGCAGATATATGGAAGCAGAGAACTGCATGTCTGGGTGCCTAAGTTTCTGTCTTTCTCATTGAAGTCAGTGCTTCTTATGTGTACTCATTCAAGACCTTGTTTTCCATTTATGAACATCCAGTTGTTGCTCAAGGGTAAAACAGTAAATATCCATGTACATTGTGACATTATAACACCAAGCTGATTTCACCTCTTGGTGCATGTTGAGCCAAAAGATACTGCAAAGCCAAAAAAGCAGGAAAAGGACAGGCTTCACTGGCAACAAGTGAAGAGAACACCAGGGACATTTCCCAACCTAGCTACCCAAACAACAAAATAGGGTGAATTTTAAGCTAAGGACACATACGTATTTATCAAGGGGCCTGGCAAAGGACATTTCAGTATAAAATCAGTCAAAAGGCATCCTAAATTGACAAAGTCTAGGTCCTAGTTGCTTGAAGTCACAGGACCAGATAGGGAGGACATCATGAGTTTTCTGGCTCCTTTAGTCCATTATTTGGGTGCTCATAGCAGTTTAATTCCCACAAAATCCACTGGGGAATCTGTTCAGTCAATCCTTACTTTGGAAATGGGTAGAAGTTTTACCATGGATTTATTGTCTCTTATATGGTTAGAATATCTCCTGGTCTGGTAGTGGCTGCTTGTGTTTACATTCTTTTTCTGCCTTAAAATCATTAACTACTGATGACTGCCTTTCTGTAATTTTGACCTATCCCAGGAAGTTGTCCAGACAGGTGCTTGGGTAAGCAGTGCTTGCATAGATCCTAAATAGGCATAGATCATAAAATGGCTGGGATCCTAAAGTAAGTTCTCTTATGTTAAGAAATCTGTCTTGGGGCGCCTGGGTGGCTCAGATGTTTTAAGTGTCTGCCTTCGGCTCAGGTCATGATCTCAGGGTCCTGGGATCGAGCCCCGCGTATGGCTCCCTGCTCAGCGTGAAGCCTGCTTCTCTCTCTCTCCCTCTGCTACTCCCCCCTGCTTGTACTCTCACTCTCTCTGTTGAATAAATAAGTAAAACCTTAAAAAAAAAAAAAAAAGAGGGCGCCTGGGTGGCTCAGTTGGTTAAGCGACTGCCTTCGGCTCAGGTCATGATCCCAGGGTCCTGGGATCGAGTCCCACATCGGGCTCCCTGCTCGGCAGGAAGCCTGCTTCTCCCTCTCCCACTCCCCCTGCTGGTGTTCCCTCTCTCGCTGTGTCTCTCTCTGTCAAATAAATAAAAATAAAATCTTTAAAAAAAAAAAAAGAAAGAAATCTGTCTCGTCTTCCCTGTTCTGTGTGGACCCCTATTGTTATTTGTCCACAAAATGATGACCACAATCAAAATAATGAACATATTCCTCACCCCACATAATTAAGATTTTTTGTGTGGGTGGTGAGCATGCTTTAGATGCTTTTATCTAGCAAATTTCAAGTTTACAATACGTTAACTATAGTCACTGTCCTGTGTAGAACTCCAGTATTTATTCATCCTGCATAAATGAACCTTGTTCTATTTAACCTTACAAATAAAAACTGCTAGTTATTTTACTACCAAAAGATGGGTTTATTCAGGAATAACAGAATTGCAATTAGGAACAAATAGGCTGCAGTAAAACCGTAGGCAAGACCAGGGAACAAAGAAGAGGCATGGTTTTTTTTTTTTTTGAAGTGTTCCATGATTCATTGTTTGTGCATAACACCCAGTGCTCCATGCAGAATGTGCCCTCCTCAATACCCACCACCAGGCTAACCCATCCTGCCACCCCCCTCCCCTCTAGAACCCTCAGTTTGTTTTTCAGAGTCCATCGTCTCTCATGGTTCGTCTACCCCTCCGATTTCCCCCTTCATTCTTCCCCTCCTGCTACCTTCTTCTTCTTCTTCTTTTTTTCTTAACATATATTGCATTATTTGTTTCAGAGGTACAGATCTGAGATTCAGCAGTCTTGCACAATTCACAGCGCTTACCAGAGCACATACCCTCCCCAGTGTCTATCACCCAGTCACCCCATCCCTCCCACCCCACCCCCCACTCCAGCAACCCTCAGTTTGTTTCCTGAGATTAAGAATTCCTCATATCAGTGAGATCATATGATACATGTCTTTCTCTGTTTGACTTATTTCGCTCAGCATAATACCCTCCAGTTCCATCCACGTCGTTGCAAATGGCAAGATCTCATTCCTTTTGATGGCTGCATAATATTCCATCGTATATATATATACCACATCTTCTTTATCCATTCATCTGTCGATGGACATCTTGGCTCCTTCCACAGTTTGGCTGTTGTGGACATTGCGAAGAGGCATGGTTTTTTGAGAAGACAAGGGGTTACGTTGAGAAGTCTGTTCCCGAGTAAAATGTTTTGGAGTAATTGGTAGTTTGAAGGATGGTGGGTTTTCATTGGTTGAGCTGTTGCCTGAGAGGAATAAGAAAAGCATCTCTTCCTCTGGCTGGAATAGTAGAGTATTGACCTTGGATGTGGATTATACTTCCAAGCTTGTGTAAGGTCAAGACCTTCCCTTCCCACTGGATCTGCTATTGACTTCAAATGATAGAGCTTGAGAGCTCCCCCTGCTGAAACCTCCTGACTACATTTTAGAGGCGGTTCCCATAACTTAAGTTTCATCTTATCACATGATCAACATCTCAACATTTCCTTCATTCAAAGTTGCTAGAAGCAAACATTCTAAACTTCACTTTGATGATTTTAACTTTGTTTAGATGCCGTGTAATTTCATACAGTATTTTTTTTTTCTTTCTGTATGTGTCTTATTTAATTCAACAAAATAGCCTACAGATTGTATGGGCTAAACCCAGGCTGCCCCCTGATGGACCACTTTGGCAGAAAGATTATTTTGAGTTAAAAAGCAATCAAAATCAGCACTACCTAAAATTTTGAAGACGAAGCTGCCCCAGAATGAAACCTATCACCATACATAACTACATTATAATATAAACTAGGTTTGAGGCGCCTGGGTGGCTCAGTCGGTTAAGCAGCTGCCTTCGGCTCAGGTCATGATCCCAGGGTCCTGGGATCGAGTCCCGCATCGGGCTCCCTGCTCAGTAGGGAGCCTGCTTCTCCCTCTCCCTCTGCCTGCCTCTCTGCCTACTTGTACTCTCTCTCTCTAATAAATAAATAAAAATCTTTAAAAAAAAAAACAAAAAACTAGGTTTGATAAACAGGGAGGAACCAGTAAGTCCTGTTTGAGCAAAGTTCTCTATATCCTATATTTTTGAGTGGCCCAGGGTGTATTTGTTTACCAAATATTTATTCTTTTTTGCTTTCCTGTGAATTTCATTTCTTCCCTTGGAGTTGCCAGACTTCTGCCATCTTCTTCTTTTCCTTCTTCTTCTCTTCTCCTGAAAGACAAATATACCTTACTTTGCCAGTCTTTTCAATTTCCTCATCTGTGTGGAGCCTCCATACATATGCTATTAAATTTGATTTTTTTTCCTGTTTATCTCATGCCAATTTGATTCTTAGTCAACAATGAGAACTTCCTCATACATTCCACTTCATGCTTTTTTTTTTCCAGTTCATGCTTTTGTATATATATTCCTCCAATTTACATTTAGCTCCTATTTTATACACTTAATATTAAAAAAGAAAAAGAGACAAAAAGGCAGGGCCCAACATCCACATTCTCAAGGAAAATAGGGCAAACCTCGTATCAACCCCTAAAGTATTGTGAGGATTAATTCACCTACGTGTTCCTGAGGTCCAAGCACAGCACCATGGATCCTATGTGTGTGCACAGAGTAAAAGTCAATACATACTGCATTAATAATGTATCTATGTTATTTTCCAAATACAGACATTCTCAGACTATAACTGTTCCAAGCACTATAATGGCTACCTATGTCTAACTCACTGACCTATGCTCTCTACTTTAAGGCTTGACTAATTGTAGCTTCTTTGAGATTTCAACAGACCTATGATGCAGAGGAAACACGGAACCCAGTGTTTCTAGAAGATCAAGATTGACCATGTTAGAAGTTGGCCTTCCTGAGGCCAGTGAGTTTCCTTGAGATCATATCAAGAATGATGAAGCCCTGTAGCCCTGCTTCCCCTGCATGTATCAATGCTCACTATTCCTGTGTGCCTCCCCCTTAAACACTTCCTGCTTGGTATGTAACTTTCCAGATTATCTTTGCACATAAATCCATATGTTCCCCATCAGCCAACCTCCTGAAAAAAGCAAATTTTCCTTTCCAACTGTGAAAATTAGTAATGGGATACTTTGCTAAAGTGGAGTCAGAGGATTTAGGCCAGAGGAACTGTCTTCTACTATCACTGGTAGTCAACTGCAGACCCAAAAGGAGGAGATGGACTTGATTTTTTTTTTTTTTTAGATTTTATTTATTTAGGGGTGCCCAGGTGGCTCAGTTGGTTAAGCGTCTACCTTCAGCTCAGGTCATGATTCCAGGGTCCTGGGATCAAGACCCATGTTGGGCTCCCTGCTCAGCAATGAGTTTGCTTCTCCCTCTCCCTCTCCCTCTGCCGCTCCCCCTGCTTGTGCTCTCTCTCTCTGTCAAATAAATAAATAAATAAAATCTTATAAAATAAAATAAAATGGATACTGCCTGTTCCCTACTCATGACAGCATCCTGACCACCCCAAACTCAGACCTACCTGCTATTCCCTGACAACCATACAATTGTACACCTCAGTCCCTTAAAAAAAAAAAAAAAAGATTTTATTTATTTATTTGAGACAGAGAGAGCAGAGAGCACAAGTGGGGGAGGGGTACGGGGGGAAGGGCAGAAGGAGGGGGAGAAGCAGACTCCCTGCTGAACTGGGAGCCTGACTCAGGGCTCCATCCCAGGTCCCTGAGATCATGACCTGAGCAGAAGGCAGACGCTCAACTGACTGAGCCACACAGGCACCCCTGAACTTGATCTTTTTTGGATTTGATCTTGCTCCAGTATACTACTCCTCTATTCCAGCAGAAGGAAGAGATGCCTGCCTTGTGCATAAAAAATACTTTCCCTTCTCATGGGCATTTGTATATAAATGGACTGACTCAACAACAAGTAGTTTAGAATGTCAATGGCCATAAGTGGATTCTTCAATCTTTCCAAAGTTATATTTATCAAAGATGAGTTGGACATACTTCGTTCTAACACTGACAAAAACTGAATGGGATTCCTATTTTAATTGGTATATTGAAGGTTCCAAACTCTATCAGGAACATCATATTGCCTTATTCCAACATGTAATTTTTCAAATCAATAAGGCAAGTGATTGCAAACACAAAAAAGGGCTTCTGAGGTCCCTTCTTCCCCTCCCATACCTTCTGTGTCAACCAACAGATACTACACAGCCACCTTGTGCTCAGGCCCCACCTCCAGGGCCATCTTCCTCTGTTCTCTCCCTTTTTCATCTTCACTCTCATTCTATCCTATTCCTGTACCTACCTTTTCCTCTGAAGATCCCTCTGCTACATCCTCTCCTGAACTTATTAAAACCTGTCCAGTTGGGGCACCAGGTGGCTCAGTCCGTCGAACGTCTGACTCTTGATTTCAATTAAAGTCATAATATCGGGGTTGTGGGATTAAGCCCAATATCAGGCTCTGTGCTCAGCAAGGAGTCCATTTGAGAGTCTCTCTCTCTTTCCTCTGCCCCTCCCTCGCTTTCTCTCTCTCTCTAAAGTGAGTAAATATATTTTTTTAAGATTTTATTTATTTATTTGACACAGAGAGAGAGAGAGAAGGAGAGAGAGGGCAGAAGCAGGGGTAACATCAGGCAGGGGAGAAGCAGACTCCCCGCTGAGCAGGGAGCCCGATGCGCGGCTCGATCCCAGGACCCTGGGATCATGACCTGAGCGGAAGGCAGACGCTTGATGACTGAGCTACCCAGGCGCCCAGGAAGTGAGTAAATCTTAACAACAACAACAACAAAACCCTGTCCCCTTAAAGTTAAGTCTTCTGAAGATGTAAAGGACACAAGTTTATTTTCCTTGGAGTAATGCTGAACTGTTAGCCATAGTTAAAGAGTTCCCTAAAATGACTGAAGATCCCCATATGTTTGCCGAAGAGTTTAACATAGTTATTCAAACTTCTCAAGGTGGTTTCTCAGATTTGTATCAACTGGTCCACATGCTTGTTGGTGAGGGTCAGACCAAATATTGGATGTAACTAGCCCAATGGGAACATCATGAATAGGATCCAAAGAAACAAACCCCTAACTTTTGGCAAAATGCTAGAAAACTTGCTGGAGGACCCCAAATATCAATTATAATGGCTTTTCCCAATCTTGCGGATCAGAAAAAAATTCAGGCTTGTACATAGAAGGTTAATGAATCCCTTCATAAACATTAGCGTCAACTCCAATTTTTCTTTAAAGATGGATTCTGGCATGAACTTGAATGGTTGGGGCGCCTGGGTAGCTCAGTTGAGCGTCTGCCTTTGGCTCAGGTCATGATCCCAGGGTCCTGGGATCCAGCCCCTCATCGGGCTCCCTGCTCGGCGGAGGGCCTGCTTCTCCCTCTCTCACTCCCGCTGCTTCTGTTCCCTCTCTCGCTGTGTCTCTCTCTGTCAAAATAAATAAATAAAATCTTGGGACGCCTGGGTGGCTCAGTCGGTTAAGCGTCTGCCTTCGGCTCAGGTCATGATCTCAGGGTCCTGGGATCGAGCCCTGCATCAGGCTCCCTGCTCAGCGGGAAGCCTGCTTCTCCCTCT
The DNA here is from genome assembly GCF_002201575.2 of Neomonachus schauinslandi. Classification (NCBI taxonomy): domain Eukaryota; kingdom Metazoa; phylum Chordata; class Mammalia; order Carnivora; family Phocidae; genus Neomonachus; species Neomonachus schauinslandi. Next base: position 4,212,908 of record NC_058418.1, read on the forward strand.
CCCACTCCCCCTGCTTGTGTTCCCTTTCTCACTGTGTCTCTGTCAAATAAATAAATAAAATCTTAAATAAATAAATAAAATCTTAAAAAAAAAAAAACTGGCTTACAGGGGAAAACACTATTATTTCATTAAAAAAAAAAAAAAGAACCTGAATGGTCCTGGAAGTAGATTCCCCCCTAGAGGCTGCGGAGAAAATTCAGTGCCTCATGAAACCTTGATTTTGACCTTACAGGACCCTAAACAGAAACTCAGCAAACCCACTGAATATCAGACATATAAAGAGCAGAGTATTCTTTTTTAGCGCCTAAATGTGTGCAAACTGGTTACAGTAAAGTTGGAAAACATCTATACATAGGCATAACTTTAATTGTAAAATAAAAATTATTTATTCATTTTTAATTTAAAAGTAAAAATCCCCATTCAGTGCCCCCAGTCAGTAATAGTTTGATTTTCAGATATAACAGCTCATCAGTTTGAGCTGTATCTTCCTTCTTGTGCGATTTCGGAGGGTATGTTAAGTTCCATTTGAAATTGTATAACACACACACAAACTAAAATATTTTGCACTTCCTTTAATGTTTACATAAATATGGTCATATCAAACTTACCGCCAATCAAATTGCTCTCCTTAACCAATGCTATCTAAAGGTGGTGTTTTCAGACCAGTAGAAACGGATTTACTACATTCCTAAAATATCATATCAGGTGATTAATTGTCAATATAACACCCTTGTTGAAATACCTCCTTTTTTATACATTTACATACTTAAGTGTATCTGTTTCCTGCTATCACACACATCATGAAATGTGGCTCTTTGATTTATATACATGTGACTTAACTGGGTGGTTCCTGGACATGAGATTGTTATATCATCATGACTGCATTCTTACAATGAGTGGACAGTTGTTGAACCATGCTTGCAAATAGATAAAAAAATAAATAAAAAGGCAGAAAAATCAGTAATATCCTACCAACTGTGTTTTCACTGTTAAAGAAATTAAACAAGGAAGCCATTGACTCAGGTGGCTCTAATGTCTTGGTAGCCTCGATAAGCAAATCACAATTTAATTCACAGCCACTGCATTGGAAAGGAAGAAAATGAACCTAGGAACAAAGAATTGCAGTCATGTAAAAGTAGTAAGTGGAATGACTTTACTTTTGTTGTTTGATATCCTTCAGCTGTATCTTCTCATGACACCCAGGGCTTCTTTCCAAAGCCAGGCATAGAAACTTCACTGCAAAGAGCCTCAGTGGGAGGATAGAAATGTAGTGGCCTTGAGAATTTACACTTCGTGATAGACTGGGACAATGATGAGGAGAGTGAAAGGCAGCAAAGATTTCCTGAAGAACATACCCAAACTTAGACAGCTGCCCATAATTAGAATCTTCTTGCCAAAAATGATGAAGGATACAAAACTTCTTGGGAAAACAACCTTTTAAAGTCTGCTACTTTTCCAAAATAGTCTGTTTCTGCAAGCAAAGACCGAAATCAAATATTCATATTCAAGGAAAGAAAATTTGGAAAATGTGGAAACTTACCTAGTTCATGTTGAAAATAATAGTTTAAACCATTTTGAAAATAGGATTGGATTGACCTTTCAGTCAAATATTTCTGAACATCGGAAATTTGCCCTTTCCTGAGGGTTCTTAGTCTCCCACCAACAAATAACAACCTCCCAGTTCGGAAATATACAAACTTGTAAGTGTTGGAGGATCTTTTTTTTTCCCCCAAGTTCTTTTATTTTTTTATTAATATATAATGTATTATTTGTTTCAGGGGTACAGGTCTGTGATTCACCAGTCTTACACAATACAAGCGCTCCCCACAACATATACCTTCCTCAGTGTCCATCAACCAGCTACCCCATCCCTCCCACCCCGTCCACTCCAGCAACTCTGTTTCCTGAGATTAAGAGTCTCTCATGGTTTGTCTCCTTCACTGCTTTCTTCTTTCATTTTTTCCTCTCTTCCCCTATGATCCTCTATAGGATAGCTCTATTTTCAACTTTTTGAGGAACCTCCATACTGTTTTCCAGAGTGGCTGCACGAGCTTGTATTCCCATCAACAGTGTAGGAGGGTTCCCCTTTCTCTGCATCCTCGCCAACATCTGTCTTTTCTTGACTTGTTAATTTTAGCCATTCTGACTGGTGTGAGGTGGTATCTCATTATGGTTTTGTTTTGTATTTCCCTGATGACAAATGATGTTGACCACTTTTTCATGTGTCTATTGCTCATTTGGATGTCTTCTTTGCAGAAATGTCTATTCATGTCTTCCGCCCATTTCTTGATTGGATTATTTGTTCCTTGGATGTTGAGTTTGATAAGTTCTTTTTTTTTTTTAAAGATTTTATTTATTTATTTATTAGAGAGTGAGCGAGAGAGAAACAGCATGAGAGAGGAGAGGGTCAGAGGGAGAAGCAGGCTCCCCGCCGAGCCGGGAGCCCAATGTGGGACCCGATCCCAGGACCCTGGGATCATGACCTGAGCCGAAGGCAGTCGCCCAACCAACTGAGCCACCCAGGTGCCCGAGTTTGATAAGTTCTTTATAGATTTTGGATACTAGCCCTTTATCTAATATGTAATTTGCAAATATCTTCTCTCATTCTGTCTGTTGTCTTTTGGCTTTGTTGACTGTTTCCTTTGCTGTGCAAAAGCTTTTTATCTTGGTGAAGTCCCAATAGTTCATTTTTGCCCTTGCTTCCCTTGCCTTTGGTGATGTGTCTAGGAAGAAGTTGCTGCGGCTGAAGTTGAAGAGGTTGCTGCCTGTGTTCTCCTCAAGGATTTTGCTAGATTACTGTCTCTCATTTAGGTCTTTCATCCATTTTGAGTCTATTTTTGTGTGTGGTGTAAGGAAATGGTCCAGTTTCATTCTTCTGCATGTGGCTGTCCAATTTTCCCAACACATTTGTTGAAGAGACTGTCTTTTTTCCATTGGACATTCTTTCCTGCTTTGTCAAAGATTAGTTGACCCTAGAGTTGAGGTTCATTTCTGGGCTCTCTCTTCTGTTCCATTGATCTATGTGTCTGTTTTTGTGCCAGTACCATACTGTCTTGATGATGACAGCTTTGTAATAGAGCTGGAAGTCCAGAATTGTGATGCCGCCAGCTTTGGTTTTCTTTATCAACATTCCTCTTGCTATTCGGGTTCTTTTCTGGTCCCATACAAATTTTAGGATTATTTGTTCCATATCTGTGAAAAAAGTTGATGGTATTTTGATAGGGATTGCACTGGATGTGTAGATTGCTCTAGGTAGCATAGACATATTCACAATATTTGTTCTTCCAATCCATGAGCATGGAACTTTTTTCCATTTCTTTGTGTCTTCCTCAATTTCTTTCGTGAGTATTCTATAGTTTTCTGAGTACAGATCCTTTGCCTCTTTGGTTAGATTTATTCCTAGGTATCTTATGGTTTTGGGTGCAATTGTAAATTGGATCCACTCCTTAATTTCTCTTTCTTCTGTCTTGTTGTTGGTGTATAGAAATGCCACTGATTTCTGTGCATTGATTTTATATCCTGCCACTTTACTGCATTCCTGTATGAGTTCTAGCAGTTTTGGGGTGGAGTCTTTTAATTTTCCAAATAAAGTATCATATCATCTGCAAAGAGTGAGAATTTGACTTCTTTGCCAATACAGATGCCTGTTATTTCTTTTTGTTGTCCGATTGCTGAGGCTAGGACTTCTAGTACTATGTTGAACAGCAGTGGTGATAGTGGACATCCCTGCCGTGTTCCTGACCTTAGGGGAAAAGCCCTCAGTTTTTCCCCATTGAGAATGATATTCGCTGTGGGTTTTTCATAGACGGTTTTTATGATACTGAGGTATGTACCCTCTATCCCTACACTGTGAAGAGTTTGAATGAAGAAAGGATGCTGTACTTTGTCAAATGCTTTTCCTGCATCTATTGAGAGGATCATATGGTTCTTGACCTTTCTTTTATTAAAGTGGTGTATCACATTGTTTGATTTGGGTATGTTGAACCAAGCTTGCAGCCCAGGAATAAATCCCACTTAGCCGTGGTGAATAATCCTTTGAATATACTGTTGGATCCTATTGGCTAGTATTTTGGTGAGCAATTTTGCATTCATGTTCGTCAGGGATATTGGTGTGTAATTCTCCTTTTTGGTGGGGTCTTTGGTTTGGGGATCAAGGTAATGGTGGCCTCATAAAATGAGTCTGGAAGTTTTCCTTCCATTTCTAATTTTTGGAACAGTTTTAGAAGAACGGGTATTAATTCTTCTTTAAATGTTTGATAGAATTCCCCTGGGAAGCCATCTGGCCCTGGGCTCTTGTTGGGAGATTTTTGATTACTGCTTCAATTTCCTTGCTGGTGATAGGTCTGTTCAGGTTTTCTATTTCATCCTGGTTCAGTTTTGGTAGTTTATACATCTCTAGGAATGCATCCATTTCTTCCAGATTGTCTAATTTGTTGGCATATATTTGCTCATAATATGTTCTTATAATAGTTTGTATTTCTTTGGTGTTGGTTGTGATCTCTCCTCTTTCATTCATGCTTTTATTTATTTGGGTCCTTTCTCTTTTCTTTTTGATAAGTTTAATTCTTTCAAAGAACAGCTCCTAGTTTCGTTGATCTGTTCTACTGTTCTTTTGGTTTCTATTTCATTGATTTCTGCTCTGATCTTTATTATTTCTCTTCTCCTGCTGGGTTTAGGCTTTATTTGCTGTTCTTTCTCCAGTTCCTTTAGGTGTAGGGTTAGGTTGTGTATTTGAGACTTTTCTTGGTTTTTTGAGAAAGGCTTGTGCTATATACTTCACTCTTAGGACCGCCTTTGCTGCATCCCAAAGATTTTGAGCAGTTGTATTTTCTTTTGTGTGTGTGTGTGTTTTCATTTTTATTTGTTTCCATGAATTTTTAAAATTCTTCTTTAGTTTCCTGGTTGACCCATTCATTCTTTAGTAGGATGCTCTTTAGCCTCCATGTATTTGAGTTCTTTCCAACTTTCCTCTTGTGATTGAGTTCTAGTTTCAAAGCACTGTGGTCCGAAAATATGCAGGAAACGATCCCAAACTTTTGGTACCGGTTGACACCTGATTTGTGACCCAGGATGTGATCTATTCTGGAGATTGTTCCATGTGCACTAGAGAAGAATATATATTGCTTTTGGATGGAATGTTCTGAATATATCTGTGAAGTCCATCTGGTCCAGTGTGTCATTTAAAGCCTTATTTTCTTGTTGATCTTTTGCTTAGATGATCTGTCCATTTCAGTGAGGGTGGCATTAAAGTTCCCTACTATTACTGTATTATTGTTGATATGTTTCTTTGATTTTGTTATTAATTGGCTGCTCCCATGTTAAGGGCATAAATATTTACAATTGTTAGGTGTTCTTGTTGGATAGAACCTTTAAGTACGATATAGTGTCCTTCCTTATTTCTTATTACAGTCTGGTTTAAAATCTAATTTGTCTGATAAAAGGATTACCACCCCAGCTTCCTTTTGATGTCCACTAGCATGGTAAATGGTTTTCCAACCCTTCCGTTTCAATCTGGAGGTGTCTTTGGATCTAAAATGAGTCTCTTGCAGACAGCGTATCGATGGGTCTTGCTTTTTTATCCAATCTGATACCCTGTGTCTTTTGATTGGGGCATTAGCCCATTTATATTCAGGATAACTATTGAAAGATATGAATTTGGTGCTATTGTATTGCCTGTAACGTGACTGTTACTGTATATTGTATCTGTTCCTTTCTGGTCTATGTTACTTTTGGGCTCTCACTTTGCTTAGAGGACCCCTTTCAATATTTCTTGTAGAGCTGGTTTGGTGATTGCAATTTCTTTTAGTTTTTATTTGTCCTGGAAGCTTTTTATCTCTACTTCTATTTTCAATGATGGCCTAGCTGGATAAAATATTCTTGGCTGCATATTTTTCTCATTTAGTATGCTGAATATATCATGCCAGTCCTTTCTGGCCTGCCAGGTCTCTGTGGATAGATCTGCTGCCAATCTAATGTTTCTACTGTTGGAGGTTACAGACTTCTTGTCCCAAGCTTCTTTCATGATTTTCTCTTTGTCTCTGAGATTTGTAAGTTTTACTATTAGATGTCAGGGTATTGATGATTTTTATTGATTTTGAGGGGGGTTCTCTGTGCCTCCTGGATTTTGATGCCTGTTTTCTTCCCCAAATTAGGGAAGTTCTCTGCTATAATTTGTTCTAATACCTTCTGCCGCTCTCTCTTTCTTCTTCTTCTGGGATACCAATTATTCTAATATTGTTTGGCTTTATGGTATCACTTATCTCTCGAATTCTGCCCTCGTGATCCAGTAGTTGTTTATCTCTCTTTTTCTCAGCTTCTTTATTCTCCATCATTTGGTCTTCTGTTTCACTAATTCTCTCTTCTGCTTCATTTGCCCTAGCAGTTAGACCTCCTTTTTTATTTTTTATTATTATTATTTTTTAATTTTTTTTTTAAGATTTTATTTATTTGCGAGAGAGAGAATGAGAGACAGAGAGCATGAGAGGGAGGAGGGTCAGAGGGAGAAGCAGACTCCCTGCTGAGCAGGGAGCCTGATGTGGGACTCGATCCTGGGACTCCAGGATCATGACCTGAGCCAAAGGCAGTCGCTTAACCAACTGAGCCACCCAGGCGCCCTAGACCTCCTTTTTAAAAAAAGATTTTATTTATTTATTTGACAGAGAGAGACACAGTGAGAGAGGGAACACAAGCAGGGGGAGTGGGAGAGGGAGAAGCAGGCTTCCCATGGAGCAGGGAGCCTGATGTGGGGCTCGATCCCAGGACCCTGAGATCATGACCTGAGCTGAAGGCAGACACCTAACAGCTGAGCAACCCAGGCGCCCCAGAACCTCCATTTTTTTTATTGCACTTCAATAGTAGCCTTTTTGATTTTGACTTGGTTTTGATTTTGACTCAAAAGCACTTCACCATGGACCCTAGTAAAGATATGTGTCCCAAATCATAACTGGGGGTGTTGTTTGGCTGTTTCTATGAAGTAAACATGCACATATGACAGTGCTGGGTGTTTAATAGATACACCATAAGTAGGAGAAACATATTCCAGTAGGAGTGATACTGTGGCCCCAGGTAAGAGATAGAAAATACAGGGGATAGGGGTGCCTGGATGGCTAAGTTGGTCAAACTTCTGACTCTTGATTTGGGCTCAGATCAAGATTTCAGGGTTGGGAGATCAAGTGCTATGTCAGGCTCTGTGCTCAGGAGGGAGTCTCCTTGAGGATTTTCTCCCTTTGTCCCTCCCCAGCACTTTTGCAAATTCTGTCTATCTCTAAAGAAAAAAAATGAGAGGATGAAGAATTGGCATGAGTTCTGCATGTGGAGGAGGACACCTGTCCTGGGTTCTACAGCTGACTCCCTGGATTTAGAAAAATAACTTCTACTTGTTTTGTTTTCTAGTTATCTCCAGATCTCCAGTTCTGTTTTTCCTCATTTTTGTTTCCAGCTACACAGGCATCACAAACATTTTTCTTTGCCTGTGTTGTAGTGAGAATGACCTCACTGACTTCCTAATTGGGATTAGAGAGATGTAAGGCCAGTGGGCCACAGTATGAATTCAGACATTTTAGCACTAGGATGTGAGATATCAATATATTTAAAACACGATGATGGCACCATCCTTAGAAAGATAAGACCTATTAAAGAAAGAAAATGTGAAGAACTCTTTCCAATGTAGGGAGGGAACCAGAGGTGGCTTCCTCTAGCCACTCCAAACTCACAGACAGGTCTTGGTGGTGTCATCTGACATAAACATGTGATGGAGAAAAGGAATTGGCAAATGTGGCGGGTTCCTGAGAATCAGGGAAGTCCTATTTTATCTTCACGATTTTATTGACTTCCTGTGTGTTACTGAGGACCTGATATTGTTGGATGACAATGATTACTGTGATTGCCCAGGCCTAGATTAGTGGCAGTAGATATAGGAGGGTGTATTGAATGATGCAATCATTTGGCATAGCTTTAAAATATCACATGGCAGAGTATGTGCTGGAGATGAAGCCTTCTGGACATTGTAAGAGGCGGCATAGCAAGGTGTGTGGTGTGGTTGCTCAAAGTGCTAGTATCCCAGGTATATAACCCCAACATAGGTTAGATCCCCTGTAGATGGCTGACCTTTCTGGGAAGCTGCTGCACTGCTGCATGGAACCTTCATCCTTTTCATGATGAGTATAGTCCTGTCCTCTGGCTCTGTCTGTTGCATGGATTTGTTGGAGGAGCATTTCAATAGTCCATAGCAGTGAGCATTTCTGCTTCAAACAGTCCACCCAGTTTTTCTTTTCTTTCTTTTTTTTAAATTAAATTAAATTTAATTTAATTTTATTTTATTTTATTATTATTATTTTTAAAGATTTTATTTATTTATTTGACAGAGAGAGGTAGAGGCACAGCGAGAGAGGGAACACAAGCAGGGGGAGTAGGAACGAGAGAAGCAGGCTTCCCACCGAGCAGGGAGCCCAATGCGGGGCTCGATCCCAGGACCCTGAGATCATGACCGGAGCTGAAGGCAGTCGCTTAACCAACTGAGCCACCCAGGCGCCCCTAAATTTAATTTTATTATGTTATATTAGTCACCATACAATACATCATTAGTTTTTGATGTAGTGATCCACGATTCATTGTTTTCATATAACACCCAGTACTCCATGCAGTATGTGCCCTCCTTAAAACCCATCACCGGGCTAACCCATGCCCCCAGCCCCCTCCCCTCTAACACCCTCAGTTTGTTTCTCAGAGTCCATAGTCTCTCATGGTTCATCTCTCCCTCCCATTTCCCACCCTTCATTTTCCCCTTCCTTCTCCTAATGTCCTCCATGCTATTCCTTATGTTCCACAAATAAGTGAAACCATTTGATAATTGACTTTCTCTGCTTCACTTATTTCACTTAGCATGATCTCCTCCAGTCCCATCCATGCGGATGTAAAAGTTGGGTATTCATCCTTTCTGATGGCTGAGTAATATTCCATTGTATATATGGACCACATCTTCTTTATCCATTCATCTGTTGAATCAAAATTATTGATTCTCCAGCAGGCATCAAACTCTCTTCCATATCTGCATCAAGAAGGAGGAGATATAAATCTGAGTATATGTAGGGATTTTGATTTGAAGTCACTTCATTTTCATTTAGAGTAGTCCTTCCTCAGCGGGCACCACTCTTCCCACCAGACCTCTGTCATAGGGTCACTCTAAGCAAAAACATATCTGTCCCAGAGGTGGACATGTGAGAACATCATTGGGAATGACTGTTGTTACCCACACTCTTTCACAGTGTCTGACACAAAGGTCATCACCCATTGCAGTGCAACAATTTATTGTTAAAAGACCCTCAATTTAGACTATTCTTACCCGAGATACACATGGATTTCATGATGTATGCTAATAGATTGCCTATTCTTTAGTGGTAGGCATAAAGAGCTGTTTAACCCTGAAATTATGTCATTTATGATTTTTTTAAAAGATTTATTTATTTATTTATTTGTGTGTGTGCACGCACAAGAGGGGTCTGAGGGGCAGAAGGAGAGGAGAGAGAATCTTCAAGCAGGCTTCCCACTGAGCATGGAGCACAATGTGGGGCTCAATCCCAGGACCCTGAGATTATGATCTGAGCTAAAATCAAGAGTTAGACACTTATCCAACTCAGCCACCCATGTGCCCCTGTTACTTTTTATTTTATAAACAAAAAAAATATTGTTGGGGAGAAATGATTTTACTTTACCATTCACGATTATTCCATCTGGTCTAAGAATCACATTGTCAAAAAAAAAAAAAAAATCACATTGTCTTAGGTTACAGGAGAGATAAAATAAGGTTTAATTATGTGCCTACAAAAACCCATAATGAAACTGAGACCCAAAGAAATGACTATAGCAGTTTTTATACTTTTTAGAGAAAGAGAAAAGAAAGCTGTAAGGAATTGGCAGGATTAATCAAACTTATGTTTGGGCCTTCAGTTAGTAACGAATTCTGAAGAGAATTTGGGCTGGAGAAGTAAGTAAATTAGTGAAAAGGAACAAGGTTTGCTCATGCAGACTTCTAAGCTTTAAGTTTCCTATCTCTGGTGATAAGAACATCTCTTTACCTCTGGGTACAGAGGGTACCTATCACGAGGGAGACTGATACCCTACTTTCTGGAGAAAAAAATGGGGTCAGAGTGTTCTTTTTGCATTGACTATTTAAGTAACTTTTAATTCAAAACAATCAGTATGTGAAAGTGGCAGATTTGGGGGCAGCCTGCCCTTTTTCTTTACACAAAATTGTAAAGATAGAACTGGGATTACCCCATAGGCAGGGACATCAGAAGCCTGGAGCTTTTGTTCCACAGCCCTGTCCAGATTCCCCCTCTTCTGCAGCTTTTTTTCTTTTAATTAATTTATTTGACAGAGAGAGAGAGTTTACACGCAGGGGAAGTGGCAGACAGAGGGAAAGTGAGAAGCAGGCTCCCCACCAAGCAGGAAGTCTGATGTGGGGCTTGATCCCAGGACCCCAGGATCATGACCAGAGCTGAAGGCAGATGCTTAACTGACTGAGCCACGCAGGCACCCTTCTTTTTATTTATTTATTTATTTATTTATTTATTTATTTATTTATTTATCTATCTATCTATCTATCTATCTATCTATCTATCTATCTATCTATCTATCTAT